>NW_024387030.1:527575-1127575 GCF_900408965.1 Simochromis diagramma
CCACCCTTAGAGATAGATATAATTATAGATATACAATATATTCTTCTATATATATATATCAGTATCTATATATATATACACACACACATATATATATATACACACACACACAAACACAACATATATACAACACACATATTCTATATATATTATATATATATATAATATATATATATTATTATATATATATATATAGGGGTGCAACGATACACAAATATTCACGGTTCGGTTCGGTTCAGATACTAGTGAGTGTTTCATAATGATAGCGATGATGAATGGACACATCACTTTACCTATTATAAGTGCCATATTAACGCATGCATACAGTAAGAACAAACAAACAGAGCAGACTAGTGATGTGTCCATTTATCAGCCACCTAATTACTGAACTCATTAATCGTGTGTACGTGTTTAAGAAAAAATACATTGTTTATTATAGCCATTATAGCTGCAGCCAATAGGATTGCATTGTTGACAGCTGGGAATGATGGAAAGGAGGAGAGGGTAGTGGAAGTTGGTGACACATCCATGAATCAGTTTCACATCTACTTCCGACTGGTGCATACACTAGTTTTAACATGCAGGTCTATTCATAGGAATGGACGTCTGTAACAGTATATCCTTGATTTTGTTGTCATATACAAACACTTTAATAAAATAAAGCATTACACTACATGCATAGCAAGGACTGTTCAAAAGTACAACTAGCTGTTTCCTGGAGAAGTTAGAATCGAACCTGGGCCAGTGCATTTCAGCCATAAGACACATGGGTACCTGCTCAGCCCGTAAGCCAAACTGGCACCTTTGTACTTCTGGGTATTATACTGTGTCATGATATTAACGATACCAACCAGACTAAAGGCCTGAGAAAGTGTGTATTAAAGGGCCACACATCAAAACATTTAAAGTCACTTTCGAGTTTTTGTAAAGAAAGCTTCATAAAGATAGCTGTAACTATTGAAAGAAGACTCAGACAAGCATATTTATGCCTGAATCTTATAGAATCCAAAGAGGTTTATGTACACCACCACCATCAGATGACAATCTGACTGTGCTAACTATAACACTGTTATAAATACTGACCACCTTAAATACCCACCTGTAAGTTCTGAATAGCCACCTGGATACGTGCACATACATCTGGCTATATTAGTCAGATTAACCTCCTTTTCAGGTTTCTGACTTAACACAACACAACAAAATAAACACATTTTTCATTAAACACTTCATGGTTTTTTTGTGTATGTTCTGATGATTATTAACTGTAATTTCAAAAGGGTCTCCAAAACAATGCTTTCCAAGAGCCTGTGTGATGCAAGTCTTGCTTCACTCTTCAACCACCTTTCTTTCTCCCATGATCACCTCCATCTCTCTCATTACATTGCCCTCTCATTCCTGCCCTACCGCTTTTCTTGCTGCAGGCATGAATGCTGTTATGGCAGATGTAGGTGGCACACCTTTTTCCTGCTGACAGCAAAGATTGATAGAAGAGGGGATGAAAAGAAAGAAAAGAAAGGAAGGTGGAACAGAAAAAAGGAAAGAATTGGAGGGCTGGGGCTTTTAAACTTGACCTTTTCTTGATGATAAACAAACTCGACTTTCACACTATGTGGTTATATAAGGTATGCAATGAGGGAAGGTGCATAAATAAAGGCACTGACAGTCCCTAGGTAAAGACAGCAATAAATCCTCACATGGGGACAAAGTCAAGTAGAGTGATGGCTGTCCTTAGTGTGTTTATAAGTCGATGATACGGTATTATAACATTGACAGTGTGCAGTATTTCACTGAGATTGTGACTTTGAGTGTTGGAAGAAGCTTGATACATTTGTTTTCCTCCTTTCCTGGTAATTGTGTTTGTAAAATACTCCATGCAAAATTATTGAATATAATCAAAACCATTAGATTAGCCGTCTAATTAGAAAGTTTTTCCATTATCTTCCCAAAACATTACAGGATTAGAATACACTGTTCCCACAGTTGCCAAACTCTGGCAGTTATTATTAATTATTCTTTATGCAGCCACATTGTGTTCCGGACCTGTAGAGAATTGTAAACACTTACATTACATTTTTGTGTTCAGGATTTTTACTAAATAGTGAAAGACCCATGAGGAATCCGTTTATTGTCATGATGTTATTTAACCAGGAAAGACCCACCGAGATTTCAAATCTCATGTACAAGTGTGACCTGTGGCTATTAGACTTTGTTAATTGCAAACATTTTGACCTTTTTGACTTTTATGGGTATCATTCCAGTTTCTATTACATAGAAATAACTATGGCATTGACCTCTGTATGAGTGTCCGTCTGACTATAACATTTCAACCAAAATACACCACATTCTGATTTCATAACAGGTGATAATACGTTGTTCTTAATTAATGATAATTTTCCAGTACATTTAAGAACTTTAGTCCATGATCTTGTTGGCAGTGATTTCATTTGACTTCTTGTGTCAAAGCACATTAAGGACTGATTTAGTCTTTTACACCGTTTTCCCACCTTAAATTATGAAACACTGTTTTGTGCAATCTTTTCCGACTAAAATCATCAGCTACATGTTTACCCTTTCTTCCAATATTGACTTACTATGAGTAATTAGTTTAACAATGACGGATTTTCTTTGTCATTTTCATTTTGCTGACAGAAATGCCTTGCCGTACAAAATAAGGCTCATGTATAAATTTAATTACAATCTGTTCTCTCGTCTCTCGCTGCCTCAATTCTTCGATGATACCTACCATTATTGCTGCTCTTTGTCGCTTATCACTAGCGCTGTCAAAAATCCCTTCATTCCAACTTTAGTGTCATTGTCTTAAGTAATGAAATGTTCACATTCTCTTAGCCAATCAGCTCCTAATCCCCACTCTTTAAGTCTTTTTCTGTGTTATTGTAGAGTCTAAATGCCTTGAGAAGACTGTTGTTGTCATTTGGCACTAGATAAATAAAATTGAATTGAATTAAATCAGTTGGAATTTGCCTTAGTTACAAAATTAAAATCTGAGGTAATTTTTTAATTAGCAGGATAGAATTTCAATATGAAATACCAGTATTTTGACTTTTGAGCATGTAAAGTATGTAGTATGTAGAGATATTGGCAAATTTATTTTTTTTAAACCTTATAGTCTTTTAACAGTGTATTTTGTATTTTGATTTGAGCAGCACAGCAGTGCAGTTGCTAGTGCTGTTGACTCACAGCAAGAAGGTTCAGGGGTGGGGTTGGGTCATTTGGTGATTCTAAATTGCCCGTAGACGTGAATGGCTGTCTCTATTTAAACCGCTGCAACAGACTGTCAACCTGTCCAGGATGTACCCCTGGAATACACTCTGAATTTGAAAAGCAGTAAGAAACTGGATGATTGTACAGGGTGGGCCATTTATATGGATACACCGTAATAAAATGGGAATGGTTGGTGATATTAAAGTCCTGTTTGTGGCACATCAGTATATGTGAGGGGGCAAACTCCTCAAGATGGGTGGTGACCATGGTGGCCATTTAGAAGTCGGCCATCTTGGATACAATTTTTGTTTTTTTTCCAATAGGAAGAGGGCCATGTGACACATCAAACTTATTGGTAACGTCACAAGAAAAACAATGGTGTGCTTGGTTTCAACGTAACTTTATTCTTTCATTAGTTATTTACAAGTTTCTCTTTGTTCACAGCCATTGACATGTCGAAGAGGTTAACACGTGAGGAGCGGATCGAAATTGTGTTGATATCTGGTGAACGCAGTAACTGGGTCATTGCAACAGATTTCAATGCAAGACACCCTGTGAGACCACCCATCTCCCATGCTACAGTTAGCAAACTGCTTGCTAAGTTTCGTGAAACTGGTTCAGTGTTGGATTTGCCAAAATTAGACGCAAGAAAACTGTCACTAATGAAGAAACATCAGTGGCTGTTGTAGCTTCATTCAGCAAGAGCCCACAGCGTAGCACTCAAACACCCTTAGACTTTTATCTTTGGGGTCATCTGAAGGCAATTGTCTATTGTGAGAAGATACGAGTTGTGCAGCACCTGAAACTACGGATACTCGATGCCTGTGCTGGCATTTCTCCTGCGGTGTTGCTATCAGTGTGTGAAGAGTGGGAGAAGAGGGTTGCATTGACAATCCAACACAATGGGCAGCACATTGAACACATTTTATAAGTGGTTGGAAACTTGTAAATAACTCACGAAAGAATAAAGTTACGTTGAAACCAAGCACACCATTGGTTTTCTTGTGACATTACCAATAAGTTTGATGTGTCACATGGCCCTCTTCCTATTGAAAAAACAAAAGTTGTATCCAAGATGGCCGACTTCTAAATGGCCACCATGGTCACCACCCATCTTGAGGAGTTTGCCCCCTCACATATACTGATGTGCCACAAACAGGACTTTAATATCACCAACCATTCCCATTTTATTACAGTGTATCCATATAAATGGCCCACCCTGTATTTTGTTTTTATGTTATTTATATTAACATGATCAAAATAAAACAGTCAATCAGTCAGTCTTTTAGGGCAGTGAAAAGTGTTGTCAAGCACGCCTCTGAATTTAATAAAATGCCAGTTTAAAAATCATAAAATTCAGTCTGGTTTAAAAATCGTCTTCTCATGGAAAACAACTTAGACAATTTTCATCTAACACAATTTCAACTGGAACACACCAGCGGCAGTTTCCTTGGAGTTGGTGACTGAATGTAAAACGTATTTCTGGCCAGTAGCACACACTTTTGTTGCATGTGAAGACATTTATCACCACGTGAGATGTTAATCAGGAAAGTGACAGTACATTTGTCATTTCAATCTGTTTACATGCACCATATCAAGAAACAGGGACACTGGCACATTTGGTGGGAAACAGAGGTAAGCAGAGAAATGGAGTGAATGAATAATTCACAGCGGAATAATTCACCAGGTATAATGACATTTCACTAAATGGACTGCAGCGGAATGATGGCATGATGTAACACCTCGCTCAGACAGCATTAAAGTGGGCATCAGGATTTAAAACTAAGGTACTTGTTTAATTTATGCAAAATATACTACAGTATCAGCAGTGTGGCAGTTAAGCTCTGTGGACTTCTGTATAAGTAAAAAACAACCATTAAAGTTAGCTTAGTAGTCTGCAGTTTGTTATGATGGCGAGAAGAAAAATGAAAAGCTAGTTTTGTTTTTTTAAATACTCCTACTGTACTGCCGTTTGCTTTGATGACATGCAGACAGACAGAAATACTGGGCTGCCATTGGCTTCATTTAAATGATAATTCTAGCACACATAGTCACTGCCAACTTGTTAGTGGTATTTCTGTTTTTGTTTTTGCTTTCTTAACCACTTAACTACTGTATTATGGAGGGTTTTTTTAAACCCGAAATGTTCTTGAATTTCTGGTTAAACCATGCAAAGCAAAGTGAAACTTTATTTTGGAATATCATATATAAACAAACTTTAGCATAATGTTAGCGTTAAGATTTTATTTAGTTTACAGTGAGCAGCTAGGCAATGCATTATATGTCCTCACAAAGACAGGAACTGAGTTGTGTGTGTTTGTGTGAAGAAGATGGGGTAAATGAAAATAAGACAGCGGCTGCGAGGAGAAGCTCTCCTTGCATTTATTTTGTGTAAGTGTGTGCAGCAGCCAGAGAAAATAAGATTGGCGCATCCTGAGGAGAGGGCTTATTTAGCAGCACCACCTACGGACCTCTGTGTGTGTGTGTGTGTGTGTGTGTGTGTGTGTGTGTGTGTGTGTGTGTGTACATTTGCTTTGATTCTGGACTTCTCCAAATGCTAAGATGTCCCCTCTGACTTAAGAGGTTTGGAGAGTAGCTGGTAACATTGAGGCTGATGCACACACTGTCAACTACTGGGGGGGTACCACTAAATAAGAGTGATTCATCCACATTGCTCTCTGTTTTCTGTCACCACGTTCTCTCTCAAACACACACACACACACACACACACACACACACACACACACACACACACACACACACACACACACGAACGAACCATTAAGCTGTATCTTCTGCTCCCAGTCGTGTATTGCTCTGCTGAATACATATGTGTGTTTGTTTAGAGGGGATCAATGGATGGTTTAGCTCTAATACAAAGAGGTCTGGAGGGAGGAAGACTAAGATGGAAGGACGAGGGGAGAGTGAAAAGGAGAATGGGATAGAGGGATTTTAAAGTCCTGGCAGAGCTGAGATAAAAAAGAAAAAGAGTTCTTAGCTATGTCTTCCTTTTCTCTTCATTATTTACATCCCCTTTTTCTTCCTGACCTTCTCGATTTATTTTTCTGTGGTTTTTCTTCCCCCCCCCCCCCCCCTTTTTTTTTTTCCAGTTTTGTTATATCTTTCCTTTTCTTTGAGTTACCCTGCTGAGCTTCCCACTGTGCTTATGCTATTTGTTGACAAATCTATCATCAAATACTGTACAAGAGGTGAAAAAAAAGTGCCAGTTTCTCACCTAATGTACACTTTTGTTAAATAGAATAGCAAAGTTCTTTAACCTAGGTCATGTTCTGCTGAGGCTGGACGTTAATCGGTAGAAGCGATAGCTCTATTGAATGCCCTCTTTGCTCCTCTGCTTCTCGTCCTCTTAACATGGATAATACAGTTTCTGCATCCACTAGTATCCAAAGGTTTGCTTGTGCTCTGTGTGAACATCCACGTGCATTCCAGTTATTGCGACCAAGCCGATTTCTGAGCAAGACACTACACTACAGTGCCTCAACTTATCACTGTAACTTATAGACATCGGCCTTTTATGCAGATGGCAGATGAAATATTCATTTTTTCATCATTTGATTGCGATCACAGCCAGCTTTTCTTCACCTCATCACCCTTTCCTGGCGCTAAGCCTCTTTTTTCTGGTGTCCTTCGTCATCTCCATCCATTCACCCCCTTCACACCATCTCACCTTCTCTATATTGTCCTTCTCTCTGCTTTCCATTTTACCTTACTAACCCTGGTTTCTCTTCATTTTTACTTGCCTTCACTCCCTTTTTGGTCATTTCTTATCCATTTGTCTGAACTGACCCCTATCTGCTCTCTCCCTCCACTGCTTTAGTCTCATTTCTTTTATTCCTCCATCTGATGACCCTCATCTTTTCCTTCTCCTTATATGTCTCTTATTTTCTGCCACATTACTTATGTCTGTTTATTTATTCATCCATCTATAGGCATTTATCTACCTTCAGTACCACCATTTGACATTTAACCATTTGAATTTTTTAAATTCAATCGTTCGTTTGCTCTCCCTCCCCCCCTCTGTTGAGCTCTCCCTTACTTGCCTGTTATCTCTCCATCTACCACTTTATCTAATAGTACTCATCTGCCATCACTTTTACCATTCGACACCCTTTCACCTTGTCCTGATTCAATCTTCCCTGCCCTGGCTTCACTCTCACTCTTTTTCTTTCCTCCCTCTTTTGCTATATCTCTCAATTTATCACCAGTGGTCTCAGTTGTCTGACTGCCATTAGAATGAAATAGATTTTTTGGTTTTGATTATATCTGATTTACTGATTATGATCTCATCAAATATAGGTTTCTCTTGTCTAATATGTAAGAAGTCTCAACTGAATCTAAATAAAAGCTATGTCACAGTTAGTGGACCAAATAGTCCAAATGATAGGATGAGGTTGGATTAATGCAAAATTAATTAAGATTAAAAAAGAGCAATTAAATAATAAGATATAACTGGAAGGAATCTGATCTCAAGTTTCCATTTACTCTTAACAACATAAAGTGCAAATCTAAACATTATGCTGAATTTCAGACATTCCAGTCTGGGGCCTTTCTTCATGGGCTTTGCATGTTCTTGTTGTGTCTGCGTGGGTTCTCTCAGTTCTCTGGGTTCTTCCCATAGACCAAAAGCATGCATGGAGTTCAGTCAACTGGAGATTCCAAATTGGTTGTGAGAGTGAATGGTTATTGATGATGACAGACATCAAGTGACCGATCAGCGTTTAGCATTTTCATTCTTTAAGCAAATCTACTACTGCTCAACTGAGAAAAACCAACTGAGTTACTTTTGATACTGAACAAAATCTGTATGAGATCATTTATGTGCTCATTTATTGCAAGACATCCAAACTGCAACATCTATGCAAAATCATAGAAATTATGATATTCTACTTCATAAGTACTATTTTGCAAAGGTAGAAAGGATGGTGGAGTCATTTACCATACATTTGCATATGGAGTCACTGGCTATTCTTAAATTTACTGCTCTAGAGACATTTCCATCTCATCTACACAGATGGCTCCTTAGAGCAGAGAGAGAGGGAGGGAGCCTATTTTCTTCTCTCCATCTTTTTACAGTGTAATTGTCCTCCAGGACACCTCACACACACATACGAGATATAATGTCATCACAGGCTATCATCTGTGGCCGGATCACTCTAATCTCTGTCCAACTTTATCAAGGACACTGAGAGGCACACACACACACACACACGCACGTACACGCACGCACGCACACACGTCTAGATACGTATAATCATGTTTACAGCCATACATAACTGTAGTGTCTTATTCCTCAAGATACAAATTCAGACATATCGGGTATGACATTGTTTAGTCAAATTCTCACAGATGAATTAAACACAGGACCAGTGGCCTCTTTCAGTGATGCTAACTTTACGCTCAGCCTTATGCTGGGTTCAGACCACATGATATTAACGTTACTTAAACAAACAGCAGTTGGCATACCATAACAAGACTTCACACTGTTTTAAACTGCAAGATTGTTGCAGTTATACATACAGATCAGGTCCAATTGCATATGGCACTTCCCTCTTTTCTTGCAGGGGCAACTCCAACATATAAATCCAAAGCATACATTTTTACATACTAGCCATGCAAACATGAAAGTTCCGCATACAAGCAAAATGGTAAAAAAAACACAATTCTCAAGCTCAGTTGGACAGACGTCCACAGTCTGGGGGCCACTGTTAAAAAAAAAAAAAAAAAAAGCTCTGTCACCTTTAGTCCTCAGCCTTACATGATGGACAGCCTGCAGGCTCCAATCACATGACCTCAGGGACCAGCTTGCAATATATAGATGTAAAAAGTTCACTGATGAACATCAGGGCTTGTCCATACAGAGCTCTAAAAGTAAAAACTACAATCTTTTTTTTTTTTTTTTTGCCTGTCCCGTTTGGCTCTTTTGCCATCAGAATTGTTGTCTAAAGGCAAAGAAAGATGCCCAACGGATTTACTTTACCAAATTGACCATCCCAGCCTTGCCGTAATGGTCCATTTGATTCACCTTTTATTGTTTATTTTATTTTCACTTACTGAATACGGGACAGACTTGACTGGGGGAAAGAAGGGGAGAAAGAAAGAGGGAAAGAGAAACAGCTGAGAAGAGGGACGGGGGAGAAGGGCAAAAGACAAAAACCAACAGAATGAGCAGAAAAAAAAAGAAAAAAAATGCATATATCAATCACCTGGATCACCTGCTGAGAAAGAAAAAAGAAAACAAGCAGAAGAGAACAAGAGTAATAGAATAAACAACATCACAATGATATATGGGAATATGACAGTAAATACTAAATATTAAACATTATTGTGCAGCACATAAGATCAACAGAACACAGTGTGCTTTGAGGTAGGAGCCAAAAAGGGTGTAGTTTGTGGGTGTGATCACCCGTGTGTACACCTGTGAGCATGGACGCGCTTGTTTTTTTTTTAAAAGGTTCCTTCATGTAATGATCTGCTAGAGGGTGTGGGGGGGCCACAGCCCCGTCCTCCAGGGCATGAAGCAGGTATGGAGGAGATCAAAACTCCAGACATCTAGAGGCCCCCAGAACACAAGAGACCAAGGAAGACCAACAGAGGGGCAGCCGCGCCACTGTCCCAGAAAGAGCTGAGGAGAGTCCCAGATGAGGGCTCACTCAGCAGCCGTGGAGCAGAAGCCAGGGGGAGTTGCAGTGACGCGCCCGTGAGCTCCGCCGGCAGCCAGCCGTGCCTGAGTGACCGGGGGCACCCCACCTCCGAAGTGGCCCGAGCGAGCCCCAGGCTCCAGGCCCCGATAAGCGGCCGCCAAGGAGTGAGCCGGTGTGTACCTGGACGCCCATCCCCGGACACAAAGAACCACCAACGCACCGATGTCTGAGGGAGTCCGCCACTGGCAGGGGAAGTGGTGGTAGGGGGAGATAGGCCTCCAAACCTTGGAGGGCCTAAGATGTCCCCAGAGAGGTGGCACCTGACACCCAACCTGACATATAGACACAGAAATACAGGCACACACATATACAAACATCCATTCCCACCCTCATGCTCTCATATGCACTTACTCCACACTCAACCAACGTGGAGACAGACATAAAGAGACGCTGTACACACGATCACACTCCCCAAGCGTACTCTACAAACCGGGTCTAGGTACCCTTGCCCCTGGAGGGGGGAACTGCACCCAGACCCAGGTGGTGTTACCCTTTTCCCTGTGGTGGGGGGAGGCAGACCGCCCCGACTCCGCAGCAGCAGGGAGGCCCCACACTCCAGACCGCAGTCGGACGGCCAACTCCTCCTCCTAGCCCCCCCGCTCCAGCAGGTCGCAGAGAATGGGGGTGAGAGAAGACTCCAAACCTCCCTCCACCCGCTCATTGTAGTGTTGATGCATGTGTGTTCTAAGGTGCATTTAAAACCCAGGAGGGCATGGAGCTACCTGCCAGAGAGCAGCAGGTAAGCGCATGGTCCCTCCTGCTAGCCCTCAATGTCTACGTGTATTTAACATTGAGAGGTCGGCAACGACGCCAGGGGTGAGGTGTACACCCTGATGGTACTTTGGATTCCGTGTATCGTGCCCACCCCCAAGATCCTATATGTATGTGTAATGAGAGTGTGAGTAATGTGAATGTCTAAGTTGTGGGATAAAATTGAGGCAGAGGCAGCCAGAAGGGGACGGGGGGGGGTAAGCCTCCTCTGCACCCTGGTGACATACCCCTACTCCAAGGTCCTGCATGTGTGGGTGGTTGTGGTGGAGCGGGAAGAGGGAGGCAGCTGGAGATGGGGAGGGAAGGAAGGGAGGGGCAAGTGACCCCTCCCTGGGGCCAGCTCCCCCGCTGACCCCAGTAGGCACCCCCATACTCCGCGACCCGCCAGGGAAAGGGGGCCCAGGCCCATCCAGACCGGGGCCCAGCGCAGCAGCGCCTCCCGGCCCCACAGAGCCCGGGACAGTCCACCCAACCCCACCACAGAGAAAACTGCACCCACCCCACCATCCACTCATCTTCCAGACTACATAAGACAATAAACACCCAGGCTGAGATCTTCCTCCACCTCTCCTGTATCTCCCCCTCCTGCAGAGAGAGCCCCTGAGGAGAGGAAAGCTCCTGCAAGATGTGACAATCTTCCCCACCAGTTGAAGAGCCCCCCAGGTGGCTCGATGCACCGGCGGCACCCTGCTCCAGGGCCGGGCCCCCATGCACCCACCCGCCCACAACCCCGGCAACACACCAACCAGGACCCAAGCCCCCGAGGCCCGGCCCGGGCCCCAGCCCAGAGACGGAGCGCCCCCAGAACCTTACGCCCATCCCGGACCCACCCAGGGGCAGCCAGGCAGTATTGGGAAGGTTACTTTTAAAATGTATTCCATTACAGAATACAGAATACATGTCCCAAAATGTATTCTGTAACGTATTCCGTTACGTTACTCAATGACAGTAACGTATTCTGAATACTTTGGATTACTTAATATATTATCATGCTTTTTACAACAACGTGAATGTACTATTGCTGTGTGATTTATTACTATTACTGAAGGTCCGCGACTCCGAACTGTAGTAAAGGGACCTCTGACTAATACGGCGGGGTCCCTGTCGGCTCGTAGCGGAAAAATAGCTTTACTTTGTTGTCTGGGTCAACTTTTCTTGCGAGAGACAGACAGAGGCGTTGAAAGACTGCTCCAACGGAACTTATTGTTTTCGGAGGAAAACACGAACACGGTGTACAGTCGAGTCTTAATAGCTTACTTACAACTGGGCTCGTCAGGCTCTCTTCTTGGCTGCAGTGGTTATTATTATATTTACATGCTTCCAGCTCCCGTTTTTCCTCGATGACAACTCGTACCTTTCCACTCCCCTTTTTCTCCCTCCTCGCGCTCACAGACACATAACGTGTATGGCAGTCCATTCTCCCTGCAACACGGACTACACTGCCCATGATGCTACATTCTTTAGAGCTATGCTTGTAGCGTTCTGCCTGTTAGCTTAGCACAACAACAACAACAACGAAAAGGTGCTCTCTCACCCAGGAAACACACAGTCGCAGAGAGACAGAGCATCGCCCTGTAACCATGGCAACCGTAACGCTGCCGCCTGGAACAACAGAACGTAGCTGTCAAACAAAACCCAAACAGTCCTGACCCGCGACAAAATGAAACAGGAAAGTACCGCAGTGTAATCCATTTATTTCAACAAAGTAACTGTATTCTAAATACCACCTTTTTAAACGGTAACTGTAACGGAATACAGTTACTCGTATTTTGTATTTTAAATACGTAACGGCGGTACATGTATTCCGTTACTCCCCAACACTGCAGCCAGGCTACCAGGTCAGTAACCCACGTCCGTCAGCACAGACCCTCCCCTAGCCCCGCTGCACGCAGCCGCGAGGAAACAGTCACCTGAGAGCCAACAGAGCCCCTAACCGGACATGACCGCTACCCCGGGTTGAGCCCCCCAAGGAAGATGCCTCCGGGGAACCCCCCGACGCCCTAAGCCTGTCCCTACCCCCACACCAATCACAACAGTGAAGGCGGGACCAAACTATGACCCCCCACCCCCACTAGGTGATGGAGCTGATCAAAGGAGCCCAGAGCAATTGATCTGATGTGGTGGCAGAGGCTGTATCAAGACTAATGTAATCTAATAGATAATTTCTATATTGGTTAGAATTAAGATTATTTTTATTTTTCCAGTTCATGAGGACTGTTTTCTTGGCTATGCATAGGGCAGTGAAAACCATATGGGCGATATTCTTTTCTGAAGTGACATTATCTAAGCTGCCCAACAAACACACTAAGGGGGAAGTTGGAATGTTACATTTCAGACACTTCAATAAGTCTTCACATATCTCGCGCCAAAACTTCTGAACTGGTGGACAGAACCAAAGAGCGTGGATATAATTGTCCGGTGAATTGGTTTGGCAGTGTGAGCAGTTGTTGGTAGACGTAAAGCCCATCTTGAACATCCGATGACCTGTATAGTGCACTCTATGTAATATTTTGTATTGAATTAATTGAAGACTGGGATTTCTAATTAGATGAAAGGTTTTTAAGCAAATCTGAGACCAGAAGTTTAGGTCTAAGTTAACTGATAAATCCGCTTCCCATTTTGCAATAGGAAGTGATATTGATTCATCTGTTTTAGAAAGCATTCTGTATATTTTGGATAGTAATTTGGGGGTTTTAAGAGTAAGAAATTGAACCACACTTGGTGGTGTTTGTAGTTCAACTTGACCCAGTTTAAATTTCTTTTTTACTATGGATTTAATTTGTTGATATTCTAAAAATCTTTTCTTGTTGACCCCGTATTGTGTAACTAGTCCGTCAAATGAAATAAATTCTGTTCCTTCTAGTATATGTTCTAAATATTTGATTCCTTTATCACTCCAATCTGAAAAGTTTATCATATTATTGTTTTGTAATATGTCAGGGTTGTTCCAGATAGGTGTACGTTTGCATGGGATTAATGAAGACGCCGTCAATTTTAGAAACTCCCACCATGCTGTCAGAGAAGAGCTGATGTTGATGCTTTTAAAGCATTCATGTCGTTGGATGTTTGAGCTGATAAATGGTAGGTCTGAGATCTCTAGATTATTGCAAAGTGCTTGTTCTACATCTAGCCAAGGTTCATCTAAGAGGGTATGTTTTAGCCATCCTGAGATAAACTGAAGCCTGTTGGCTAAGAAGTAGTGCAAAAACTACAATCTTAAAATGGACCTTGCAGCCAGTGCAACAGAATTAATAATGGTGTGAATGCTTACAAGTTAGAACACACAAAACCACACGGTGAGAATTTCCTTAAGAAATGATTTTGAAAACAAAATTAATATTGTTACTGTTGTAGCATGTATGAAAGAAATCCTAAAACAAATTGTGAAAAAGAAAAACACATAAAATTGTGTCTTTCTCTGAATTTTTTGGTTTGTTTTTTGTTGTTGTTTTGTTTTTTTTACAGCATTGCAATTTAAGACAGCTTCTTTATTAACAGCAGTGCCAAAACTTACAGTACATGCAAAGTGGCACAAAGCCACACTTGCCTAAAGCTGGCTTGTATTATTTCTTACATGCACAAACATACACACACTGCCAACAGTATTGTGGAAAAGGATCAGCTGTTCTGACATCTGTGTTGCTCTGTATTAGATCAGCCTAACAATGTTCTGGGGGCTTGTTGCTCTCTATCTGACACACACACACACACACACACACACACACACACACACACACACAGTGGAGAAGCAGTAAATAAAGGATGGCATCTGATGACAAAAGATGTGAAGAGAAAAATGACAAAATGACAATAAGAACACAAGAGCAGGTGTCTCTGCAGATGGTCATAGCAAAATTAGGTGTAAGCATATGCACGCACACGCACACGGACACGCACACACACACACACACACACACGCTTGGCCTAATATTTTTTCCTTTGACAGGTCAAAGAAAAGGGATGTCATCGGTCTCATGTTTGTGTTCTACATGCTAGTACGCTGGGGTTCATATTTTTATGTGTGTTTGTGTGTATATATGTGTGTTCTGTCCAGTAAATTCCTTCTCAGAGCACACAAATGTGATGCAGTTTCAGGAGAAATAGAAAAGGCACTGTTGCACTGGAACAATGACGTGTGCAGAGATATATTATACATGTTTTTCAATGCAACAAAAAGGGATAATTTTTTATCCCTTTTTATCACTGATGTGAATCCAATCGAGTATCCTTTCTAGCTACTGAAGAGCAAAACTGAGTGAATACAATTTTGATATTCTTAGACCACAAACAAGCAGCAACATGGTCTGCCTGTCCTGACCTGCACAGGACAGGGTGGGTGAAGTATGCAATCCAGGGAAACAAAGTCTTTGGGATGCAGACTTCAGGAATGGAGGAATGCCAATATTGTATAAGCATACAATACCTGGACAGAAAAAAGCCTCAGTTTAGTCATGTCCTGAGCCTCAACATTATTAAAACATTGTGGGATGATTTGACTGAGACTGAAACAAAAGGTCGACAACATCCAAAGAAGAGCTTTGAATGTTGTTCAAAAAGCCTAGAGAACTATTCCTGAAGACTGCCTAAAGAAATTGCAAGAAAGCTGCCAAACAAAGTTCTGATCCCACAGGATCTTAGCTTTTTGATGGTAGGATTTCCAGGCCATACTCAGCACGGGTGTTCACATATACTATGTAACCACTTGGTTATGGTTTTCCATGTATATCCTACCTGCTAGCATCTTGTGCCCTGCTGTTATGTGCTGGATTCTCTCAGGGGCATCTTTGCACAGCCTGCACCTGGGGTCTTGCCTGGTGTGGTAGACCCCAGCCCCTATCGATCTTGTTGTTAGAGCTTGTTTCTGTGCTGCCATGATTAGTGCCTTTCAGTCTAGCTTTGTGCAGTGATTCTCCTGGTGGTACATGTCGTGCAAGGGCCTTCCATGATTCTTGCTCCTCTTCTTTCTTGGGATACTGCTGGCAGATGCATTCACTAAGGACACAATCGGTTGTGGCCTATTATATAATTTCCTTTGTCCTGTTCGTTGCAGCAGTGTTATTTGAGTGCAGTTTACTCAAGAAAGGCCCTGCTTGGTCCAGGGAATGTTAAAGAATATTGATGTCTAAAATCATAGGATTGCCACTGAAAGTCAGAGTCTCAGAGAAAAAGTAAAGTGGCAAGAAAAGACCTCATCAAATGGCATGAGTCCTACTGACATTAAAATGTGCAGCCAGATAAAACATAAAAAATGCTGCACTGACTGGAATGAAGTGCTAATCCAATTTCACCTTGTAAACCAATATTTTTTTTGCACACAAGTATGGCCGCTGCCCAGGGAGACGTTAAATGCTGCAAAGCCTCCAAGAGAGCCTTAGTTCTGTAGTGTAAAAAGCTCTCTGTATTCAGCTGGGCATATCAAGGACAGATGCAGTGAAAACGTTTCCTTAAACCCCTGCCAATATGTGCATGCACACACAAATGCAAAGGCAGGGACACACGCTGATTCACAAAAGCATATGCACAGATACAAGGATAAAGACTGAGAAAAAAGTCATACATACCAAGGACATCACACGCACACACACAAAAATCAATGATAACACACATGCAAACACTCATCCAAACAGCAGTAGCCTGTATCAAAATAGTTATAGATAAGCAGTGTTTTTTGTTCCCATGCTGGTCCTGTAATGCACTCCTCTTCTGCTCCTGCTGTACCACTTCACTGTCTCTCCCCCCTCCCTTCCCTTCTTTTTCTGTCTCTTCCATCTTGTGCTCAACTATCCTTCTTCTCCTTTCTGTCTCCCATCCTCCATCTTTACCCCATCCACACCTCTAGCTAGCTTCCTCCCATCACTTACCCCTCCCTTTCATCACCTTTGCTTATTTGCCTTTGCCTCTTCAATACCTCACTTTAGCTTTCCCTTTCTCCCTCTGCCGCCCTCTCTGTCTACAGAGTGATACTGCCCCCTATTCGTCAGGGAAGGTATTTTTCCTTCTTTTTACTCTGTCTGCCAATTTGTCTCACTCTCTTTCATCATCGCTTTACTTCATGAGCCAGCACAGTCTCATCTCTCTCTCCTCCCATTTTGATCTCTCCATTCTCACTCTGTCATACTTGTCATTCCTTCATCTCTTACTGCTCATTCACTACCGACATTATTGCTCTTTCTTCTTCACATTTGGTTGCTTCTCAAATATCCATTTACCCTGAGCAGCTCAGAATAAGAATTTGATAACACACTCTCTTGCTTAGCCGTGTTCAGAATCAAATGTATAAATGGCCTTTATTTGTATAGCACTTTACTTAGTCCCTATGGACCCCAAAGCGCTTTACACTACATTCAATCATTTACCCATTCACACACTGGTGATGGCAAGCTACATTGTAGCCACAGCTGCCCTGGGGCGCACTGACCGAGGCGAGGCTGCCGGACACTGGCGCCACCGGGCCCTCTGACTACCACCAGTAGGCAAAGGGTGAAGTGTCTTGCCCAAGGACACAACGACCGAGACTGTCGGAGCCGGGGCTCAAACCAGCAACCTTCCGATTTCAAGACGAACAGCCAACTCTTGAGCCACGATTGCCCCAAAATATAAAATGTAAAATACACCAGTTTTTATCTGACGTAAAATGTATAGAAATCATACATAGACAGAGTACATCACTGTCACAACAGCGTTTGTTTTCATTCAAAGGCTTTATGGCTTTAATACCTGGTGGGCCGGTCTCTAGTCAAAAGGCCCGTGCCGATTTTTTGTCCTAGTCCAACCCTGGGCACGACACGCAGTGAGTTAATCTGAGAAGGTGCATTAAAAAAATAAATGGCCGGGCCAGTGGTGCACATCGCAAATTAGCTCGCATACACACATTAGTGGTGCCGTTTCTTAACACTAGGTTTACTAAAGCTGACGGTATCTTAGCTAACAACCCCAACTACCAGATTCAACTTGTAATTGGCTAAAAATCACTTAGCCTACCGGTAAGAGGGACGTTGCTAGCTGGCAGTTTTTTCAAGCAATGTTGAAATTTCCACATTCTGACACTTCAAATGCTTCAGGAGCTGTCCGCTCAGCGCAGCATCAGCACCACGGAAATACACGGATACATCCGTAGACTCGAGACAGAATTCACAATGCGTTTTCGGGATTTTCAGGCGTATGGACCAATGTTTTCTTTTCTGATCAAACCAGAAAGCTTTAATGAGCAGCTGGATTTGACTCACATTAACTGGCTGAGTTAATGCCAGTTAATGTGACATCGAAATGCAGCTGATTGAACTAAAAACCTCGACTCTGTGGTGTCAAAGTTTGCAGAACTTCGAACGCAGCTGGAATCCATAGCTGTGCGTTTTCATGGAGCTTGCATTTTCACCTGCTGGACATCACTACCTGACAAGGTTAACTGTCTTCAGAACATTGCAGAGGCCTTATTTACAGTTACATTTGGCTCTACATGTCTGTGTGAGCAGATTTTCTCTCACATGAAGAGTGTCCTCAGGTAGCCGTCTGAATGCTGGACACTCAGAGACCTGTGTCTCTGAGTGGGAGACCAGAGATCAAATTAACATGTGTATCTCTGTATTAACAAACATGCTATATTGGCCCAGTTTATTTTTCTTATCATTGTTGTGAGGAGACCATAAATAGCATTTGCATTTGCTGTTGTACAGTTCATTTGCTGTTATGGAGTTCTTGTTATGAATAAAAAGTGTCTTTTTTTGGTTTCAAAATAGCTGATAACTATTCGCTGATAGCTGCCAACATCTGCGAACAAATATAATTCTATAAAGTTGTTCTATATAGTGTGTAACCGTTAATATAGAGTGTTATTCAATTTATTGCTAATGCAATCATATGGCACACTGACTTCTGAGGACATTTCAGATGGCACTCGTCATCAGAAAGGTTGCCTACCCCTGGGCTAAGGGTATCCTTGCTAATACAACACTGTGCAAATGGCACAGTCACAAATATAAAAACATGGCTTTTTGGACTATATATATATATGTGTGCGTGTGCGATACTTCCTGTAAACAGTGTCAGTGACCTATTAGATACTAGGTAACAGTCTGTTCAGAAACTGAAAACCACTGTTATATTCATGCAGATGCCACATCCTGGATTGTGAGACACATCTCTGTTGTCGGCATAGAGCAGCAGGTTTCTGACCGGTTAAAATTGTAGAAAATGCCAGACCTTTGTGCTGCTTTTGGATTTTATAATGAAAGAAATGTCAGTAGGGAATAACATTTCACAGTTGAGAGAGACCAGTGATAGATGACAGGTGAGAAATTAAAAGAAAAAAAAAAAAAAAACAGCAGAAATTGTATTGGTAAGGTGTTAGGTTGATTCTGCAAGTTTCTGAATTTTTAGTGGAGGGATGGAACACCATTATTTCACAATATATTTCCCATTTGGTAGTTTAATGTTGGTAGCAAACCATGTTGTGCAACAGATTTGATCAAATGGGTTGAAAGCTCTGAACTACAAAGAACATCGCATTATATTTGCACAATTTTCTTACTCACTGGCTATATATGGGGGTGTTGCCCAGAGAAAGAGACCACTTCCATCAGAATAGAAATATTCCCTTACAGGATAAAGGTGATTACTTAGTCCAAAGCTGGACCAAAGTGCACACAGAACAGTCCCCTTGGATTGCCCTATTGTGGCGGTCAAGGGTTCACATTTTTTTCTTTACACACGATAGGTGACAAATTAAATGCAGCTGAGGCTGATACAAGCTAAATTATTACAAAAAAACAAAACCAAACAGATTCTTAATCTCAATTAATTCCATACTGACACTTGATTAGGAACTCCTTCTTGTAATAATTAAATGCAAGTGGACTCTCCACTCTCATTCAATTTAGAAAACCATGAATTCTTGTTAAAACCATGAAGAACATAGAAAAAAACAACAAAAAAACAACAACACTCCTCTACCTAAAGACCAGTTGCTGGACTTTTGGGAGAGGACTGTTGTCCCATTTTTGTCTACCTAGGCAAGTTTTGATTCTACCTGCTCAACAGTCCTGAATCTTCTTTGTCATATTTTTAGTATCATTATGAACCAAATGGTTCCAGTTGATGAATGTTCTGGACTGCAGGCAGACTAGTTTAGCATCTGGACTCTTCTACTACAATGCATGTTGCTCTGATACCCGCATTATTTAGCATTGTCTTGCTGAACACACATCATCTATGTTGATGTTGACCTTTCAATGCTAATGGTGCCTTTCCAGATGTTCAAGCTGGCACATCCATATGCACTAATAACGTGTAAATTTCAATGACCAATAATTCAACAACCCTTTTATACTGATGGAAATGGCATAATATCTAAATTAAAAGTAATGCATGAGGACAACAAGTCTAATGAAATGTATTGATACTTCTTTTAACAAATACAAATCGTATGAAAAATTCTGGAGAAACGATATCCAATCAAAACTAAGTTGTGGAGAAAGGCGGCACAGTTTGGAAGTGATCCAATCAGTGATCTCACTCTGGGCTTAGAGCTAACTCCAATTCTCCCTGTTTCTCGTGAAAATTGGGAGGAAGAGTCGAGTACAACTATGGACAGATTTCACATTTGACGCTTTTTAAACTGTATGAAGCAACTTTCACCAGTAACAATGTGACAGACTTGTTCACTTTATGTTTTAGTCAACTAAATCAACTTTAGATTTAGTCTACTATAATTTAATGATATTTCATTGATTAACTCTAACCATAATAAATAAAAATTTGCTGTCAAAATTAACGCTGCACCAAAGCATCACCATACCATCAGAGATTTGGGGTTTTGAACTAAGCAGTGATAACAACACAGATGATCCCTCTCCTCTTTGGTCCAGAGGATGTGGATCAAAAACAATTTCAAATTTCAACTGATCACAGAACAATTTTCCACTTTGCCTCAGTCCCTTTTAAATGGAGAGAGGAGATGTTGGCCTTTCTCAATCATGTTCACATTTGGCTGCCTGTTTTCAATTTTTTCCCAACTTTTTTCAGTTGGAACAGGGAAACAAAGAGCTGAAAAATTTGTTAATGTTTTTCAGGAGCTATATTATTATATTATTTTACACATTTCTTTGATTGATTGATCATACTTTATTTCATTGTAGCCTTCCAATTATTCCCATTTCTTGTAGTAATCTGAAGCTCTGTCTGGTCAACCCACAACCCACAGTCAATAAAAATAAAAGTGCATTATCACAGTACCACAGTAAATTGTTCCTGATGTCCAGCAGTTATGCAGAATGGTGTAATACTATACAGTGCAGGATTTTTAAAAATCATTTTCCCATTGTGCGAGCGCCGAAGTATGTCCAAACGCATATTGTCTGCTTGCTGTACCTTTTCAGCATTTAGCTTTACCAACTGATATTTGGCTTAGCTGAGACTAGCTCATTAGTTTAAGTGCACATCGGACTGATGAGTCTTTTATGACTTTGTCTATATGCATAGCAATTTAAAAAGTTTACTAACCAAGAAATCTCAGATACATTTGAGGATAACCTTTAGATGAGAAACATTCAAAACCTCCATCAGGACAATACCAAAACATGATCAATGCCATCAGTGATGCTGTATTACCTAGCCTGCAGTTTGTTGTTCACACATCCAGCTGGATTTCCCAAAAGTGTCTGCTCTAAAATGGGTGGACTTTCCAAAATAATGTAAATTGAGTGTGCTTGTGATCATAAATGTTATCCAGTTTTTGTGTCATTACCACCACATTCAGTGGCTTAGTTTCAAATAACTGAGCCACTAAACATTGGGAGCATCACCACACTAAAATCATCTGACTTATTTTCAAAATAATTTATTTACATAATATATAGTGTTGATCTCTCTGTGTGCTGGAGGTAAACAGAAAGTCTGTATGCTTGTGAAGCAGAAGACTTTTTACTAACATCCATAAATCTAACACCCTCTTTGAACATGATGTTCCGTTTCTCTTTATACAGCTTCAGTCTCCAGACTGAGCATCTACCAATAAAACTATATACATTGCATGACTTGTTAATGACACAGTAATCACATCACTTAGTAACATGTTTCTAAGTGAAGTGCTTCCAATGGGCTGATATTAAATAAAATGCTTTCATACTACTGCTATTAAAAGGATATCCTTTACTCAGTTCCCTAGTGGAAGTCTGTGATTGAAGAGACAGTGGTTAAAAAACGCACCACCTTCAGAATAAAATATTTTTAGTCTGAAACAAAATGACAGGCAGGTGGAGGGGATTTTTTTCCCCACCCTTATGACAGAGAAATGATCAGGGTCAAGAGACTTTCAGGGTGGCTCAGAGAAAAGATATGAAGTGATCCTAGAAGAAATGGGTTTTTCCACATAGGTTGTTGCATCTGTGTGAGGTGGGAATGTCATTTCACCACTGAGGTGTCTGAAGGGAAAGGAGTACAGCTGAGACCAGAGTTATGGCCTATGGCTGCTAGAAGAGAAGAGCTAAGCACATGTCTTGGAGCTATGCAGGGATGCACCTCACTTAGCAATTTGTACAACAGAAAAGGGGTTTGTGAATTTGATGTGAGCTGCTTCCTGAAGGTAAAGACAGAGTAAAAGTGACATGGGAGAAAAGTGACTATTTTAAACTGCAGCACGAGATATCAGCTATAAAAGAAGACCAGGCTGAAAGGAAATAATGTGTTTGACAGAGGATATAGGCAATATATGAGTTATGCAAAGATCAACAGACAATTATAATGCAAGAATAACACCAGGCATCCTTGCTAGTATGGGGAGATATTCCTATGGTGCTGCCAGTCTTGACTGAGAAGTCTTGAAGAAGGAATAGCAATATCTCACTTTTCTCAACGTCTAATCTGAGTTGGTGGGCAGTCATTTAGCTGAGAGTGTGCATGTGGAAAGCAAAGTGAAGCAAAAATATCTTAAATAAAACCATTTTGGTTAGTAGGCAATAAACATGTTTCTGTCAGCCATATTTGGTCCCAGTAGAGAACAAATTATACAAATTTGGTTAATGTAGATCTATTGTTAAATGCCAAAAACAGTCTTTAACTGTTATAGAATAGAATATATTTAAGGACCCAAGTCTAATTCCGAAGTTCCAGTAGTTATTTAAAGCGTTTCCCAACCTGTTGGAGCCCCAGCAGATATTTCACATTAGAAAAATCACACGGCAAACCACCAAACTAAAATGTCACAAAAAGCATATTGATAATTTTCCATCGTGCACCAGGTATAGCAGAATTGGCTCAGTTTGTCCCCAGTATACCTTTTTTGCTTTCTTCTGACTCATGCTAGGGCCTTCATCTGGGTCGGAATTTTCTCCAGGACCCAGATCGGATTGACTACTTTTCAAATATTTATCTGTTGCCATTACACGCTGTGTCATCTCGCAGCATGACTATTAAGTAATTTCTTCTTGTCTTCTTCTGTTTTACTGGCAGTTGGTAACCCATGTAAATAGAGCAGGTAGTTGTACTGCCCTCTAGTGGAAAAGAATGTGATTGATCTGCCCGTTACTCCAATCGCTTAGAGTACTAATCAGGTGGAACCAGATAATCTTCCATGGCACACCTAATAATTTCTCACAGCACAGCTATGTGTGGTTGGGAAACACTGATTTAAGGTCAGGGTGTGTAAAACAGGAACTAAATGAAATCTGCAAAATCAATATTGAATCAATTCAGTAGAGTGACAGGGTTCCTCACACTTTTCCAGGGTTTATTTTTTTTTAGCTGGTTTTACTTCCATTAGAATGAGCTCTGGGAACTTTATATGAGCAGGAGATTTTCATAATGCATGTGACAAATCTTCAAAAGTACACGATGCAATCAGACTAACATGGTCCAGAATCTTATATCTAATCCAGGACACTGAGGAATCGAGACTATTCAGTGACTAAAGGGGTTCCTACCCAGATATTAGCAGATATTAGAGTGATCCTACAGTGATCTTTGAATTGAGAAAAAAAAAAATCCCCAAAGGAACTACAGGTAAATCTTTTGTTTATTGTTCATTTGTGGCTAATTTACTCTGTTAAATCTAAATTATTACAATTTCACATATTTGGTTAAAGTAAAACGCAGTTCTCAAACACAAGTGTACCATGTTTAAAGCTGAGACATGAAACTGCTAGGGTTTTACTGCTGTGGTGGTGGTTGGGTGAGGGAGGCTGAATGCAAGATGATAGAATTTATCTCAGTAAGACTTATTGAGACACAGCTTGCACCTATTTTCATGCTGCCATATAAATATTTTTATTTCGATCATTCCAAAGTGCACACAAAATAATGGAGGTTGGGCAAACACAAGGTAAAACAGCTGAATGAGCGAGTCTTCTTTTTTTCCCCCCACTCTCTTCTTGCATTCCAAGACATATGCTTTGTCATTTTTGCCTGAAGACAATTTAGAACCATGTGTACATGTGACTCTGTGCACGTGTCAAAATACATTAAATTATCCATGTGTTTATGCTTGTGCCATGTTAATACTCATAATCTCCATAAAAAGCTCCATAAGAGCTAAATAAAAACATAAGTGGGAAAAGATGAGGAAAAGTCGACATACACACATAGATGCATACACAAACACACACACATATTCGCAGAGGGTAATGTCATGATGATCAATCTGTTTTTTTCATCCCTGGTTCCCTCCTCTCTTTCATCACACCTTGCTATCTATCACACATCCCTTCTGTTTCACTACATCTTTCCAACTCACTCTGTGTCGTTCAGTCTCTCAGGTTTTTTTTTCTTTTCTCCCAAGCTCTCTTGCTAACACTGTCCCTCTCTTTACCACCCTCCATTTATCACTCCCATCTCTTCTAATTCTGTAACCTAAGTCCCTCTTCTCAGGGTGGGTGAGGCAGCCTCCGCTGCAGCATTCACATTCTTTAACCTAGAAAGCCGTTGGGGGAAAATCTGCCTACACCAAGCACTCTAGTAACTATTGTGATGCTTCCAAGGAGGAAGTGGGGGCATCAATTGCATTAGAAACAACTAATGATTCTTTAGGGAACCTTAAATCTAATCAAACAAAATATGATCATGTTCTGTATAACTTGATTAGGTTCTGTTTCATCTCTTTAGGCAAAAACCTTTATTTGATGAGGTTAAAATAAGCCATTTGTGCCTTTTTTTTTAGCATTTCATCAGTGCAGCGCAGAAGTTATGATCACCAATCTAAGATGATGTAAAAATAAAACAAAACAGCTGTGGGAAAACTCAAAAGTTCAGAAAGAACGATTACCAATTCCTATGTGCATTCTGCAGGTTCAGTGTCAACAATTAAATTCCTTCAAGCATAAAGCCTCCGATAAATAACAGCCAAGCCTAGCAAAGTTGATGCCAAATTTGAAATAAAGAAAAGAAATGCTACATATTTGGTTGAAGTAATACCCTAGTCATTTGCTTGTTTTACTTTTTTGCTTCAAGATGTCTTTTCCTGCTTTGCTGCTTCCTTGATTAAAACAGAGTACAGCATGTAAACACTTTGATCATATATGCAATAAAGCAAGTAAGTTTAATTTCTAAATTCTCCTATTTAAGGTCAGAGAGATAAAGTATTGGATCAGTTCGTAGAACTGCAGGTTACCTTTTGGTGGGGTTTTTTTCTGCTGTTACATATTTTTTTCTGCAAAAGTTCAGTGGATTTTTCTCAGGTAGATGCCAAAAAAAATTTAAAAAAAATACTAGGTCAGGTTTAATGCATGCTGGGATTAAAGAAAAAAGAAAAGCAGGTGAGGTGGAGGATAAGCTGAGTCAGAAAAAAATGGGGCAAAACTCAACGCAACACTGTTTTATGCTTGTGCGCCTGTGTGCAATTATACAGCTTTAACCACACTGAGGTCTAATTATAATCACCCCCTGTGGTGATACATTCACACTTGTTATCACCTTGCAATCCCATTTTTTCTCCATGTCTCAGCCTCTCGCTCTCTCTTTCTCACACTCACACACACACACACACGCACACACAGAGAGGCACACGCACACACACAATGTGTGCATATCCACGGCAATGCCGGTGGATACAAGGCGTTAATGTATTCTCAGAAAATTAATTTGCTGTTCTACTCTAGCAAGATACCTGTGAGGAGAAAAAGCTGTGGAAGTGAGAACAGAGGGGAAAAAAAAAAAAAAAAAAAAAAGAGTAAAAAGATAGGGAGAAAGATAAGGACAACAAGTGTGGCTAAAAAGGAATATATATATATATATATATATATATATATATATATATATATATATAGATAGATACATATATATATGGATGCAAAAGGGCAGAATGTTTTGTTCGTGTCATTATACCAACGTGAGACAGGAAAATCAATGTTTCTCTGGTCTTTTGAAAATCATGAGAGCCTTTTCCTGCAAATGCATAAAATTTTGCATAAAATGTCATAAATTCTCTAAAAGGATCCTTTAAAAAAAAAACAAAAAAACAAAAAAACAAAAAACCAAGACTTTGCTGAAGCCTCTTTGGAAGCTTCGAGTTTTCTTGGGTAAGTATTTACAAGCTTCTGAAGCTTCTCACACCTGGATTCAGGGAGTTAATCCCATTCTCTCTGACAGAACCTTTCAAATTGGATGAAAAGCATCTGTGAGCTGTCATGTTTTGGCCTTTAAGCGGTTGAAGTCTTGGCTTTGGCTGAAACACGCAAGGGCAGTCACAATTGTCCCTAGGCTACTACAGCATTGTCTGAGCTGTATGCTTTGGGTCATTGTCAAGCTGAAAGGTGAACCATCACTGCAGCCTCAGGTCCCTACTGTGAACACTGGAGTAGGTTTGATTCAAAGGACCTCTCTGTATTTGGCTCCATTCGTTTTTTTAATCTCCCAAGCCTGTTTTTATTCCCAGAGCACCAAACACTGCCATTTTATAATAGCTGCTGGTATCTGAGAAACACAATGTCCTGGTGTCACCAGGTCATGACCACTTGGCATCAAATTTAAACATGCTGGACCCCCTTAAACATAACTTTTAAAGGGCTGCCTTTATAATAGAAGAATATTTTGACACAAAAAACATCTTTCTTCAAATCCTTACTTTTGCAGTAAAATCCAAAATAAAAAGCAAGTGAAAACAAAACTAATCAGACCAGGGGTCCGTTCTTCGTACCTCGCTAAGTAAGTTAGCTGGATTTGATTGTTGACGATTTCGTGTGATCTTGGATCGTTCGGTTCTCCGAAGCTCATCCGGGACTTGCTGTCATAGCAACAGATCCGTAAGCGTAAACCTGCTTGGGAGCAGGCTTACTTTATGTAAACAGGATTAGATCGCGGCCACTCAGGTATGTCCGCTTCATTTATACGAAAGCAACAGCGATATTTTACCACTGTTTTTCCATAAATAAATATTATCAATGTAACTAAAGATAATGCAGTATTTGATTCCATACAGATGCATACAGGTCATTTCCTAAAAAAAGGGAAATGTACTATTAATCATTCTATTTCATGTATTTGATTATTTCAGATGTAATTCATATTTTAGAGTTGTAATAGTAAATTACTTCATGTAATCAAGATGAGAGACCACGGCTATAAAAGCGAAGGTGGATTTGGGAAGCCTGTCGCAGCCATGTCCTGTCCGTATACGCGAGCAACCCATTGCGGAAGGTGCAAGATTGATAAGGAGAGTTCTCAGAATTCAGCGTATATTGCGGGATAGACAGGATCCTTTAGCTCAGCGCGACAGTGTGCTCATAGAGAGATATCGATTTTCCCATGAGGGTATTATTTACTTAACCAACTTGTTGACGAGGGGGTGCAGGACCACCACCTGTCTTTTTTTGCTCTGCCCTTTTCTTGGTTGCTGTTATAAACAAACAAACAGATTATTTCAGGGTCTCTTTCCAAGAGACTAAAAGCAATATAAGTGATAAATATTACCATTCTGTAGAATATTCTTATATTTCACTTTTACTTGTTCCCATGTTCTAGTGGGTCCTGTTGTGGCTCTAATGTGAAAGAGGATATAATGTAATATAATAAATTTACCCTACTGCCTACTGGTGTTGGCCAGAGAGGCCGATGGCGCGATATGGCAGCCTCGCTTCTGCCAGTCTGCCCCAGGGCAACTGTGGCTACAACCGTAGCTTGCCTCCACCAGTGTGTGAATGTGAGAGTGAATGAATAGTGGCATTGTAAAGCGCTTTGGGTGCCTTGAAAAGCGCTATATAAATCCAATCCATTATTATTATTATTATTATTATTATTATTATTATTAAATTACTTACGAGTTTAATTTGTCAGCAACTTTCTGCCAGCCCTCTCTCCTTGCCTTTGCAGCCTTTCCAGTGTTCCCTTGCGTTTTAATTAAACTCTGAAACTCCTGAAATCCCTCAATCAAGAGTTCTTGCTCTGCTGCCGAAAAATACTGAGCGCGCTCCTTCGACATTTTCGCCGACCAATCAAAGGGTTGCCGATCAGTGTTTCTACTATCGATGCGTAGCCCCTGTTAAGCCACCCAGTGATCTCACATTATTTCATCCAGCTATACTAATCGTCAACAACAGATGTGTTCGGAGAACCGGAATAGCGAGCTCAAAGTTGGCGCGATGATTTGATCTTGGATGTGTCATTTGATCTTGGATGTAGTAAGCGAGGTACGAAGAACGGACCCCAGGAGGATGGTCCCCAAAAGGACACAAATCATGGCCTCATCGATCGCACTTTGGCTACCGTCCCGCTTTCTAATCCAGGCTCTAGCATGGACGATTAGCTGCCAATACTGCCGCAGTCAGTGCTTTAAGGAACTGATCCCAACGGAGGTGCAACGTTGGCAGCTTCTGAAAAAAATGGCAGTATTTGGCAGTATTTGTCTGTATGTCCTGCTGCTGAGCTGCACAATCGCATCATGAACCTTCCCCCAACACGCTTCATGGTCACTGTCATTTTGGCAGATAATGAGACATGGTAACTGACGGCCAGTCAGAATAATTTATTTTTTGTCACCTGACCACAGAATCTTTCCTACACACTTTTAGAGTCTTATAAGAGATGTGTAGTAAACTCCAAGTGGGATGTCTTGCCTTTTCATAACAGTATTCCTTTATGCCTAACTATAAAACCTTTATTAATGGAGTGCTGCTGAGGGGACTTCTAAGCTTCTAGGTTTTTGGCTACATCTCATACAAAGACTGTCACACACTGTTACTCACTTTGACCAGATAGTCACCTTCTAGAAGCACCCTGTAGATACCACACATTTCTCCAGTTCTTGAAAAGCTTAAAGCTTTAAAAAAACATTTTATACCATTGCCCTAATCTGTGCTCTATACCACAGTTTTATCATCAAGGTCTACAGAGCGCAGAGTAACTACATGGCATGGCTTTTTCCCCTGATATGCAGTTTGAATCGTGAGGCCTTGTTTACACAGCTGTGAGCATTTCTAAATTATGCCCAGTGGTTCCAGTCTAGCTCTCAATGTGACAGTTCACCAAAGAGGAGAGGAAGCAAAGCAAGATGCCAGCAGCAAAAATGTTACCAGGCTAAAGATCATACGCCGATAATCAGAGAGGCAAACAACCTAAACCCAGAGTGGACCACAAGCTAAATCTAAAAACAGACAAGAATAAAAAAATAAAAAAAAAAAAAAATAAAAAAAAAAAACGCATAAAGAAGAATTTACGTTTAAAAACTGAAGCAAAAGCCAAGAAAATAAGGGTGCATGTTTCCACTTTGTCATGAGCACGTTTATGTGGTAAAATATCAAATGTATCAAATTAGAGTAAAATCCTAAACATAATAATGTGATGAAAAAAATGAAAAGTTCTGAGTAGTGCACAGAAGTTATTAAATCTAACAAATGTGCATTAGTGTGTGTGTGTGTGTGTGTGTGTGTGTGTCATTGCATTACAGTGTTTTGTTGGATAAAATTCTTTTTTCAACCTTTCAAGCAGCCAATGAGATCCTTATGCAAAACCTGACATTTAGAACAAAATGAATTAAATGGGAATTTGTCTGTATGTGTGTGATTTGTGCTCATGGCAATAAATACAGAAAACAGAGGCACGTGCAGCAGAGGATGCTTAAATGAGCATGACCTCAAATAGATTACTTGATGTGAACACAAATTAAGGGGAAAATATGTTCCCCTTTCATAAATTGCACTGAATTGACATGACATTTAAACCCATTCATCATGACAGATTAACTTGATATTACAGCTGAGATTTAATTATATGATGGAGCTTTCAACACATTTTTCTAAAGCCCCAATCCTTTTTTTTTTAAATTTTTAAATTGTTTTCTGCAGTAATTTCACAGAAACTACCACCACTCGGCTCCACTTTTCATTAGATAAAGAAAAAGTTCAAGAATTTAAAAACAAAAACAAAAAAACAAGTACAATTGTTAAGTTTTTAAAATATTTTTTGTTGTCCCTTTTTAAAATTGCTTCTTCTGCGTGATATCAAACTATAGTCAAGTTCAATCCAAATTAACTGACAACATAATTGTCATAATTGTCTGATCTTACTCACGACTGACATGGTAATAATTGTCTTTTAATTGACTTTCAGGTTGATAATTTACAAAACATGTTCACTTTTGTCTAAATTGTGTTGTAGAGGTGTTTTATAACTCAGAGTAAAGCACAGATTCTAAAAGAAAGAGCTCCCAGAAGGCATTAAAATATTCATATTAATATAAATATTTATGATCTGTAGAGATGAAATTTAAATCTTGGAAAATGCAAATGGGAGAACATAAGATCAACTATCAGCAACATCAAGCTACTGTAACTTTCAGAATTTCCCTTAACAATTGAAACAAGTGTTTCCTATAAACATAATTATCTACTAGGAAAATTTGGCATTTTATGCTCCAGTTAGTCTTTATCAAAATATCAGTGTCACAAAAGCTAACAGCTTATCCTTTGATGCGCACATCAATGAGCTTCTGCCATCAAGTCTAAACCTGTGGTAAACCTGTGACCTGGATGCTCCACCATCATGATGCAGCACAATAAACAAAAATGACAAACTTGTGTATCGCTGTGCTAAGCTCAAAGAACTTCAAAACTGGTTCTAAGTTGGACTAGAAAATACACACCAGAGTTAAAATGACTTCTTCTTCTCTGCAGCATACTGTTAGAGACAAATCAGAGAAGTTTTATTTGTTCTCAGAAACAAACGACTACAGATGACCTGACCTAAACCAAAGTTAATATTAGTTTTTCTCTATATTGTGAGAAATAGTAATTATTAATATTATTTTAAGCGAGTAAGGCCCATTAGTATGCCTAGTTAAATGGAATAAGAAAAATCAGAAACACCTTTTAATTTAATTTAATTACTCTTAAAAATGATTTGAGTGTTTACTCAAGTCATTTTATTTTATCTCATTTTATTTTATCATTATTTTTTGCCAAGATTGTTTTTATCCCACTCTTATCTTTGCTATCTTTTTTTCAGTTCTGCTTTTATCCCGTCTCATAACAATTACGTTAAATTAATTAAACAATTACGTTTCTTCAGCTCTCACCATAAGGTTATTTTACAATTGCCAGTCTCGTTTTGCTGAAAAATAATATATTTGGTTCTGTGTGTGTGTGTGTGTGTGTGAGTGTGAGTGAGAGAGAGAGAGAGGTCAGTGACAGATAAGTTCCTCAGTTCTGTTGCCTGAAGGTAACCTCATACAGCTACTCACCTGTTGTTATCTCTACCACACACACATATTTAGACATTTGCTCATTATTTCTCAATCCATTTTAGTCACACATACAAGCACTTTAGCAAAAGGCTGAGACTGAAAAAGTCCATGCCCTCTTGAGGAGGATGCTGTTGGCAATGTGTCCAAGAGGGTAAAATGCTTGTTACTCACTGGAACTGCTGGGGGATAGGCCTGCATTCTGGCAAAACAGTTTTTCATGAAAATTAAATTTCACAAGGTAATGAGTGATTGAGTTTGATTATTAAACAGAAAAATGTTTGCTTGAATGGGCTAAAGCTGGTCAGGCTGGGCTTTCCTTTGATTTGCTTGTAGCACATAGAGGAGTCGCCCAGATTTATGGCTTTAGAGTGAAAAGCAAATGAGAGTGAAAGACAGAGAAAACAGATGAGATTTGGTTCAGGAGATGGCATTGCCACTATTTCAGGAGCATATATAAAGAGTAGTTAGCTTATCATGTTCAAGTGTGGTCCTCTTCTCTTTGACCTGAACTGCAGGCACATGATTAATGATGTAAGTAATGATTCTCTAGAGAAAAATAATTTTGGTGGGGTTTGAGGACACCTTGCAATGTACTGCAAACCCTCCTAAAAGCAGTAATTTACACATTCAGTAAACACTTAATATCAGTGTGCCCTTTACACTCTGTCTGTTATTTCATAATGCTAAGAACATCATATGCTGCATTTTTAGCTGTTATCATGATGCGTGATGTGAACAAAGGACAATGTCAGAGTTGTCTTTTCCCCCCTGTATCTATTGTTGTATTTGTTACCCATTTAATAACATAGGTATTGGAGCATTGGCGACCAGACACAGGAAATAGGATTACCAAGGGGCATATGATATGCAACAAAACTCTGTCTTGTCAAGATTTGGACCATAGACATTCCAGATTTATGTAATGCAGACTACTGGATTATTGATAGTAAACTCTTTGTGCAAAGAAAACCTACTGGGACAGAATATGACTAGACTGTAATGTTGTCATAGGAGCTAAACAGTAATACTGAATCTCCATTTTAATCATACAGTGCACACTGGCACATAAAGCACTTCTCTCCAATACAATAATTGGAAAAGAAGGAGGTGCAAAACTGAAATTTATAAAAACCTAGTGAGATGTTTTATGACCTCATGTATCAGATGTCTCAGCTGGGTATTCTAGGGAAGGGTGCTAATGTGGATGCTGTAAGCCTGAGAAAATCTGGTGTCCCATGTTTTGGTGTCAAGTAAAGTCCAGGTGAGCAACTTAGAAAGGTTTGTGCCATCTTTATCTCACCTTCAACTGCTGTCTAAAGTAGCGGTCCCCAACCCCCGGGCCTCGGACCGGTACCGGTCCGTGAGTCGTTTGGTACCGGGCCGCGAGAGTTGAGGCTCAGGTGTGAAATGTATGGTTTTCAGGGTTTTTATCGGTTTTCAGCGTTATTTTGTTATCGTTTACTCGGTTTTCCTGGGTCTTTTCAGGTGTGTTATGAATAAATCTTCTTTTTTTTCGGTACCGGTACTAGTTTTATTTTGTTGTATATATCCGTGACACCTTAAGGCCGGTCCGTGAAAATAATGTCGGGCATAAACCGGTCCGTGGCGCAAAAAAGGTTGGGGACTGCTGGTCTAAAGAATAAAGCTGATATGCTGAGCCAACAAGCAAGCAAAATGTCTTACCATGGCCTTATCTTTATCCATAAGTTAGCTATATAAAAAAAAACAAAAAACAAAACAAAACGTGGAAATCATGTGTGAGCCTACACTCAGTAACGGTGTGTGTGTGTGTGTGTGTGTGTGTGTGTGTGTGTGTGTGTGTGTGTGTGTGTGTACTATACTTGTGGGAGACCAACAGCCTTTATAGGGGACAAAACCACCATCCCCATGAGTTTGAAGGCATTTTTTGAGATTCAAAACGTGGTTTTTATGTCAGGGTCTTACAATTAGATTAGGGTTAGGCTAGGGGGCTTGATTAGAGAGTAGAACCACTGATCCTTCATGTTGAAAGGAACCAATTGCAGTGGTTTGGGCATCCAACAAGGATGCCACCAGGATTCTGGTGGATCTGGGTATGTCCAATTGGAAGAAGACCACAAGTCAGACTCAAAATATCCTGGAGCAATTATACATCTCTTTTGGCCAGAGAATACGCTGGAATTTCCCAGTAAAATGGATACAGGGATTTGAACCTTGGGGTACTTACTGCTGCCATTGTGACCACATTCCAGATAAGTGCCCACTACTGCAATCCACAGTACATCCTTTGTGAAAGGTACTTGGTTGGGATGGACGTGTTGACAAAGCAATGGAACATAATACAGGGCACTGCTGTGCTCCTGCCCCTTTCAAATCACTGGTAAATGTTAAAATATGACATCAAGTTTTAGAAATCCTTAATACTGTTTCTCTATTGTAACCATAATTGCAACCTTAGTTATTTTAATCCAAACCTGAAACTAACCAGATTTGTGCCTAGTGGAAAGCCAGGTTCAGTGCATCAGGTTGGCTTAACGAGCTAGCTCTAAATATGTGCTCAAAAAGCATTTTTGGGGGTTAGCTTGAATGTATGCTTCTCAGTGTGGATATGTATATACACTAGAAGTGGTTTTTGCCTAATTTGTGAAGCATTTTGCATTAAAATTGGCTTATAAAAAATTAATAATGATTCATTACATTCATAACCACAAGAAAAGCAGACCTTGAAATCAGATATAAAGTATGTGGGGCTTGTGTCAAAATTGCTGTATCTAACACAGCTCTGTATATTCTGCCTGTTATGGTTCATATAATGCCGGCATATTCCAGCACACTTTCCTTTCCCACAAAGAACTTTGTTTGATAATAAAAAAAACATATATCCAACTGAAATGGAAATACTTATATTTATACACAAGAGTAGATTTTTGAATAATACATGCACAGTTTATCACAGGCCAGTGCAAAAATGCAGCATGCATTGTATCTCTGTGGGGAAATCAAGCTTGTTTTATGGCTGAAACGTAATTCAGTGAGAAAATATCTTGGCAAAACATTCCAGTGAAGCAAAGAGATATAAGAATGAAAAGATTTTTCATAGATAAAAATATATCTGATACTCTTAAATATATCAATGCAGAATAATGCATGGAAACTTTGCACTTGTGGATATAACTTTTTCTCCGTTTTGCTGCAGTTTTTCTTCTCTTTTTACCTGCTTGATGGTTCAGGATACAAAAGAGTAGCCTACATAAAGTATTAGATACATGCCTGCATAATTTATGCCCACAGCTGCCATGCCACATATTTCTGCTTTGGTATGCAAGCATAAATACTTGCGTCATGATACACAGCTAGAAAGTAAGCGATATGAATAAACAAAAAGTATAAAAGAGAAGAGAGAATGATGAGGGATGCTTTCATGCTTATAGGATTAAAAAAAAAAAAATTGATTATTTGAATAATTGATTTTGTTTTTTATATTCAAAAGGAAAGTACGGTATGGGTGGGGATGCCCAGCTTTTTGCTTTGCTGGGAAACAGTTGCTAAATTAATTTTTCAAGAGTTTATAACTTTAGTTGAGATTATTTGAGCTCATTATCTTGAGCTAATTTAATAATCCTTTGTCTGCGTTAGCACCATATGTTATGTATAGGTGGGAGTTAAATGTATTCTTTTAAATCAGAAGTGAGTCACAAGTTCATGCGGTAGAACAATGTCTACTTACACAGTCCAAGCCCTTTTAGTATTATATATTTAAAGCTATGCTCGAATGTACTTATATTATACTCTAATCTATTTATACTCTACTCAAGCATTCAAAGCACTTTTTACAACATGTCTCAACATGTCAGCAAGTACTTTTTCTGTAGTGCTTTCTATCTAACTTTCACACTCCCATGTATGCATCCGAGAACAGCTTGGGGTTCAGTATATTGCCCGAGGACAGGCATGCAGACTGGAGCAACCAGGGATTGAACCACCAACCTTTCAATTAGTATGTGGCTTGCTCAACTACCAGCCATCCCACAAAAAGAAGTATAACATTGCAAATAAACTTACAATAATGTCAACACTATCTCAACATTCTCAACACTCCAGTGGTGGACTGGGTGCAATCCACCACTGCCACTGTCAGTTTTATGGAGACTTTGTCATTGCCAGGTCCCACTGGGCTTACGAATAGTGCTGGATGTAAATCCCCCAAACAGCTGGGAAGTCGGGGAGGAAAAATTAGTAAGCTTCCCTTAAGATTAAGTATTGTGGTTCCATTGCCCAAGGCACCAAATAACAGCTGCTCACTGGAAGAAAGTAGAAAACAGTTTTAACTGGAAACCTTAGCAATGTCAGTAATAAAAGACATTAGTTTCTTCAACTTGTATAAAATCACAATATATGTGGACTGCATAAAGAAGTTGTATTTTAATGCTCTCTATCCAACTTTGAAAGGACTGTAAAAAAAAAAGAAAAAAAATATGCTACAGGCAGTACAAAAATCCTCTAGAGGACATTTAATGATATATTTCTATTAAAAACAAAACTCGGCTAACAGCTCAACTATCAAAGTAGCATTAAAGTGAAGGATGTTATTCCATTATTCTGCCCCCCAAAGGAGGAAGAAACACTGGTTTATCTGCAAACCAAGCACAGAGGCTGTCTGTTTGACTGACAATCATTAAATTATCATCAAGTTTAGATGTTTATGCATGTGGAAGAGAGGGTGTAGGTAGGTAGTGAAAGAGGGGGTGTGGGGTGTGGGGTGTGGTGGCGGGGGGGATTTTAAAACTCTCACCAAGATTAGAAAGAGATAAGAAGGTGTTAGGGATGAAGGTACAACAAAGGCTGTATCTATTTAAAAAAAAAAAAAAAAAAAGTACAGGGTGGGCCATTTATATGGATACACCGTAATAACATGGGAATGGTTGGCGATATTAAAGTCCTGTTTGTGGCACATCAGTATATGTGAGGGGGCAAACTCCTCAAGATGGGTGGTGACCATGGTGGCCATTTAGAAGTCGGCCATCTTGGATACAACTTTTGTTTTTTCAATAGGAAGAGGGCCATGTGACACATCAAACTTATTGGTAATGTCACAAGAAAAACAATGGTGTGCTTGGTTTCAACGTAACTTTATTCTTTCATGAGATATCACTCACGATACTCCTTAGCAAAAGTAGGAAACAGTCTACACTAAGGTCTGTGTTTATGTTCAGCAGCAGTCTTATTAAGATAAGATAAGATAAAACTTTATTAATCCCTCGGGTGGGTTCCTCTATAGAATAAATAGGAATAAAAATAAAAATACAAGTGAATTGCACATTTCAAGTATTGAGGTCTATTGCACCATTGACTATTAACAAAAGTATTGCACAAAAAGTACTGCACAGTGAAGTGAAGAGGCACTACAGCTTAGTTGTTCCCCCCTCCTTTGTCCTCCTGTTTCCCCTCCCCCTCCCCTCCAGAGAGGAGTTAAACAGTCTGATGGCGTGTGGGACAAAGGAGTTTTTAAGTCTGTTAGTTCTTGTCTTGGGGAGAAGCAACCTGTCACTGAACAGACTCTTCTGGTTGTTTATGGCCGTGTGCAGAGGATGCCCAGCATTGTTCATAATGTCCAGCAGTTTTTTTTAGTGTCCTTTTCTCTGCCACTGACACCAGAGTGTCCAGCTTCATGCCGACCACAGAGCCAGCCTTCCTGATCAGTTTCTCCAGCCTGGATGAGTCCTCCTTTGCTGTGCTGCTCCCCCAGCACACCACAGCATAGAAAAGTACTCCAGCAACTACCGACTGGTAAAACATCCTCAGGAGCTTCCTGCAGATGTTAAAAGACCTCAGCCTCCTGAGGAAGTACAGTCGGCTTTGGGCTTTTTTATACAGGTGCTCTGTGTTGCATGACCAGTCCAGTTTATTGTCCACCCACAGCCCGAGGTACTTGTACTTGTTGACCACCTCCACCTCCTCCCCCTCTATCTGAACCGGCAGTGGACCTTCTCTGGACCTCCCGAAGTCCACAACCAGTTCCTTAGTCTTTGAGGTGTTGAGTTGCAGGTGGTTTGTGTGACTCCATGTGGTGAGTTCCTCACCAGACTTCTGTACTCCTCTTCCTGATCATCCCAGATACACCCCATGATGGCTGTGTCATCTGCAAACTTCTGAATGTGGCATAATTCAGAGTTGTAGCAGAAGTCAGAGGTGTACAGGGTGAAGAGAAGAGGGGACAGCACAGTTCCCTGTGGTGCTCCTGTGCTGCTGACCACAGTGTCAGACGTGATGTCCTTCAGCCTGACGTACTGTGGTCTGTCGGTGAGGTAGTCGGAGATCCAAGCCACCAGGCAGGGGTCCACCTCCATCCTGTTCAGTTTTTCCTGAAGCATACAGGGCCGGATGGTATTAAAGGCACTGGAAAAGTCAAGAAACAGCATCCTGACCGTGCCTTTTCCCCCATCCAGGTGTGAGTGGGCTCTGTGCACGAGGTACAGGATGGCATCCTCCACTCCGACATCCGCCTTGTATGCAAACTGTAGTGGGTCCTGGGCATGTTGTACCTGTGGTCGGAGGAGGTTGAGGAAGAGCCGCTCTAGAGTCTTCATAAGATGTGATGTATTGAAAGTAAGTGTGTGATATATACTTTAATTACATCTGCATCACAGATCTTTTTTTTTTTTTTGTGTATGTGTAAAATTTCAGTTTTTAAGGGTCATTATCCCCTTATCATAATTGGTAATATATTTCAAAAACTGGTCAAACAATACTTGAGAGTGGCTCAGAGCATTTGGATTTTTTTCTGTTCTAAATTCACAGATTATGTTTTTAACAGTGCCTTCATGATCACAATATGTTTTCACAGATCTCTGCATTGTCAGAGGATTTTCGTATCCTAAAATTAAAAGCACTTTCAATCTTTTGCAGATTTCTAAACATGAATCCTCTTCTCTTTCTCTCATCATGTAAAGTAAAAAACACTCCAGGGTTGAAATTTCAGAATACCAATGAGTGCTCTGCACATGATTAAAAGCCACATGATTGCGCAAAAGTAATTTTACTAGTTTGGGGACAAAGGTGTGCCAACTCTGTGAGAAGCCCTGAGGCAAATATTTTTCGGGGCCCTTACCACCATGTTGCACCAGAGTAAACACAGCATCTGATATTCTTTCCCTTTTACTATCTCTGCATGTGCACATGTAATAAAATAACAATAATCAATAATATCAATAACGTCATTCCAACTTTTGTACATCAGTACCATAGACAACTGCATCACAGGTTCTTAGAGATCACTCTTTAACAATTATTTAATGTGGACAAGCTTCTAGGATAAATCGCACACACGCACATTATGCTATGAATACATATTTTTAACACAAGTGGTAATAATGTTTCAATCCAAAGTCCTACCGGTACACTCATTCTGTTTTTTCTCCTTGTGCTTTTGAGATAATTTGTTTGACAGACAGGTGTAGTGGAGCAGGATTTAAGATACTCACAAAAAAGTGGTCTGTCTCTCCCATTATAAATACAAGATTATGGTGAAAAAAAATAATGCAACTCTGGACGGAAGCACTGCTCTAACACTCCTTAAGCTTTTCACACAGATGCCAATGTCAATTGTGGTGGCAGATTTCTTTTCTTGTGCATTAATCACATATTTTAATCATATCACATTAGTAATAGTAATGTCATTTTCTCACTTAGTTGTATGCATGTGCACTACAAATGAGCCTTGTGCTCTACACACACAGTGAGGCCATTGTTATGGGAGACGTTAAACAGATAGTGAGACTCCTGCTTATCAGGGATGTAAATCCTTAGATGACGGCCAACACGTAAGAGTCGTGGAATGTTCTTTGTTTGAGAAGGTATAAAATAATTCAGAGCGGTGTCCTTCCTCAGGATACTGTTTGGTGTTTGATCTGAACGTTTTCTCCATTGCAGTGTTTCTTTTTCTTTTAATAAACCTCACTTCAAAAGACACGGTCACCTAGAAGTTACAGATTTATTTAAGATTTTCCACAACACAATGCTGTCATCAAAGAGGGTCCAACGACTTTTTAGTTGGTGAAACCACAGAAACAATCTTAAAATGCCACAAAAATTAATCTTTACCAGAAGTCTAGTATGTGAAGCATCTTTGATCTGAGTGCAGCTTGAGTCATAAGGTCTATTGTGATAAATCAAAGGATAAGGAAGTTGCATACTTTCTCTGAAAGTGTCACAGAGTATTGGTTTGTTAACTCTTAATGCCATCAGTATTGCAAAGTGTTTACAACAACCGTCTAAAGATCAGCAGCCTTGAAAGCATAGTTTCTTAGCAACGGCTCCATGACAGGGATTTACAGGCAACTCTGCTACCATTCAGAACACAAGAGGTTGAACCTCTTCTGAAGCTCTGCACTTCACACAACAGCCTGTTGAAAGTGATCTCTTCAAATTATACAACAGCAGATTTATTTCAGTACAATAACCTCGACTGCACTGCAACATCACCGTGTGTGCAAATGTTTTTCAGGGTTTTCCGTTTGTTTTGCAAGTAATACCAGCAAAACACACACACGCCCACACAGGCACTTACACCAAAACCCATGCACACAAAGGAAGCTTTTGGCAGTAGCAGGCTTTATGGAGCAAACAGCCTGATTCAAATGCCTGAATGCTCATTAAACCCCAGCTCAACCTTCCTCACACACACACACTGAAAACTGCACGTAAAAAAAACACACGTATGAATCCGTTCGACACACCTGCTGACACGCACATGAACTTTATATTAAGCTGCTCTAGCACAGCTTAGCTTAGTGGCCTTTGAAGCTGAGTGCTAAAGCAGATATTGATCTGATAGGCTTATCTCCCTCACTTTATCCATCTCCTTCTTCCTCTAATATTACCTATACCCGCTTTTTTCTTTCTTTTCTTTATCATTTTCACAAACTCGCTCCCTCACCGGCTGTCTCCCCTTCCATATCTCCTCTCCTGCTTCTTTACACCTGTCTGTCAAATAGATTCTCTGCTAATGAAAATTTCACGGTTTTATGAACATCAGTGTTTTACTTTGAACTTGTGTTTTACATATTTATGGCACTAAAATCATTTTTATTTCATGCAAATTTACTAAGGAGCTACTATCCAGACTTATGTTGGGTCTAAAAAGACATTTGCCTCACTGTCTTATGTCATTAATTGCTTTATTATGCATGTATGCAAACCTTTTTTTGCAGACCTTAAACACCTTCAAAACACTTCAGTTTCTCATAAAAATACAAATTATTTGTACAAGCTGAAATACATTTATCGCTAATGCGAAAGCTTTTGTCATGTCATTCATTAAGAAGTCTTAGTGGCAGTCATTTGAATCAATTTACACAGATTATATATTTTATATAATCTCAATTCAAAGGTACCTTTGCTTTCAGAAGCATTCTGGGTGACCAGTTTGACCACCTCTGATCTCTTTGTACAGTGATGCCCTAAAAAGGTCACGACTAAGCCCAGACATGATGGGTTTAGTTGTGACCCTTTTAGGTTATTAGTTAATAGTTGATTAGTAGTCATTGTGCAATTTTTTGTATCTCAGAGTTTGTCTTTGACTCTGCCCTTTACTCCTATTTTTTGGCTAAGACACAAATGCAGTTTAACTTCAAAATTGATGCTGAAATATAAATTAAGTGTCACAGTTTGCACCGGCAGACCGTGTGGAGGGAGGAGGAGGACCCAAATGCAGACACTTGGAATGAAACTATAATTTTAAAAAGGTGAGCCATTTATTTGTGGCTGGGAAAAGGTACAAAACAAAAGGCAGATGCACACTGAGGAAAAACTAGCAGGAACTAAACTGGGGAAAACTAAATGCTAAGCACAAAAGACAAAGGACAAAACCTGAACATGGGAAAAACCTGGAAACATGGAGGCATTGAAACATGATGAGAACTCGACAGACGAACTGACACTGAAGGAAGACAGAGGACTTAAATACACACAGGAGGTGATCAGGGGAAGTGGAAACACATGGGGAAACACTGACTGGAATGAACATAATGATGGCACAGGGAAGTGAAACTAAACACAATGAACATGGGACATCAGACCTCTTCAAAATAAAACAGGAAACATAACGGGATGCAGACTTGGCAAGCGAGCCTTGAGACATAGAACACGCAGACATGAAACATATAAAGGATGGGGAAAATTTAAACACAGGGGGTGAAGACACTAATCTAATAAACAATGAAGTATAACAGAGCAACCTAGCCCAAATAGAAATGAGCTTAGTTTAGCTAATGAACTTAAACATAAACAATTAATTTCAAAATATGTGAAAACTCTAAACACTGGGTCAAGTGACCCAGGACTGTGACATTATGTTTCTTCGGGGGGTTTCTAGAAGTTCTTACTTTATAATATTACTCAGGTACACCCAGTGTTAGCACAAGCTATTACTTTGTTGTTATTTGGATATGACTTTGGTAACTATGTGCAATTAATTTGATATTTCGATATTGTTACGGGTCTTTTCCACCTTATTACTACACTGTTACCACCATTTTCACCGAGCTGTAATAGAACGTGCCGTCAGCATGTCATACTTATTCAATTTGCTTTTAAACTGTCTTGCAAAATACACACATGGGCAAAAGAAATGTTGATTCCGAGACAAACCCCCCCCCAAAAAACACAGGAACTAAGAATAAAATATCGAAGAACATTTTTTGATTATTTTGTAATCTTCTTCTAAAACTAAAATGCCAGAAAAACAAAACCACTGCCAGCTTTTTGGTTGTATTACGCCTTAATTTAACAAGGCGGGAGTCTTAATCAACAGATGGTGTTTTTATTTCTTTTTCTATCTGGTCTCAAGATGGAAATTACTAGCAGTATAGTGTGGAAAAGAGACCACTAAAGGAATGCTAATTTGACTGTTTACCAAAATTTGATACGTTTACCCTGGGCTGCTTTTGTCTGCAGTGATAGATTGGGTCTCTCAACGAAGCAATATGTATCTGTGAGTTATTTTCTGCATTCTGAATAGGAAATGTGAGGCCATAGTGTCTGAAAGTAAAACATATAGGATATAAAACTGAAAGTCACCTGTGTTTGTGCAAAGTGACATGGGCTCAGTTATCATTTTTTCCTTCTTTAATATGGAGTAAGAACATCAAGAAATAAAGACAACTTAAACATTGCATGTATATCTTTCACACATGAAGGCATGGCAAACTAGTTTAATTACAACCATGTGGCATTTGGATAACTAAACTGCGTTCCACCATTTGCTGTTGGTATTGAACTTGAGTTGATATGGTCTCTGCTTACGCAGGACAGACAGCCTGTCGGCACAACAACAAAGACTGACAGAAGGGTGGAGAGGGAGAGCAGATGCAACAGTAACACTGTGTCAACTGTTTGTCCACAGTCCACTCATAAGCTGTTCAGTATGCTGTGAAGTCAGCATGGCAACTCTTCAAGGTTCCCACTTTATAGTGAGCCAGCTGCACTCCGAGTCCTCCTGCCTAGCTTTGAGTCTGCAGCAACAGATACTTACACCAAATGTCTACAACCCCGTTTCCAAAAGAGCAGGCAAGATAGTGTAAACTATATGAATGAATACAGGATGGAGCTATTTGCAAATCCAATTGTGTTTTGTCTGAGACAGTGCTACTTATAGTTAAAAAATATATATAAAAATAAAATGCAGGTGCCCCAAGGACATGTAAATTTAAATTCAGTTTAAAGGCAAATATTTTCTGTTCTTTATAGTTAAGTATATTTCTTTCAGTTTTAGTCACCAGCTCCAGCTCTGGCAATAGTAAAAAACAAATTAAGTGTCTGTGCTGTAACCACATTTGTCCAGTTAAGACTGAACATTAATGGAGCATAGGTCACAGGAAATTTGCTTGTTACAGAAAACAGGATGATTTGAAGTGACAACTCACTGCCCTGTGGTGCTGTGCTGATAAAATAAGGCTATCAGACTGAGCATGGCCCTGTAAGCTACACTGAGCTCAATAAGGGATGCTTTAAAGGTCAGGGAGCAGCAGTTAATCTGGAGAGCACTGAAACCGAGCCAGCAGGAAGGCCAAGGAGATCTGATAGTGCCTCTTTCTCCCATACACACACTCATTCCTTTCTTTTCCCTAAAAGAGATGCTGCATTGTGAGGACTGTGTTTGTGGAAAGCCAAGGCCTGATTTAATCTGCACAGCTGAACTAGAGTATTGTCTCATTCACCAGACCTGCTGTAGATACTTTTCTCCCCTGAAACTGAAAGACAGATAGAAAAAAGGAACAAGAAGAAATGAAGTGAGCAGCATGGAGTGGGATTGGACTGTCACTGTCAAGACTAACTACGTGAAATATCACAGATAGGCTACACTCCACCTCCATCCCGTCCAGCCCACACTAGAAAACAATAGAATTACTGACGAGTGAAGAAAATAATGCTGTCTGACTGCAAGGATGATGGAGGTTTGGTTACATTTTGTATTCATTTATTCACTGATTCACTGGTCAATTTATTAAGTTAACATGTTCAAATGGCCGTTAATACAAATATCTAATCAACCACTCCCATTGTAGGAACATGGATAAGAAAACCTGAAGTTCAAAATGACATCAGAATAACGAAGAAAGGTCATTTACGGTAAGTAAATGGGGGCGACCGTGGTTCAGGGGGTTGGGAAGCTCATCTTGTAACTGGAAGGTTGCGGTTCGATCCCCAGCTCTGTCTGTCTTGGTCGTTGTGTCCTTGGGCAAGACACTTAAACCTACCACCAACTTGGCCAGAGGGGCCGATGGCACAATATGGCAGCCTCGCTTCTGTCAGTCTGCCCCAGCTGTGGCTACAAATGTGGTTTGCCTCCACTAGTGTGTGAATGTGAGAGTGAATGAATAGTGGAATTGTAAAGCGCTTTGGGTGTCTAGAAAAGTGCTATATAAATGCAATCCATTATTAAGCGACTTTGAACATGGTTGTTGGTGCCAGGTGGACAGATATGAATAGTTCAGAAACTACATATCTACTAGGATTTTCCTTCATGAGTTTATGGTCAGAGATAAGAAAAGACAAACAAGTCCAAGTAATAAAATAAAAATAAAAACACAACAAAAAACAAACATCCAACAAGCAGCAGTTCCCTGGATGAAACATGCCTTGTTGATATAACAGGTCAACAGTAACTCAACCATGCTATACAACCAAGCCATGCAGAAGAGCATCTCTGAACACACAGCATGTCAAGTGGAAGCAGATGATGGGCTACACCAGCAGAAAACTACACCAGGTGCCACTTCTGTCTGTAACAAACAGGAAGCTGAGGTTAAATTTCACATAAACACACAAACATAAAAAAAATGAATTTAAACGGAAATTTGGAAAAAAGCTGGCCTAGCTGGATTTATTCTGCCTTGTATCAATTATTCAACATGATACCAGCTAGCTTCAAGCAATACTGTTACAATGTTTTTCAACATTAAGTATACACACTACATGCACAGCATTTGGGAGTCATTTTTATCTGAAAAGGAGCTTTGCTCAGCTGATCAAGAGCATCTCATAGATGGTCGCTAAATTTGTATGTTTAATAATTGTGACTAAGCCTTTATTTTTACAATAATCAAGCACATTTACCTGCAACAAATTACCTCAGACAAATTATTAACCCTTTTAATCTGCAAAATATTTTGGTAATAACTGACAGTATAAAGTTAAACTTAACTTTATATAATAATAAGTACAGATTCCATTTTGTTATCTGGAGTCAGGAAAACTGTAAAAAAAATTATTCACTGTGAAGAGCTTTTAGCTGATGAGTTTGAGCAGTAACAATGACAATGGAAACTATAAAATAGAGAATAAAATGGGCTAAGTGTGATAGCAGTTGTTACACTGATCACAAAGAAAGCGATTTTTGAGCAACAGAGATTCAGAAGTAAAATGTTTGATAAGTGGCAGCATAAGTGGCAGCAAAAAAAGAGTGCTTTTGTAAAGCTGTGTATATCACCAACAGCTTCATTCTCTTCAAGTGCACTATTAAAAATTGATGAGCAACCTTCTTTGTTTCCTTCCTTCTTTCTTTACTTTTGGGACCATGTGAAATAAGATTCATTGCTACATATAGAGTCCACATACTTCTCTGTGCAGTAAAACAGAGCCTAGACAGACTAAATGGCCAAGATAAATGCAAGAGGACAGACAGAGACAGTGCCAAGAAAGAAAAGTAAAACAGTAAAGAGAGCTGAAAACATGACTGCATAGATTTTATTATTGTGCTCTGAAAGCTGAAAGTGACTGAGTGACAGGAAGATGGAAAAAGGAAGTGAGAGAGGAATATTGTGGTCGAGATGCTAACATAAGTGGCAGTATTTTCCTCTGTCTGCAAACAGAGTTGGATTTCAACCCCGTTCAGTCTGTGCCCAGGGGAGGGAAATTAACAATCTGTCTGTTCGTTTAGTGACTTGTCATTCCCTGACGCCTCCTGGCACCTCCTAGGAATCTTAACAAGGACCAGAAATGGGAACGAGTGACAGGGAAGGACAGCGACAAAGGAAAGGAAGGAAGAAATGTCAAAAGCGTTAATACCAGGGTGTGCTGTTTGTTCTCCTCGTTAAATTACAATCAAGGTTTTTATTGTTACTCTTGACTCTTTCCAAAGACGTATGAGCTCATATCTAACAGGGGAGGGTATGAACCAAATAAACATAAACATATACACATTCTACATGTAGGATAAGAATGTAAATAAAAGTAAACACCTTAAATAAATTACTTCAATCAAGTTGCAGCTGGAGTTTAAGCCACAGAATCTCACAGCAAAAAAATAAGCAGGTTAAAGTTCTGATCATATCAATTTTCATTATATGGAACCCAATTTTTTACAGTGTAAAGTAATTTTATGAAAAGGGTTCACAAAAAAGAAGAAATGTGCACTGAAATAACAGAATTGTTCTGTTGTTGTGCAGAAGACCTTAAATTATATATTTATTAGGAATTGCGTTACCGGAGGTGCTTAAGCTTTTGCAGTGACTGTTTTAATCCTTATTCTGCTCTGACCAAGTCTGTTCTTTGTGGTTTGTAGTTTCTGTGCATCTGCATACCCCACTGAGTATGTGTCACTAGGTCTCAGGTCTGTATCTGAATTGGTGTCTTCTACAGTATATAACTGTATTCATCCATGCATACATACAGCTGGTGTGTCACAACATGTGTTTCAGCATCCCCGAGTGTCTGTGGGTGTTCCCTGCTTCCCGCCCGGGGCTTTAATTAGTTCTCCCTTAGTAATCATACTGTGCAGTTCTGATTATTCTTGTTGTCATGGTAGCACTCTGAGGTATCAACATCTGTGAGATGATGGCATTTTTATGAATGTGATATACAAGGCTAGAGGAAATTCAATTACATCAGGGATAAACATCCATTTGGAATCAGGGATAAATGGATCAGAATTTGATGGTCAAAGATCAGTGTGACCTCATGAAACACGTTTCACTCAATGTCATGTTTAATAAACTAAAATAATGAAGTGGCTGACACATTATATGCCAAAAGTCAAGATTGGAAAGCCATGGCTGAAAACATAACCCTAAGTGATGCATACATCAATAATCTAGTTAAAAACAAACTCGAAGATGTGTTAAAAAGGCCAGACTCTTGACTTCAGCATGAAATAATTCAATACAGTTTTCAGCCTGTTTAACCCAGCTTGTCTCTCTATATAAAACCACAATAATAATAATAAAAAAAAATAACGTCCTGTTCTAAATAAGAATCAAACTAGTAATTTACATTATACAATTACAATCCTTGATTTAGAGAGGTAAATTTTGAATAAATTTGTAGGTCCTTTTCTTTAGATTGATATTTATACAGTAATAACAAGAGTACAAGTTATTGTTACACATATAGTGTATCTCTTACCAAATCATAATTTGAAATTAATGAGCTCCAGCACAGTGTTAAATGTTGCCTTGGTTGCAGAAATACACGCAAAAGTAAGCATAACTAAATGATAGATTCAGCCTTTTTCCAGCTGAAGCCCCAGACTGAGAGACATAAATCGTGTTTCTTCATTGTTGTATTTCTGAGTCAAAAGAGAAACTGCTGTTTTGTTTCTATTGCAGACACGTCTGACACCGAGCACTGCTCCTTATCTTTGCTTTTTGTAATTATGAAGAAGGCTGCAATTGTATGGCAAACTTTCAAAGTGGTACAAATGAGTGAAGCATCCCTCTGTGATTACACTGTATAGCTATGAATTCCACAATCAAAACACAAAGGAGCATTAAACAGTGTCTAAAAACTGACTGCTGCCCATGGATTTTTTTGTGTGTGTCAGAAACTTCAGAGATTATTTTTATTCTATTTTTTTTATGTTTACCTGTTTCAGGATTCTATTTAGCAATCTACGTAAAAAATAAAAGACATATTATGAGAGTCTACTATGAGTGCAAGCAACTTCTGACAGCAATTTACAGTAATATCAGGTTTGTAATGACATTGTTTTAATTCATACAATTCATTTTTAATACTATTACTTGTTATTTAATGGTAATAATTCAAAACTAAATCTTTGATTTCAGAGGCAGGATTCTCTTTCCTGCTCAGTAATGGACAATTTAATAAAAGTTGTGTTGTTCTGCCAAAATAGAATTATTGTTATTATCTGTAAATTTTCACATTTACTATAGTAAAGCATGTGATTACTTTTCATTAAGATGCCAAATTATAGTAATTTACTTGCATTCCTTCCTTTCTAATCAGACAAATAAGGCCATGATTCTCTGAAAACAGTATTTCTTATAAATCAGCAGTATAATGCATCATAAAACAGTGTAATGATTTCACAATCTTTAATCCAAGGCATAATGTGGCCTACAGTCGTATAATGACTCAACAATTCTTTGATTAGAAGTATAAGGTGGCATAAGATAGTATAATAATCTCGCAACACTAAAACAAAAATTGTTTTAGTGGTTGAATATTATGGTTGATTAATTTCCATTGTGCCAGCTCCAGTTTGGGTGAAATCAGTTTTGTGTAAATACGTTTTTGATACGTTTCTAAAATATTTCTGTTCTGATGTTTGTATGACTGCTCTAATCCACATATCATTGTTTTTACTATGCTACTCCACCCAGCCATACTACAGTAACTACACATTACCGTATAGAAAATAATCTTTTCCGTGTAATCATACATTATGATGTTTTGGGGTTTTTTTTGTTTTTTTTTTTTTTTAAATAGTCATGCTTCTTGGTGCAAAAACTCAAGCTACTGATGCTACACTCTCCCTACACACTTTTTGCTTCAAAAATAGACGCTGGTATCTAAATGTTTTTTTTAATTAATAATCTGCAAGAACAAAACATAAGAGAATAAGAACATAAGAAGCCTAAGAGCTTTCAAATATTAAGCCCCTTCAAGATAATGTTTGTCCTCTAAAAATCTAACCAGTAGATTATTAAGCAACACGGCAGTCTACCAACATGCAGTGCTGTCCTAAAAGGCTTTACAGCATCTGTTGGATCCATTCATTAGACCGAAAATTAGAATATAATTTTTCACCTCAGACAAAAATCTGAGGTAATGCATCATTCCAGACAGCATTACTTTGTCTTTCAAGGTCTCATGAACTGTCAGGAAAAGAAGCAGGAACAATGAGAGCAAGCATTGTGACAGAGATGATTAAATGCTCGGGACTCTAACTGGTGGTTGGGTGACAGCTCAGCATGGAAATAAGAACACTGACACATACTCACAGGATTAAAGGTGTGTGTGTGCGCGTTTATTCCACAGCACACACATATATAAAAGGACATGAAATTAGTAGATAAGTCAATGTCAGTCGTTTTTAGTAATACGATGGTTTTCTTATGTAATTAACATAGCTACTGAAATCTTCACCCTAATAAATGCTAAGAAAACAGAATAAATTAATAAAGTGGGACAACCAGTGTCAGTTTCCTCAAAGCATCAGGAGCTTTCTTATGTGGTGTATATAGTGCTGCTTAAATAACTTACAAAGGACATCTAGCATTACGGGGGGAAATTCCTACATTTGGATTTAGTTTCTCTCTATCAATGTCTACTGATTAACTGGTAAGTGCAAAAAAACTATAACTGTAATGTGATTGAGAAAGCGAGAAACCTACAATATCATCCACATGTCTGTGAATAAGTCAATACTAATGTTCAGTAATAATGAATGGCTCACCCACAACAACTTGTGTTATCTCGTAGCCATCAATGAGGCAGTATGTTACACATGGATGTCACAGCATCACATGATTATTATTTACTGAAATCTGCAGGTTTGATGACTTTGGTCAAGATTTAATTGTATTTATTCATTTAAATTTATTCAGTTCATACTGGATAGTAAGATCTGTCATTGTAGATTTGAATGTGCAGCACATGAGTCTTAATTCTGTATAGGAACTATGTCAAACTGCATCTTCCCTTTAAAATACAATTATTACTAATATTTTAAATTACGTACTCTGTATTAGGGCATTTTTTAAATTTGCTAAGCAAAAGTGCATGTAAGTCAAATACACAAGACACAAATATGCAGTGCCAATTCTGACACATTTTACTGCTAAAACGCTTGAATAAGTATGTTTGTCCAAACCTTTACATAGTACATTCGTACATATATTAAGTAAATATTTTGCTGTTCCAGAATACATCTTCGATTTATAACTGCATTAGATATGACATTTATCTTACTGAACACGTTGCTCAGTTCACGTCTGCAAAGCCTGACATTTTCACTGCGAACTTTTCTGCACTGTTAACAATTTGCTGGTAAAAAAAAAAAAGAAAAAAGAAAAAAGCTATGAATCACACTCTGACCCAGACATAAACCCCCACTCACTGTGATACCCACATATCTGACAGGAGTTCCTCACGAGTGTGAGGAGGGTGGGAATGTCGACATACTGTGGGTCTGCTGAAAAGAGAAACTACCTGTGTTTGCTCTGTATATTTGAAACCTTTGACATTTAACGTTGTCTCAGAGTGCTTTCTAGGACAAATGATTCAGGCTTAATGTCAACATGCTATGAGGATCTACTCATCAGCTCTGACTAATTTACCTGAGAGCAGTGAACTGATGCTAGCAGCACAGCAAGGCTTCAATAAAACATGATGCTCCAATAGCAAGATTTGTGAAAAATACAACTATTCTTCAAGAATGTTGCCAACAGCCTCAGAATAATCTTTAAAGGAGCTTAAAACATCATTATTTTCTGACAAAGGCTGAAATCTTCGGAGTTTAAATAAATAAAAGCTTTGCACCCTCTTGGCATTCTGCTAGCCGACTTCATTAGGTTGTCACCTTGAGGTGTCACAGGGATTACCTAATATGCTCAGCTCTTGTTGGCTGCTTTTCTCTTTTCTTATAAAAGGTCAGATCATCTGATGCAACACTTAATCACTTTCCTCTGGCTCCTCTCACAGTACATACTGGACATGTCGCATAAATTTTACAACAACAACAACAAAAAAACAAAAAAAACCACACACAAAACAAAGAGCTGTACATTTAGTACCTTCTTTCTGTCCCAGGCCTTCGAAGAGTTCCATGTGTGACACACACACACACACACACACACACACACACACGTGTGTATATACACGTGTATACACACACACACACACACACACATATATATACATACATCGCCATCACAACAGTAAGGGTATAGGGTAGCTACCAAGCGAGTATCAGATGGGTATGGTTTGAATTTTCTCTAAATGTTTTAGCAATGTATCTCAAATGGCAAAGAATCTCTCCTTCAACCCCTTGAGAGTATACTTTATTTTTTCCAGCTGTATAAATTGTGTCAGGTCACTGACTTTGGGTGGCATTTCCTTAATGTTCTATGTTCTCTGTGTTTAGCACCAAATATACCAATAACTACATTGGGTTGCAGCTCAACATTCAATGCTTCAGACAGTGTTTTGAAAATTGTTGACCAGTAGGCTTTTAAAGTTGGACATGACCAAAACATATGTGTTAAATCTGCAGAAGGATTTCTACATCTCTCACAGCTTGCATCTATGTTTGGAAATATTTTGGCCAGTCTTGCCTTAGAGTAATGAATGCGGTGAACAATATTGAACTGTATGATGTTTAATTTGGCACAAGAAGTACTGTTGTTTACTCTTGAAAGAGCGCTTTCCCAGGTCTCCTCTAAGTCCACCCCCAGCTCATTCTCCCAGTCCACTTTGATCTTTGCCATTGTTATAGCCTTAAATGAGGCTATACAATTGCTAATTCTTGAGATAAGACCTTTAGGCTTTAATGTGAGTTTCAACAGACCATCAACACCAGTAAATGGGGTTATATTTGGAAAGTTGGGGTTATAATGCTGAAGGAAGTGGCGAACTTGAAAGTATCTCAATAAGCTGGACCGAGGGAGGTCCAATTTTTGTGACAAATCCTGAAAACTTGCCAAGACACCGTCTATGTTCATGTCAGAAAAATTGTGGATGCCTCGTCTCTGCCAAAGAGCAAATTCAGAGTCTAGTCTGGTGGGAGGGACAAGGTGATTATTATGAATAGAGCTCAAACGGAAAAGATTTTTAAACCCAAAGTTCTTTCGAAATTGAGCCCATATTTTGAGGGTGTTAATATCAAATCAAATCAAATCAAATCAAATCACTTTTATTGTCACATCACATGTGCAGGCACACTGGCACAGCACATGCGAGTGAAATTCTTGTGTGCGAGCCCCACAAGCAACAGAGATGTGCAAACACAACAACACAAACGAGCAAAATACAAGAATGGCCGACCTGAAACTAATAAATATATGTACAATATATAATAGTGTATGCATTTCTGGATGTGTATACTAAATATTTTCGTGTGTGTGTGTGTGTGTGTGTGTGTGTGTGTGTGTGTGTGTGTGTGTATACACATTTTTACAAATTAAATAGTAAAAAAAACAAAAAACAAAAAAAAACAATAATAATAATAATAATAATAATAATAAAATATATAAAATATACAGAGTTGAATATGTGCAAAACAAGTGGCATTTATATACAGTGTGGAGTGCATAATGTTGAAGTTCCAGTAGTGAAGCTGAGGTGTCTATGACGTGTTCAGCAGTCTGATGGCCTGGTGGAAGAAGCTGTCTCTCAGTCTGCTGGTACGGGACCGGATGCTGCAGAACCTCCTTCCTGATGGAAGCAGTCTGAACAGTTTATGGCTGGGGTGACTGGAGTCCTTGATGATCCTCCCCGCTTTCCTCAGGCACCGCTTCCTGTAGATGTCTTGGAGGGAGGGAAGCTCACCTCCAATTATCCGTTCAGAGCACCGCACTACTCGCTGGAGAGCTTTGCAGTTGTAGGCGGTGCTGTTGCCATACCAGGTGGTGATGCATCCAGTGAGGATGCTCTCAATGGCACAGTGATAGAAGGTCCTGAGGATGCGGGGGCTCATGCCGAATCTTTTCAGTCTCCTGAGAAAGAAGAGGCGCTGCTGCGCCTTCTTCACTGTTTTGTTTGTGTGTACTGACCACGTAAGATCCTCAGCCAGATGTACACCAAGGAACCGGAAGCTGCTCACTATAGCTATAAGATAGCTATAGTATAATAATAGCTATAAGACTGGTGGTGTGCTGCCGTGAGGAAGGCTGGAGGTGACCAAGGCTCTAAGGGAAGTGGAAATGCAAGATGCCGCTTCAATTTGGCACCAATCTTCATCTGGGGTGTGGAGCCAATAAATGATTTTTTGAACATAGGCCCATTAGTAATGGCAGAAATTTGGAAGGGCTAGCTAAGCCGCCACCTACTGTAGGTGTTTAGGCCTCTGTAACAAATCCAGCCGTATTCTAGGATTTTACCCATCCCATATAAATGAGACCAAAGCTTTATCAATAGATTTAAAAAATGATTTTGGAAGGTAAAGTGGGATACACTGAAATAGGTAAAGAAACTTAGGGAGTACATTCATTTTTATACAATTTACCTTCCCTGCCAACGATAGATGAAGTGGCTTCCATTTCTTTAAGTCTGATTTGACCTTTTCAAGTGGCGGGCAAAAATTTTCTTCATAGAGATTGTGCAAATCTCTTGTTGTATTTATGCCTAAATAGTTAAAGCCATTTTTGGCTGTTTTGAAAGGTATAGCACTGCTTTGTATTTGAAGAGCCAGGTCATTAACAGGATAGCATTCACTTTTACTGAAGTTCAGTTTGTACCCAGAGAAGGAGCCAAAGCTGCTTAGGGTGTGGATGATATGGGGGACACATGAAACGGGATCAGATACATACATTAACAGATCATCTGCATAGAGGGACATTCTATGCTCTTTATCCATCCTATGAATGTCTGCAATTGATGGCAAGGTTTTGAGTGTAATACAGAGGGGCTCTATGGCCAGGGCAAATAACAATGGGCTGATCGGACAGCCCTGACGGGTACCTCTTGTCAACTTAAAATATCGTGAACGTTTACCATTAATGATTATAGAAGCTTTGGGTGATGAATATAAGTCTTATCCATGAGATAAGATTAGGGCCATAGCCAAATTTCTTTAAACAAGCAAATAGATAACCCCATTCGACCCTATCAAATGCTTTCTCTGCATCCAGCGTGATGACCACCTCAGGCACCACGCCGGACACAGGAGATTGGATAAGAATAAGAATAACTTTATTTATCCTGAGGGAAATTCTTTTGTCGTGTACATGCTCAAAGCAGCAGGAGAGACAGAGGAACAGATGAATAAGATATACAATATATACAATAAGAATAGTAGTATACAGTAATATACAGTAGGAATAACATTTAGGAGCCGACGGACATTCATAAATGAGTGACGTCCTGGAATAAAACCAGTTTGGTCAGCAGATATTACATCGTGGATTGTAGTTTCTAGACGTAGGGCAAGAGCCTTAGCCAAGATTTTTACATCACAGTTTAGGAGTGAGATGGGACGGTATGAACCGTGCTCTGTGCTGTCTGTACCTGATTTCAGCAGGAGGAAAATAGATGCTTCAGCCATTGTCTCTGGAAGTGACCCACAAGACAAAGAATCATTAAACACATTAAGTAAGATTGTTGTTAGTTTGTCAGAAAATTTTTAAAGAGCTCAATAGGATGCCCATCAGGGCCCGGTGCCTTGCCATTTTGCATCGCCTTTAGTGCAGTAGTCACTTCTGCATGATTGAGTGGAAGTTCAGCTTCATTCCTATGAGCCGCTGTTACAAGAGGAGCCTGAAGATTGTCAAAGAAATGCTCCATATCAGAGCAGTCATTTGTAATCTCAGATGTATAAAGATTTGAATAAAACGCAGTAAAGGTTTCTTTAATTTCTTCGGACCATCATCTTTTTGTATTTGTGGGATTTGTTGTGCGGCTGAGTGGCATTTAAGTTGATGTGCTAATAAACGTCCGGCTTTGTTGCCATGCTCATATACATAACCTCGTGACTTTAACAGAAGATGTTCAGTTTTTTCAATTGATAGAAAATTATATTGTATTTGGAGGTCTAGCTTCCTTCTATAAAGCTCAGGAGAGGGAGAGACAGTACTGAGCATCTACCATAGAAATGGTTTTAATTAGTTCCTCTCGCCTAATTCGATTCATTTTGTTTTTTCTAAACAAATATGAGATGATTTCTCCCCTGATTACAGCCTTTAGTGTCTCCCACAAGAGAGAAGGTGAAACATTATCTTAAAAATTAGAAAGTCATCTATTTTTATATATCTATCTATCTATCTATCTCTCTCATTTCACAGAAACCCTCCTCTGCCAGGAGAGTCCTGTCTAATTTCCAGGGCGGGCGTTCTGATTGGTAGAGAAGAAAGGCGAGGTCTGAAAGCACAGGGGCATGATCTGACTCTACAATGGTTAAATATTCAGTATTCTTGACTAAGGGGAGAACATTCTGATCAATGAAGAAATAGTCTATTCTACTATATGAATGATGTACATTAGAGAAAAAAAGAAAATGACTTACTTTGTGAAAATAAAAATCGCCAGGGGTCAAGACATCCTGTTTGGGCCATAAAAAACAGATAATATCTCGGCTTTTTTGGAGAGATTTGTAGGTTTAGAGCTGGAACGGTCAAGTGTTACGTTCATCACACAGTTCAAGTCTCCACCAAAAATCAGCTGTTTTGAGTTCATATCTGGAATTAATGATATTATTTTGCCAATAAACTTATCATCATCCCAGTTCGGGGCATAAACATTTATCAGAACCACAGGCTTATGGTACAGGAGCCCTGAGACCATCACAAAACACCCCTGCGGGTCTGAGATAACAGTAGAAGCATTAAATTGAGTTCTTTTATGGATTAACATGGCTGTTCCACATGTTTTCGAGTGGAAGATACAGTAGGTTTTCACTCTCCTCTCTTAAAAATATTTACAGAATTAGCGTTTATAGCACTCTGACTGTTCATCACTGCCTTTATATTTTATTTTAGCTGTGTGTCTCTCTTTGTTCTACAATCTTGTTGGTGTCTTCTGCTTTGGATTGTAGTCTGATTTGTTCGAAACAGTGAAGATGGAAATGAGCAAATTACAAAACTTAAAAACAAAGCCAAGATGTAATGGCATCCACTTGCCAGTCAACCCAGACAGACTGTTAAAAATCCTTAATGTTAAGCATGGATTAACCATTTTGCAACAGGCTATAAAGATACTAATTTCTGTCCATCTTAACTCTGAGGTCTGCTTGGTGCTAATACATTTGTGCTCATGAGCTACTTCGGCTGGGTGGCCAAACTTTCTGGCCTTTAGTATTTGTGTGTGATTAAAAACATTATATTTGACCACATTGTTTTAGATTGGAAATCTAATTAAAAATAGACCCGTTATTTGTTATCATGAACAGTGGATCGATGAAGTGTCACATCTCTCAAACTTGATGTGAAAAGAGGAATCCAAGACACTTTGAGGTCCTCAGCACCCAGTGACGCCAATACAACAGATCAGAACGGATGTTAAAGCGAGATTTTGTTTGGATAAGACTGCTGCAGTGGAAGCAAATAAAGGACTTTGACTTTACAATGAGTCCTCTCTCCATGAGAATCTGTATTTTTCTATATCTCTATTGCCTCAGCTCCCCTCTCATCATGTTTTCCCTCATATAGCAATGTGGATTATCTTTTTTAAATATATGATTGAACTTGACAATATGGTTACTCAAACATAGAAGAGGAGTTAAAGATGTACACTGGTCTATTGTCTGAACAGGAAGTGAAAATTCAACTGGTGTATGCAAAGGTACAACATTTCTTTACCGGCCCCTCTTCAATTTTGTTTTACTGAAAGCATCTGCCAGTATTGCTGCAATTTCCTTCTAGACCTTCTTTAGGGAGGTTTGAATTCTCCGACTGGGAGTGGAAAGTATTCTGACAAGAGCAAAGTGAAATATTACTTTAAACGTTAAAGAAAGAAAAAGTGACAAGCAAAAGTAGCACTGGGCCACTGCGTATACTGGTATCTATATGAAAAGCAATAGAAATAAAAAGTTCCCACATGTCTCAGCTAAAATCAGACACAAGTTGGTGAGGAGCTGCAAAAGAAAATGACTATTTATTCACTTTATGTGAAAAAAAACAACAACCCAAAAGTGGAGAAGCACTTAAGCACACAAAGAAGGTCAGTATAGCAGCTAATCTGAAACAAAACCCTCTCGTCCTTTTGCTCAAAAAGGTAGGCATTTAAAAATTAATCAGCCTATTAACATTAACCACAAATGCTTTTTTGCTTGCTGATCGGCAGCGGTGCCCTAAGAGGCAAGTCTGTCACACTGGAGGATGGTGTCTATCTTTGAAACATAGCTATAGGTTAAGCTATTTGATAAGGTATTTGATGTGTTGTTTAAACAAACACAGGCCATATCAGAGCAAAGCTGTAATAATGGTGCAACATGACTACACACAAAGAACTTTGATAATTTCACCATGTTCTTCTCTACTACACCTGCTCGCCTAGAGTCAGTAGAATAGCGAATACGAGCTGTTTAGGTGCCTCGTGTGTGTGTGTGTGCAGGGGATTGGGGGGGGTACAGTTCCCCCTGGTGCACTCAGAGGCTGGTAATTGGAGAGATACAAGCAAGATTGCTGACACATGACTTGTTCGAGCTGGGAGGCCTGAATCCTGCCTTTCTTCCATTCCTTCATTCCATTCATGTCCACTGGGCAGAGGAGCAGAGACCAGAGAACAAAGGCTGTTAAATCACATAGCCCCAATTTTAGCTGCTCCCACTTAACCAGCCTTGGATTAAATTGGCTTTCAGTTCTCTCTGCACTGAAAGCTGGCTGAACCCACAATTCACATAATGATGGGGCCTTTATCCTTAGTCTTTTGGTATAACTTTAGATTACAGTCTGCATCTATACAGTGCAATATTTTGTCCACCAGTACGTTTACAGTATGTGGGCACTGGTAGACTTTAAGTTGTGTTATAAGGATAACAGTTTGTGGCCTTTGAGCAGACGTCTCATGTAGGCAATTTATGAAAACTCAGTAACCAATCTACTAATTTTATTCCCCATCACTAGGGGGAACGTAACAGCATTTTTGACAGTTACAGGGCACAATGTAACCCCCTCAAAATAAAATAATGTCGGCATCTGAAAATGCTACCAGCTGTCCTTTACCCCACCTGCAAATTTCATCACTGCTCACTTACCCATGGCCTTGTGTGTGTCGAGTTTTTAAGCAAATTATGCATAACAGGCTCTTTCAGAGGAGCAGGCTATATCACAATGCTCTATTGTTTAGATACTAGTGAGTACAGTTACACTTTCCCTTTATTTCCAACATCTGCTCCTTAATACTCTGAGCATTTTCAGCAGTGCTAATATTTAACTGTTCCATATGTTTGCCGAATAACTATAAATATCCAACTGTTGCCTGTTTACATACCCCACTGTTGCAGAGTTTGCTGGTTTGCATTTGGAGTCATTCTGGCAGCGTTTCTTGGCACCAGACAAATGTTAAGTTCAATGTGCAATTTCTTTTAGCTGTTTTTCCTCTCTGCCAACTCCTGGGGGAAAGTTGCTGCTAAATGCTCAAACTTGTTTACCAGCATGTTGAGGCTGAAAACAGCGCTGTGCAAAACACACCAAAACAGTAAATTAGTGAGCTGGAAAGTAAACTGACCCTGAATTGGATAAGCAGTTAAGTGGATTGGATGGATTTATTTTTCCATGCACTATTATCTTAAACAGAAATTGGTGGTTATAAATGGCTATCCAATACAAAGTGTGGTAAATTCAACGAGTCTTTACAATTCGCCATAAAGAACCTTAAGTGAAGTGAAATGCATTTTCATTTATGAGACAACACAGAGCAGCGAAGCTTTTCTGGGTTTCAGAAGCTTAGACAATCATTTCATGGCAGAAAGTTTAAGGTGGAAGAGAGTTACAGATATTCTCTCTGTCACCGTCTCCGAATGAGTCACCATCCAGGCTGCAACATGCAGCAGATGATATCCCACGCGTCCTGCCAGGAAACTCATTACAATGAGTTAAATGCATGTCTTCGCCTCCTCTCAGCTTCCACCCCTGCAGTACTTGACTCAGCCCCTGTCCCCCTCTTCTCTGCCCACCTTTTATATCTCTTTCCTGTTGTCTTCATTCATATTGTGATTTAATCTACTTTTTTGATCTTCTAGTCTGTTTCTTTCTGTCTGTTGCCATTTCATTTTGCATAGCTCATTTTCTCATTCACTGGAGTGGAAATGCATAAAAAAAAAACCCCACAAATGCTCCAAATTCTGACAAATATTCAGTGTCATAGTTTGCAATTTTTCTATTGTCCTTCAGCATTTCTACCCTCATTCTTTCACTCTTGTCTTGCTTCTCGTGCCCTCTCACATACCCTTTCGTCTATCGCCGTCTGTGAGTCATTATATTTGTCTGCAAAAACACTTCTCTGAGTTCTGTTATGCATTTTTCTTGCAGGAAGACAAAAGGCCAACAGCACCACTGACTCCCCATAGGCCTGTACATCCAAGTGTCTGTTCCTCCACTTACTGAGAAATAGTAAGGACATATTAACAAAATCAATAACTACTGAATTCAGTTTTTTTATATTGCACCAATTCACAACAGTTGACTGCACGCTAAAGATCCTAAAACTTTAGAATAGTATTGACTGACACATTCATTATTTCAGTTGGCCTCAAGTGATTCAAACAATTAAAAAAAAAAAAAAAAGCATTGTGTCAAACTATCAAACCACTGCATGAAGTCATGAGAAAACATGAGATTTAACATTCTGACAAAATGTCATACATAAATATTCAAGTGAAAAATTCTTGAAAAGTTGAAAAGTTTCTTTGATTTCTCTCAGTTTTGCAGGAAACGTGAGTAATCAAATGCATCCCAATAGGGATCATTCTTTTCTCTGGACCTAATCCTAGAAATGACATTTTTTTTTAAAAATTATTCTGGTTGAATTGCACTCATGAGCAGTGCTAGAAATACTGTGACCTGAAAAAGAGCTTTAAAAAAAAAAAAAAAAAAAAAAAAAAAAAACCAATAAAGATGAGACTAATGACTGGGTCAATGGTGGACTGATACTTCATGAATATTACAAACAATAAGGCATGCTGTCAATCTATGTCCAGTGTCTGACTACTATGGAGTCCAGGCAGCTTACTGATATACATACAAGGACTTTGGTGTCAGGGTCATTTTACACAGGATTTATATTGACAGCACAGTTGGCCTTACTCCCATATTGTCACATATAAGTGCTTGTCAGGAACTGCTTGGCATCGCATTTAAACACACTGAGAAAGTGTCATTTTTCAGTTTGTAAAGTTAAAGTGAAGGACCGTAAATGTAATCCCTTTTGCTAAATTTAACCAAGTAGCTTTTTATGTCTATTCCTAGCCAGTGTGTGAAAACTCAAGTACAAAAATTGAGATTAAATTAATTAGGAAGTGAAATCAAACATTTTAGAGGTTCATGAGGGAGCTGGACCCTATACCAGCAAGAGTAGCTTTCTTCTACTAAAGTGTACTTGGCTCCATTAGATCTGAATATATTTAATCACACTTATTTTATGCATTTATGCGCATTCATTAAAATGGCAGTCCAAGGTCTGCTTGTATACGTAGTAACAATCATGCTAAATTATGACTAATTCATTATTAAAATATTTTAAAGACACAAGAAAAAACTGTAAATCAGATGTCTTTAAATGCAAATATGAACTCAGGGTGTACTATGCTTAACAAAAATGAGTAGCATGACATAAAAGATTTCAGCGTTTTCCCCCAAATGCACCCTCATTCACCTCCAAGTTAACTCGTGGGATCAAGGGTGACAATTAAACAAATAAATGGACTATTTCCTTTGCTTCTTAATTATTTTAAAGCCAACGGAGAATCTTTGTTTAAATGATAGGTATTTCTCTTTACTACAACATAAATAAAGACAAATAAAATTCAATGTTTTGGGAGGAAACAGCTTTTTAATACTTAAGAAAAGCAGCAGACATCCAACATTGATGATTAGGGTTATGACTTGTGTAATGAAATACAGATTTTTGCTCAAAAATACATGCACAGTTTGTTCGTGTGGGAGTAGGACAGTGATTAACAAAACTATGTTTTCAGTCAAGTCTGAACTTTATGTTCAGAGTGACCATGTAACTATTAAGATAAACAGCTGAAACTTTTATCTTAGGTCAGCATAAAGATGAGCTGATGACACTTGAGAAAACAGTGAGTGCTGTCACCATGACATGCTGAGAAAATGAAGAGGCAGACAATATTGCCTGTTACCTAAATTATCTCCAACTTTTACTTTTATTACTAACCATTTTTAATTGATGTAGAAAAAAAATCTTTCTAAAAGTATTTAGTTTCTCTCCAACAATCTGACAGCAAGTATTAGTCACACACGGCACTTGGTGATGCAAGATTAGTCATCTCATCTTGAAGGCTCATCCTCATTCATTGTCACACACAACGTTACACACACATAAATGCACGCAGCAAGCCACTGCATGCGACCAAATGTACTTTTCGTTTTATTTCACATCAACAAAGAGAAAAGAAAATGCAGAGAACTGCTGTCCCATTATAACTTCATATGACAATTAAAAAAAAAAAAAACTGTGTGGAAGGAACACAGTTTTTCATCCTCACATTATCCACTTAGCTCCAGTGACTGCTTTGGTCTGACTTCAGTGCAACATGGACCTCAATGGCTGCAGTCCTATTGTTAGAGAAAATCCATCAATGTTGTCTCCTCCCCCCCACCGTCATTCAATCCTTTTTATTTAGACAGTCATGGAACTCCTGAGTTTTTTGTCAAGATATACTAGATGAATATTTAGTCCTATCAAAGCACATGGCCATGCCACGGCTGACCTGCAAAGTTATTATCTAATCTCAGGCCTTTGGTAAAAGACATCTGGCTCATGATCAGCTCATGACCCAGCTGTTTATGTTCTTCAAAGTTTGCCTTAGTCTTTAATATACTCGATACTAAAATCATTGGCAAAACGGTGCTTTTAACCACTTATGTCATCATATCCTGACCTCCAGAGCACTGCAGGATGTTTAAAGACACTGTTTGGGGTCATAGTACATCCGATCTCTGTCAGTATTGGCGATTCCCTGCCAGAAAACTGTAGACTGGCCTTCAGTGTTAGAAGTGGGCAGTTGCCCTTAGTGGATTCAAGTTCAACTATCCTGAGGTGAAAATGGAAAATAGGATCAACTTGTGAACTGATGTGGTATCAGCAGTGAAGAAGACAATATTTTCAATATTTTTGAAATACACTATTGAACAAAAAAGCAAAGATTGAGGGCATATTTCTCAATTTACATTCTATGATAAACATATCATATAAACATATCTATGATTAAAAACTTTGTATAATGAGCTTGTCGAAAATGTTAGGTGCCCTTTGCTTAAACCCAAGGTCCACTCACTGGATTTTTCACTCAAGCTAACCAGAGTACATTGTTTTGTCAAGCAAAGTTTTCTGTATTTGTTGTGAATGACAGCCCTTAGAGCACAGGAGTGTTGTCATCCAACTAGCTTTCAACTCCTCAAAAGACATGTAACAACTGTGGGGAGCGCTTCACTGTGAAACAGCAAGGACTCTGGGAAAAAAAAGAGAAATATGACTGAACAGAAGAGACAACACCTGTTATCCCTGAACAATAAACTATACCTGTCACAGCAGCTGGGGGAAGAGGTCAAAGTGTCAGGAAAACCTGCATGTGGCCTGAGGTACAAAAGAGTTTTTGTAGTTTGTGTGACTGCCATTATTTCAATACACAAAATAAAGGCATACACAACAATATCTTTCATTTATAGCTGAAATAGTTAAAATTCTAGCATGTTACAGTATGACATGCTAAAAGGGCTTAGCAAATGAAGATCCCCATACAGTCATTGCATGGTCTCACATCCGGACCCCTGCTGTTTTCCTGTCACTGTCTGCCTCTTCTTTGTTTCCACTTGTCAGCTCTCAGGAGGAATCAGAGGGAAAGAGATTCAGGATGAAGGAGACAAGTGAAACTGAGTGCATTCTGTCCAAACTAAAGATATCTCTGAATCAGTCTCCTCCTCCCTTTCACTGTCACTGTCACTGTCACTTTCAATCTCTGTCCCTTCTACTTTGTCTCCCTTTGTGTCATACACTACCTAAAGTTTAGTTCAAGAAAAAGTTTTGTTGGAAACAAAAGTATAGACGATGCCTTTTGGTTAAAACTTTACACCGAAGACATGATTCACACATACAACTGGATATGAAGCAGTGCTTTGTTATTATAGGCTGCAGGTGCTTTCAATGCAAGTCAGTAATGGCATTACAGTTGCAATTGTGCCATTACTTGCATTACAAAGGTTTCCTTTTGCACTATAATCATCTGATTTGATGTCATGTGGCGGAGGCAGACAATATGGACATTTATTTTAATTGCATAAAAGGATAAGAGAGTGAAGCTCATCTGCAAAATACTGCATTATACTGCAATTTTATACTACAACTTTGTCTCTTTCCTCTCTACACAGACAGCATGCTAACGCAAAGCTAGCCAAGAATCCAAGAGCCCAGAGTGATGTTAACAGATTGCATACTTGTCCTCATTAAGACAGGGATTTGTTTTGTTGTGCGACGCTGCAGCCAAGTTTTACATTGTTAACATTGACATTTGAAGACTAAGGTGAAAGTAATGATACGAGTAAAATTATTAACTGGATTCCTTTATTTGCGTTATTTTTCTTAATCCAGCCACAATGAGATTAACTAATTCATTAACAAATACTGAATGGCCATAAAATTGGTGCCATTTGCTTGCAATTCTTTATCATCTAATTTTTATGCAAAATGTTCCCCAAATTTTCCAAAATATTGCATTTTTTCTGAGCAAGTACCTAATGTGATATTATATACGTACACATATATAATAAAGTATATTTAAAAAAATAAATTTGGGATTAAAGCTGCTATTAGGTACAATGGTACAAAACTGCTCTGTGAACCTAAAGCATTTCAATTATTTTCTCACCATTTTTCTATGCTTCAATTATAGAGACTTGCTTAATTCTATCAAAGTCTTTAAAGATATATAAAAGAAAATTACATGCCTTTCTCTTACTTTTAACTCTGCATGCAAGACAAGCAGTCTTCACAAACTCATTAGTGAAATCAACAGGCTGATAAAATGCCTGGAGACCCAACAGCTATAAAGCCGAGTCCATACAAAGGGAAGCAAAGAACCGTACTCATAACTGTGATGTGAGGCCAACATGCTTTTGATCTCCATGTGATGCTTTATTGTTCCTTTACTAACTGCAGGGAGAACTAGGGCACTGTCCATCATTTTAAATCTGTAATATTCTGATTGTAGTACTAAAATAGGACTTTTTTAAGTCTAATTAATGGTCTTGGTAATTTACTGCAAAATGATGAATGGGGACAAGTGTGACGAGTTATCCAGTGTGGTTCTCAGACAGTCCTGATTCACTATTCTGTGTAAATCTTTGAACAAATTGTTATCAAGCAACAGCCTTGTTGAACTGAATGACTGAAAAGTACAAGTTATGTGACTTCAAAAGTATTTTCACACTGCAGCATCTAAAGCTCAAAAAAATGTAAACGTGCGAGACACTCTGCTATGCTCTTCGTGTGAAGGAAACAGACTGTGATCTGTGGAAATGAGAGCTTTATTTTCTAAGAGTTTTTTAGTGTCTTAAAAGGCAAAGATAAGAAGGAATATTAAGCAGAAAAAAATACCAGGAAAAAGAAAAAGTTTGTTGAGTACAAACTTATTTTCAATTCTTAACATGAATTAAAGAAAAGTAAATCCAACTGTATTCGCTTGCTTCTGGGGTTAAATTGAAGTATAAAGGACATGAAGTGTCCTTTATACACTCCATGAATGGCAGGCATGGAAAGTCGCAATTCTGACACAAAACCTGGATCACATCAAGTTTGAGTGCATCTTAATTACATTTGGTTAAAAACATATTTATTTTTCTATGAAACAAGTAACTTATTGCCATTTCCTTTTTGTTTTACTGTGGAGCTCACTTGACTTCCACCCTTTTGTTTCACTCCTGGATGACATTGCTGAATGCACGCCTAATTCCTTTTGAGGCTTATTAGCAGGCATTTGACACCAAATTATTGAATTGCATGCGATATCTGAGCTCAGCTTTTCGTCGTTATGAGTTTTATGAAAGAGTGATTTCATTTTATTTTTTTGGACTTTAGTCTTTATGTTCTGATGCCCCTTACCTTGGGAGAAGGAGACTATGTTTTGGAAAGATGTTGAAGAGAGTGTTGTTTGGCAGTAAAGATTGAGAGTTGTATTTTGGGAATGGACAAAAAAGCCAGCTGGAGACCACCTTGCCTACCTTGCCTTACCCTTTCCAGGAAACTCATAATCATCCCAGTTTCATCTGTTATTCAATAAACTGCCTAAACCTTTATTCCTGCATCTGCACTTGTGTCCAGGAACCTCTATAGTGCATAGCATTGACACCTGAATCAGCAAACACTAACACAAAATCTACACATTAGGTGAGGTCTGACATCACACTGAGGCCTTGCACTAAGTAGAAATCCACCTTTAGTCTTTAGTCAACAGAATAAACTGCTCAGAGATCAGGGGTAATCCTGATCAAGCTGTGTCTCAGTGGTTCACTTCTCACAAGGGTACCTTTCAGTTCCTTTCTAGTGGGATTACTTGACCATGAGCATCAACTGGAAGGAGATCAAAAGTTAAACCATTTACCAGTTGGCTGAATTATAATTCACAGCTACAAAATTTAAGTCTATTTGTAATTCATTTATTCAGATTTTTTTTTTTTTTTTTAACTTTATGCAGTGTTATACATGTAATATTGCACAGTACACTCACCAAAACACAGCCAAAAGACATGGAGGGTACTTCTAGTCAGCAGCTAGAGGCAACTATCGGTGGTTGGGACAGGCATGAATTGGAGGGGTACTGGGGACCTGCAGTGACAATTTGATCTGCTGTTCGAGCTCTGTTACAAAAGCAGTTAAAGTATGTGCTGTAACATCTTACTGCTAAATCTTACTGGACACTCTTCTTTGGTGGTTCCAAGATGTTTTGGCTCTGCTAAGACTACATGAACAAGTAGAGTTTAGCTGTAGTATCTGAGCTTTCCAGTGTATGTTTTAGTTCAGCAAAAATCCAAAATGTAGAGTTTAAAATATGTTTGAATTTCAGCTGCACCTCTCTCTGTGGTTCCCCTCCTGTAAGTAGCTAGATAGTTATCATCAGGGATAAAAAGAAAGACAAATACAACTCAACTGTTTCTGTCTCTGGTGTCCTGATAATGGGCTGCCCTAGATACAGACTGACAGAGCAGCTATCCCCTGAAACTAGCTGGCCCTGTATCAGTGAAGAGCATCACATACAGTATAACTGGGTGGTTAATAGCTGTCACAAAGCTGTTCACAGACTTATATAAATCTGCAGGGATTCTTTTTCAAACACAACCCTTGCACTATATACCAAACTGTTCAGCGCGATTGAACGTGGGATATGGCAAACAACACATTTCATTTACTTTTTTTCCACTTTGAATTGTGGCCCAGAAGCAGCAAAGGTTCTTCAACAGAAAACGCCTTACATCTACAGACCTAAAAATGAAGATGCATTGAATATAGCGTTGCTATCTATCTATACAAAAACGATAAACACCCAAACTGGGTGAGTGACTCCAAGCAGATCCTAATAATGACATCTGAGATCTCTGTCCAAAAGAGTCCACTCATAGGAACAATATATAGCAGGTAATATGTAGGACTGTGAGAAAGTGGTTAGCCTTGAACTTATTTACCACATGTCCCTTAAACATATTAATCATTTACCCCATGTTATTTTACAAACACAAGTCATGTTTGCTTATGTTGCTTTGGTCACACTTTGTTTGTCCCTCTGTTCAGGTCCTATATCCAAAACAGGTGTGTGGGAGGGGCCGACCCAGCACTTCCTGTTTATATAGGGTCATGATGTCACTGGGTACAACCAAATGAAGAGTTTCCTTTTGAATAGCATTGTTTATTTTCCAGAGGTGTGGACTCGAGTCACATGACTTGGACTCGAGTCAGACTCGAGTCATTAATTTTATGACTTTAGACTTGACTTGAAAAAATGTTCTAAGACTTGTGACTTGACTTGGACTTTTACACCAATGACTTGGGACTTGAATTGGACTTGAACCGGTTTACTTGAAAAGACTTGATATTTTACCCCAAATATAAAATTTAACATGCATATTATATAGAGATTGAAAATGTGACGTCATTCACGGGTAGAACCGCAAAGGATTCTGGGAACTCGTGGCAAGCGGTACTAGCGCACGCAGGCTTTCAATTGAAATCAGTTATACAGCGATAAAAAGAAACACAAAAATGTCAAGAAGCTGTTGTATTATTAACTGCAATAGCCGGTCGCATGACAGCCACGGGAAGCCGACGGGTAAAGAGATCGGTTGTTATCGGATTACGTCGTTGAAGAGAAATTGTTCAGCCATGTTTCCGAAGTAACAAAGAGGCGACGGGTGGCCTGGATTGCAGCCATTCAAAGACCAAATATAACGTCCCAGAACACTCCAGCTCACAGGTTAGTCTGCTCCAAGCATTTACACACAGGTCAGTCTGCTGTTGTAGTTAATGCGTCATTTTTCTTAACATAATTGGTGATATAGGTTACAAGCAAGTCTGGCGCTGAACAGAAATTGTCGCGCTATGCTCCTTTATTTATTGTGCATAAATAGTGAATTGTCCTGACACAATATTGTGTTTCGCTTCTGTTATTATGGTACATTGACAAAAACATATACTTTCATTCACAGGGTAAAACAGTTGTTTTGTATCACCAATCACCCAGTACGATTACAGCATACAATATTATTGTCACTGCTACATTTCTGTGATGCTACCAGAAATTATTTCCACTGCTAATTAATTACCGTTGAGCTCAAAGGTCCTAAACGGTTAACGAATGTGTATTTATGACGACGATTTGTGAGACTGATAAACTTATGATATGTACGATGGTCTTTACTTTCTACACGGTGCATTTCAAGGTCCTGTACCCATCCGTCGGTAAACTGTACCTGGGCTTGTTGCAGTGACCGGAAGTTACTAAACTTCACGAGTGTATGCACTCACTCCAAGAAGCGTATAATTATAAATATGCATATAAATATGCTACGATGAGATAGCTGACTTCATCTAACTAGCAAATGTTTTCCAGGCTATGTTGGTGATGCAGTTTTTTTTTTAAATGATATTTTTAAAACAAATATCATTTATTTATGTATGATATTTTTGTCATGCGATTTTAAAGCCAGTCCTACAAGCGCATCCAAGAATAACATGCAGCTTATCTCAGAACTGTCGGTGAAAATTATTCTTGGAGCTAGGTTTAATTGAGCTGCATTTTAAAGAGGTGCAATTTCACAATTTGTGTATATTTTCTAAGTTCACTATTTTGTCATGTGTTGAGAAAAACACAGATTTAAAAATTACATGGTCTACATGGGACATTTACATATAACTGCAACATTATTTTTTCGTTTTTTTTTTAAAGACTCGAAAGGACTTGAAATTCAAAATTTCAGACTTGTGACTTTACTTGGACTTTTACACCAGTGACTTGAGACTCGACTCTGACTTGCCTGACATTACTTGAGACTTGACTTGAGACTTGAGGATAAAGACTTGAGACTTACTTGAGACTTGCAAAACAATGACTTGGTCCCACCTCTGTTATTTTCTTTAAAGTAACCTTTTTGAGTTGTATTGTATGTATTGTTTAACTTTTTAAACCATTTAGCTGTGCAAATGAGTTTGACAATTGGATGAATAATCTTATTCCTGTTTCTTTGTTTAGATTGTATTGTTTGATCTAACCTATTTCTTAATGGTAGAGACTGATGAAGTTCAAGTGTGTGTAAAATTCTGTATAAAACAAGTGAGATTTTTGACAACAGGGGTTGTTTCAGATTAGTGGTCTCAAACTCCAGCCGGTGTCGTGAAACTTTTCCAAGTGTCCCTGTTGCAACACAGCTGAATACAATTAGTAGGTCATTAGCAAGACTATAGAACTTGAATGCATGCTGAGATGGCAATTCAGTCGTCTGATTCATGTTACAGCAGCTCAGAACATGGTGCAATAAAAGTACTTTTAGAAGTAAACTTTTCCAAACATGCTTGCTCTTTCTCTTTTTTCCCCTCAAGTCCAACCTGAGGAAACTTATTGCAATAAATACTTGTGACATAATATGAAAAACAAATCTTCAAGGTTTTAATAGCTTAGTAAACTTACCTGTTAATTTGTGCATATATTGAACCGTATTTTTAAAAGCAGAACTGAAACATAAGAACAACAAAGGTGACTCACATAATATGTGGTAAGTAGCAGGTAGCAATTCAAAGAAATGACTACAGATTAAACCTAGTATTTAGTTATAAATACATCAGTTGAGACAGCCACTTCAAAACATACTTCATACAGAATTAACATGAAAGCGTGAAGTGAAGAATAAAATATTCAGTATGCTCCTCAATGATTGAACATAAGAATTTGCAGGAGATTCAGTTTCCCTCGACATCAAATTAATCCAGTGGAAGCTGTCTGCACGTCCATGGAGACTGCGCAAACATGAAGAGCTAGTAGCTAATTTGGAATAATTTTAATGAGACAATATGCTAAAACAAATAGACTGTTGGATTATAAGTAAGTACAGGCATTATATTTCTTCCTTTTTTAAAAACTCCTGAGGCCCTTTCTACCCTCATTACTTTACTTTCAAGACGATTGGTTCCAAGAGTTGGTCAAATCAAAAGGGGTTTATGCCATGTTGAGACATAAGGAATTGCTGCGGGCTTCAGTGCAACAAGTGCATATCACTTAAAATAACATGAAAATAAAAGTAGAATAGATGAAAAGTGCTCGTAGAAAAGCTAACTGATCGATATTAAAGCTCTATCTTCCCAAAATTCAAGGAAAATGTTCCTGACAGGATTGAACTTACAAAAGCACCAGTGAGTTCATATAAAACAGGTAATTGTGGCTGTAAATATTTTTAAGAGGATATGGAAAATTATCCAAATGTGCTACAGACTGGGGCAATGTTAAAATAACCTCCCCCTTACTTCTGAAACAACTTCAGTCCATAATCACGTCAGCTTTTATTGACAAACTCATACACATAAAGAAACACACACACAGAACATTCAGGAGAGTCCAGAGGAAGGGTTTTGATTTTCTAATTTAATCGGTTTACATGCACATTAATAATATATTGATGATATATCTATATAACTGATTACATTTAATAAAATTACACTTGGAAGTTACATGCAGGAACATAATGCAGATACTTTGGATGAGCTTAATTCAATTACTGATTAAAGATGCCACAGCTCACAGCATGGTTGCGGTACTTTTGAGGGCTGCACATTTTGTCAGGTACCTGATCAAAATCAATTTCTTGGCTTTGCTCAGCTGAACAGATGTATCATTTCTGGACCAGCACGCTGGCAGAGCAAGTAACTAACTTCACTGATGGTTCAGTATTAGTATTGCTGTAGTTCATCAGAACATGAAAGCATCTTCATTGATGGTCTGAACTCATTTTCCAAAACTGTATTTTCAAATTGCTTTCAGAGGGGAAAAAAAAGACATAACTGAGCTGCACCAAGACAGTAAAACCCAGGACCTTTTAATCCAGTTAGCAGCTGTCAGATTATTGCATGATCTAAAGACTGCCAAATTAGCTGGCATATAACAAGACATTTTAAGGTTGCAAACAAAACACCTGGAGCCATTTAAATAAGTGCTACTGAAAAGCAATGTAATGCTTAGTGACTTGCATATAAAGATCCACTTTTTACAAAAAAAGCTTTGCCCTCAAGTGAAGGTTGTGTAGCTGTAGCACCACTTCCAGAACTTTTACAGATAAAAGGTTTGGTTAGAGAAGCAAAGCTCCATTAAAAACTGGTTTTCTCAAAACACATATTTAACCCCTACCACCCAGACAGAGAAGCTCATACAGATGGAAACAACAAGGTGAATATACTTAAACACACATTCGTTAATCACACTAATGAGAATCCATTTTAACTGAGGTATGTAATTCATCAGAATTTGAATTTAAAAATCTGTTTGGACAATTAAAATATGCACACATCACTCTCTCTCTTTTGTTCCGTTTCTTTGTCTCTCTCACTCACCTACCAAACCTAGTATTTGCATTAATCAGCCATTCAGTAGACAGAAAATTCTGTCACTGTCCAAAAGGGCCAAATATATTCCACCTGCCTTAAAAAAGCCGTGGAGTTCAGTGGCTTTCCATCTGGACAAGCAAAGCTAGCAGTGCTTGCCTAGTGATACCTACAAATACTCATCAAAACCAAAGTGAATGTGGTCCCAGTCCTGTTATCTTGTGGCCACAATTGGCTATTGTGATAACATGTCTCAATTACATGAGCGTATGTATGTTCAGTTATTAAGCGCTTGAGCTGGTCAAACTGAGAGGCCAGCAGCGGGAGACAGATTTGAGATTAGTGTGCTGGATAATATTTAACATTGCAACTGATACGTTTTCTCTTCCTGACCAGCTTGGCCAACATGTTTAATGCAGATGATGTAGAGTGCAGTGTGAAGAAATTTCACTTGACTGAATGAATGTACAACATTTAACCAGCCATTTTGCTAATATACCACCTTCACTTTCCATTTATATTTCAATCTCCCTCTTTAACTGAGCTCAGCAGTAATATTATTCCGTATAAGACTGATGAGGATGATTTTTCTGCAGAATAATTAGTTTTACTTTATGTATAAGAATAATTTTATGCGTAGTGAGTATTTTATTGCTTCTTTCGATTTCATTTTTTAAAACCTGTCCTGGCAGTTTTAGCAACCAGAATCATGGCCCGAATGCTTTGCCAAGAGTAGCACTATAGACCCTCTATAGGCTCCTCTTGTAAGTATTTTTCTTTTGTTTTTTTCTTTGTTATATAATATTGTATTTTATTTTATAATTCATATTAGTATCTGTGTGGTTATACAATGCCTGAGCTGATAGGGTTGAGGGCCATGTTAGCTTTACCAAGACAATGAAGAGAGAAGAAGGTCGAGGAAAAGAAAAAGAAAAGGAGAAGAAGGACAGCGAGGAAAAAGGGGGAAGGACAAAAGCAGAGGACAGACCACGTGTAACATACAATGGGTCACCAACTGCTGAGTCTGTAATAAAACACACTCAAAAAACAAAAACAACCTGAAAGACTCAAAAAAAACTACACAAATGATTTTGTTGTGTTCTGTGTGAGAGAGCATGAGTGTATCTATGTGTGCTTATCATGAAGCATACTTGATAATGAGCCACAAGAATGTCCCCCAGAAGCCAGAGGCGGACAGCGATCCATGATACCCGGCCCCTCCACGGCCCTCCAAGAATACTGAACAACCGAGGTCGCACATCTGGATGACAACGGTGTGCTCGCTAAAGGAATATAAAATAATTATCAGTGTCAGATATTAGAAAAATTTTACTAATATAATATATGCTATATAGTAGTATTTTTTGCTGTAAATACAATATATTTGTATGTAATTATATAATGGTAAATGTTATAATATTTTGCAATTGTTAGGCCACGAATGAGTGCAGAAAGATGAAGACGTCCACAAAGGCACATTTAAAAGAATACAAAAACCAGGAAGCACAAAAACATTTTTTAATATGACCCAATTTCTCTTTTAAACAAGGGACAGGGAGAGCGATATTGCTTGAAATATGGCCTTTTTAACTTTTCTAACTTTATTATACTTTCATTTGTCCTATATGGGTTTGTGGAATCCAAGGGCTAAAATTAAAATGCTCAATCAAAGACTTTTTTAAACCTGTTACAATGGTATGAGCTGAAAATTCTTAACAGCTATCAGAAGCATTGCCATGAACAGCATTGCTCTGAGATGATAACAGCTCTGGTTTATGTGATATCACTTTGTTAGTTGTTTTTCTGAGTTTTTAATCCGACTGAATTATTTCTCAATAGATAACAGATGCCATGTTTTGCCTGAATAGTCCATAAGTAAGTTTACAGTATAAGATGCACTGTAACCTGCAGGATGGTAAAATATGTCCTGTGATTCAAGTGAGTATTGGTTATATAATGTTTTCTGTAATAACTGCAACTAGCCACTTGGATACTTCTGATAAAATATAAGCTGTGAAATCAGAACAGAATGTACTGAAGAAAAGTTTCAAGGTCAAACTCTAAAATGCAGCTGTATGCACTTCCTCTAACAGACTTATACAGACTGTACAGACATACACATGGAATGGCTGCATTGCATTCTATCTGTCAAGCAGACAGTTATTTGTTAGCAGTTTGTATCAAATCTGCGCTTTCACAACACTTTAATGTGAAGTATACTTTGCTGTCTGGATTTTATACTGTACCACTTACTGCCATCTAATTTTGTTCATGTGTTTCATTACTTATGTATATTCAGTAAGCCATTTTAAAGTGTTTTCCTTATAATGAATTCTTTTTTTACTTAACATTTGTATTTACATTTATTCTTGCATTACCTTATTGTATTAATTATCATTTCAGCCAAGGTTTTGGCTAATAGCTCTTTGTTGGTCAAACTTGGCTACTTTCGTAGATTTAACCAAAAAAAAAAAAAAAACTGATTGAGGACAATTATGATATATTTTTAACTGGCTGCTCCCAAAGTAAAGTAGATTTAAAACGGAATCTTTGCCAAGTTGTCCACTATGTGTAGACACAACACTGGATCATTCCTTTTGGGTTTGTGTTTTTTTCCACAGTAGAGTCACGGAAGTTTTAAAATAAACTGCAAACACCAGGTGAGCATGATTTCAGGTGGTTTAATGTGGCAACATGGAGAGAAACACTCTAGTCCAACATCAGAGCAGTCTCTGATTATGGGCACGCTTGCTCTTATATGCCTTGACTAAGCTCACAGACAAAGACAATTCCTCAACACATCGTGTGAGTCTATACCTTCCCTCAAAAGCTTACATGGGACCTCTGATTTTGCTATGCACTCAGACACTACCTAAAGATTTACATCACAAATCTGCTTCCCAAGATAAGAAGAGATACAACCCCTTCACGTGCAGCGCCTGGATGTCTGGCCTCCTCACACAACGGCCCCTCTGTGAAGGTGTGCAGGTGTGATAGAGCATAAAGACACATTTGTGGTGCTACATGCATATAACTAAGTTAGAAAGTGGCTTTACTATTACTAAAGTGATCAATGCACAGAATAAAGAAATTTCCACTGCAGTAGACAATTATAAAATGCTTTACAAACCCGAACATTACGACTAACAGGTAGATATCCCTGTTTTAGTGCAGCTAGCCAAACAACGTAGAGCCACTTACTGCTAAAGAGACAGAGAGAGAATTTAATGAGCAGCTTTTAGTGCATGTTTTTCTTGAAAGGTTTCATTAACTTTCTACAAAGCATACATGCTTTCACAGACACGCTCGCAATTCATGCAACACTGCACAATGTTTCAGTGACAGAAAGGGACATTAAAGTGGCTACTGGAAGCCAAGATGTCATCAATTGTCACATGTGTTGAATTAAACACACTTAAACAGTAAACAGTCACAGACAAAAAGTCAAAGATATGCATGTAAATCTAATGATAAAAACGTGTGTTTACATGCTTGCTGTAATGGTGGCGATCTAATTGCTTTCATAAGTGGTAATATTCAAAAAATGATCTTATTAGTCTGTCCTAAAACACATGCATTTGTAAATCACTCGTCACTGGCTTGGTGCATCACCTAGTGCAATGTCATAAATGTTCATATGACAGACACCAGTCCATTATTTTTCATTTCACATATTTTGTAATATAATTATTTATATTCACATTTATAATCAGCCAGGACTAGTTAACCTCCAATATTTCCCACATATTGGGAGGAACACAAAACATATCAGTCCGTGTTGGTGGAGGCTGAAAATACACCACAGCTGGCATTTGCAACAATTGATTTTGTGCTGTCTGCATCTCTGTGTTTATGAGTTTACTTTAACAGAATTCTAATATTAGACTGTCTCTCTCACACACACACAAACACACCCATGATATAGCTATTTGTCACTATAATGAACTAGAGAGTCAGAAAGTTTATCTGCCTGTTGCTGTGTTAACATTGCAAAATTCACACTGATAACAGAAATACACACATATATAGGACACACTACCAAAAACATATGCCTCCCGAGTGCTGCAGAACTGTCTAACAACCTTTATTGATAATGTCATTAGAGTCAGGAAGCGATGAAGGAGTGAGATTGAGAGTAAGCTGAGAGCTGAGTAACTAAACCAAACTGACTAGGCAGTCATACCCAGGCCCACACAGCCAGTTTGCCACACTTTGTATTCATATGGTGCTTGGTAAGCGTTCTATTCATGTTTCAGTGACGTTTAAAAAGCACACGTTATTTGTACCACACACAGCAGAATTTTTACTGCCTTTGGTAAGTAATTTTATACTTAGATTTCAAATCTTATTAATCATTCCAGCAAAGATAACTGTAGTCTTCCATTGGATAGCCTTGTACAGTGTGGGTATATTATTTGGAATATGGCCTTTTTCTTTAAATTTTAATTAAAATTCTGATTCATTTGCATGAATAAAGTACAACTAAAGTATGGGATGACTGTCCTACTGTCACAGGCCATTTGGTCCTGGTATAATTATTATACTAATTGTTAAGTCTAACCTGTTCTCTATGGGAGCTGGACTCCATTGGAGTTGCCATTTGTCATCAGTTCTATTCCAACCTTTATGGAAAAGAATATCCAGTCACGGCCATGTTGGAGAGGGTTGTGTGGGGGGGACTTTTGGGGGACGCAGAGTTTCATTGGTGCTCTGAGCAGATCATGTTGTTCTTTTGACTTTGGGCAGTGACCTCCAGCTTCCACAAAGGCAGTTTTCAGCATAGTGTGAAGAAGCTACAAGACCCTGGACTTAAGCACGCCTGTAAATCTCCTGGGTGAGGGGTTTCAGGCATGTGAGAGAGAAGTCTGGACATCTCTGTGGCCCAGAGTTTTGACAGACTTAAGCAATCTGTTTACTTGATATTATGTTTTAATTATTTAGTTTAAAATGTAATTAAAATAAAATAAAAAATGTAACCAGACATCAGAGAGAAAACGAAAGCATGAAGAACTTCTTTGAGATCAGATTTTAAAACCAGTGAATGCTGTAATTTGGTGTTCTATAAATAGAATTCAATACAATTCATTTGAAGTGTTGTGAGTCACGTACCTACGCCACATGACAAATTGTGCACATCTCTCAGGAACCAAAGAAAGAGAATACAAATATCAAAATCACATTCTGAAGTTTGAACTAAGCTGTCATAGTGTGTTCAATCAATACTAACAATAAACAATACTAACTTACTAACGGATGGAGGATATTTTCCCTCCTTTCACTGAAAGCAAATGTTTTTATTGTCATTATTTGTTATTTGTGTGCGTAAAGTTGGATACTGTAGGTTGATATGAACTCTGGATGTGCAGCAAAAAATATAAAAGGTGAGTGAACTGAATTTTTATCTACTAAACAGGCCTTTAATAACTATAGAGGAAGGAGAAAATCTGAAACTGAAATACAAAAAGCATATCTGCTAAGGGCTAATGTAATTATAAGCTTTTTAACTTGACACCTTCTTTCCAGTAACAAGTTAATAATCTAACAAGGGAAAAGTGATACGGTCTTGATTACATCACTATTTTGTGCAGCAGCACAAGTTTACAACTCTGTACAAAGTGTAAATCCATAATTTGCAGTGTGAAACATGCTTAGCTCTGTCTCATATTCTGCATTGTGCTGCTTTTTTTTTCTAATTTGTTCAACAGAAAGTAAGATATCAACAAAATAAGGCCACAGTAAATTATTTGAAATGCTGTTCTTTCCAGACTGTGATTAGTTGATATGTTGTCTTTCAACCAAAGTTCAAGTCAGCAAAATGCAGAAAAGTCTGATTGATTTATACAACTGAATCTTTGTAGAGTTATTATTCTCTTGTGTAGGAACCAACTGAACACACTTTTTTGTTCTGCTTGGGGAGTTTGCAACCTTGTTGACTTTGATTTATGATCCGCTAAATATTCAGCACATTTATATGAGCAAGCCCTATGCTAATACACCGAAGCATATATCGAAATGTATGCTTTTAGACACATATTTTACAGTCTACTATTCTCACAGCATCAAAGCTGACCCAAAACACACATAAGCTCACATCTACACTTTCAAAGATCTTCAGTACACCTGCTCCATCAATACGCTTACCCTTTGCCTACAGGCACACATTTATCACAAGTTAATATTTATATTAAAAGACAATTGGAAATAAACATTATGTCTCCCTGACACCATGTTTTGTCTTGTCTACTGTATTTTAACTGCAGGAACATCAGAACTGAGTTCAATGTGGAAATCAGTCAAGTAGCAGCATGAACAGTAAGAGTTTTAACAGGAGACTCCTGATTAACTATATTAATAAAGTTATAAAATCATGTAATATTAATTTGGTTCCTGATGTTTATATAAACAGAATATATTTTGGTTTTGAATAGTTGAAAGAACAAAATACAGAAGGTATTCTTCATAGTATTTTATAGGTTTTATTAGATTATAACGAAAATAATATTTGTACTTGCAACACTAGTTTATGAAAAATAATGTTGGGCTATAGTTATATAAAAGGGAGGATTGTAATTATGCATTAGCTATTTTTGTTTGATAACTGAATGAAAGAAAAATGTCTAAATGATGCTAACACTAACACATAATAAAAATGTCCAGTAGTGTCCAGTAGCAGAAGCTAAAGCCAACCTAGCAACCACCTGTCTGCCACTAAACATGATGACTCACCTATACATACATTTTTTATAACTTAATTTATTGATTATCCTTTAAATATGTGATTTTAAAAAATGTGCAGAAGAGGCAAACTAGCTTTAGAGTGTAAAACCTGATCCCGTTGGTTAAACCATATACCCTGTTACTTATGAGGTAACCCCATTCTGAAATTCTGATTTAGTATTGTGCTTTTTAGTTGGTTTATTGGGATTAAGCCTAGTGCCGTAGTTCATCCATACTGCTTTTGTTTTTGTTTTTTTATTCTGAAAATGTTTTTATTATTAAAAAACTGTGTGCTGGATCAAAGTCATTCAGACTTGTGTTATAATGTTCAGTTTGACTTCATGCTACAAGTACTTTCTCACAGATTTTCACAATTATGAGACGTATATTGTTGCAGTATAATGAATGTAGCTCCTGGGTCACAGGTTTAGTAGGGAACAGAATTGCCTTTGATATTGAAGGATTTGAAATAAACAGCTCTGAAAACCTTCACAAGAGGCTTTAGCTTGTTTAGAAAACTAACTCATTCAGGTGAAGATTTCCAGGATTATGCTGGAAACTGGCTCCTGAATATATGGCAGTAATATACACCTAAATAAGAACATATTTCCCTCAGGAGTTACTAAAGAACAAACCAGAGCCTAAATGAGATGAAGAATAAATTCTTCAAAAGAATACTACAGTTGCTCTATCTAGTGACTGTTTAAAGTAGACAAGTGGTTTTTGTATATATAGACATAACATCAAATTACTGTACGATGCTAGCCCCAAATGATCAAAAATCTTTCAAAGTAAGATTTGCTTACAAAATGCAGCATAATGAATGAGCAGTGCAATCTTTTATTGTGTGCACAAACATGACAGCTACCAGTATGAATCACCATGTTGATATCTGAAGATGAACACTTACTGAAGGTGTTTGTGTGCCATTTTTTAGTGCAAACCTCAGACATATTTTATACCTAAATTATCACCTTCAAAACTTATCTAAATTGCACTAATGTAGTTTCCAACAAAGAGTGCTGTATTTACCACAACTATTTCAATATGAAGTGGCTGAAGTAGCGTTCCAATATATGCCAGAAAGATAGCTGTAACTTTGTTTATTAAACCATGCCCTTAAGCTTGAAGAGCTGCGTGCCCAAGGGACAAAACTGGGGATGTTATTTTGTAAAAGAGAAGATGAAATCAGTGACCCAGGTTTTCCTGCTTTTGCTTTCAGTCTACTAGAATGTTTATACTGACCCAAATACATGCAAACGATTTAATGGAAGTGTTTGGGCGATGAATATATTACACAGCTACTGTAAGAGCTACAGCCAAGGGACTTTTCTGAGATATTGCCCTTCTTCTTTGCAAAATCTGCTGAATCCACAGAAAACTAAATTTTACAACTGACACAGCAGAACAGCCATTGATTGGCTATAAAAGGCTGGATGCAAATTGACTCCTTTATTCCGTAACCGACAGGAAGTGCATGAGCGCCCTCCATTTCATTCAGTTTTTCTGTTATGCAGCATTAAATTTTACATTTTGCAAAATCATTTATAACACTGACACTGAATATTAACAAAGTCAAAATAAATTATTTGGAAATACTGACCTAATTGCCAGTGTGCTTTGAGCATTTGCAACATATGCTTGTGTTAATGCACGGATGTATGGAGACATAGCACATTTTTTTTTGCTTAAATCTTTTATTACAAAATCTATTGAAAAGCCACTAAAAGTGACACCAACTGCATTTACATTAGTTGCTCATTGTCAATGGCATAAAGAAACATATCAACAATGGCATAAACAAACCCAGAAGCAGAAAAGACTGAATTTTTAACAGTGCATCTAGCTAGTGAACAGTTATTCTGTGTTTGTCGTGCTGTGCACACTATCAGTGTTGCTGGCTTATAAGTGAAACGGGAAAGTCATGCAGTACTGCACAAGTGTCTTTGCAGCAGTGCCTGATGTAATAGTGTTGACTGGGTTGTGTCAATGACTTGTTATCAGCTACTCTGCATCCCATTTGGAATTTGTCATCATCCTTTTGCCCTTTTGTGCAATTAAAAAAATTATAATAAAGTAAAAAAGCTAAGCCCATCTCTATTTCTCAGAAGCTGAAGAACCTTCCATCATTTCTCCCTCCCTAAATATGAACTCAATTATGCTGGCTTAAAGTAAGTTGTTCTAAATTTTAACTTCTCCTGGGAATCTGTACTGATACCCTTAGTTCCTGTAAATTAGTGACTTGACTCTCTACATATAGCTAGGAGGCAAGCTGGGAGAGATGAAGAATCCTTAAAACGCCCTTTTGATGGGTTTGTATTCAGAGCCCAAAAGTTTTGGGGTTTTCTTGTTTTGCTTTTCCTGACAGCTATTGTTGTTACATAAGAGTTACTAGCTGCAATCATTGTACTGCAGATGAGAACTAGCTCAGCTGTTACTCAAGCCAGTCAGGAAACAGCAAGGAAAGATGAAAGTAACACAAGATTGCTTGTTTTGTTGTGTTTAAGTCAAATAAACACTGATTCACACCTCGTGGATATTATCACCATTTAGTGTGTACCACTGGCAGAGTGCAAACATCTACTTGTGCGCAAAACCTGGATCGACTTTATCACCTCAAATTTGCTGAATCACTATGCGCTGCTGACTGTTTTCACTGTCCAGCAAACAAACTGCTTTCCAGCTTAAACGTTAGAATATTAATTCCTTATTTTCGAGCTTGTTTCACTACACGGTTCTTATTTCTGGACATATAGCGTTTTCAGTGGGAGAAATGTTTCGTCACTCGAGTCTCTGACTGAAGAAGTCACTTGGATGAGTGACGAAACATTTCTCCCACTGAAAATGCTTTTGGGGTAGTTAAACCTTTTCTGTCACATGCTCTGTGAAAAAGGGATTAAATCTGTTTTGTAATTCAAATCACATAAAGTTAACTACAACTGACACAACATTCTTCATACGAGAGTCAAACTTCGTCTTTCTTGACTCTGAATTTGTTTTCTCAACATTTCAGCCCATTTGTTTGTAAAAGAAAAAGTGTGAAATTTCCATCTCGGTGGCACAGCAAAGTTCAGAGACACACCAGCTGTCGGATGATTGCTGTGCTGTTATTGCCGTCATGGTTGTGCTGCCAAAAGCTGAAAGTGAACAATTTGATGATGAGAGTGCGTGAGAGGGATTCATCTATGCCAGCATTTATTACAGTGTAATGAAACATTAACTTAAAAAACAAAAATTTGTACTACCTGTTCTGGTCATCAGTTTGGACACTTTCACTCTTCAATTCCCAGATGCAGCATAATTTACAAAAGAATGAGCACGCACACATATCATATCATTCATTCATCTGCAACATTTCAAGTCCCAATATAGCAGCTTAAACCCAACAATTAAATACATGAAGAAAGAGAGAAAAGAGACGTTACTTCATCTGAAAAACCGAGTGTAAAAGTGGCATCATTTTTCTAATCTGCTCTGATGTACATTTGTCCAACTCTGTCTTTGAAAGTGTGCCCTGAAATGAGCACACACAAGCACCAATTCTCCCTTTCATACATGTTTTGGCACAGTTTGTGATTAATTATGCAGCCCCCCCAGCACATGGTTATCATTTTAGTTGCAGACTCTCATTTAACAGTGGAGTAACTCCGATTACGTTCCAGGCAGAAGGACGGCAGCACAATAGATTGAAGTGTTGTCAGAATTGAATGTCATTTTGTTACTTTTTGTTGCACTTAAATCTGACCAATACAATACAAAATGTGGACTGCTCACTGCAGGTTGTTAGGAAATGAGCAGAGTGGTGTACTGAGAATCTGAACAAAGTTACACTAGTCTCCTTAACATGACACCAGACTAAAGTGTGCAATCTACTGTGTTTGGAGAATTCAAACAGCTCTTATTATGGCACTCAGTTGGGAACCTTTCTCACACAAGCAAACTGCATGTTCCCCATGTACAATGGGGCCACAGCTGAGTTGAATACTGACTGATAGAAATGTTGGCTTCAACAACAGAAATCACTATAAAGAGGGAAAAGTGTTTTTAAAAAAAAGAAGAAGAAGAAGAAGAAGAAGAAGAAAGCAGTGCTGAGAGCGCTTTTGCTTTAAATATTTTATTTCGTTCCATTACACGTTTCATCCATTTTCTTGCACTTCTCCAGTTCTGGCTGCTTGGGAGGCACCTATGGCCAATTTAGGATGATCAGTTAACCTAGCATGCATTTCTTTGGACTGTGGGAGGAGGCTGGAGTGCCTGGAGAGAACCAACACAGGGACAACACACAAGAGTCACAACAAGATGGTTCAGATTAAAACCCAGGACCTTCTTGCTGTGTGGCAAGAAGGTGGTAACCACCATTCAGTCTAAACCATATCATTGTTCTTTACCTACATCCTTCTGTAGACAGATAAATAAATCTGTTTGTTCCATATTGAGGAAGGTTACCAGTGATGTTTAATTACTGATATACACAGAAGGACACATTTAGCAGGAATCTACCAGCAAACTTTTTTTTTTTAAATCTGATTTGTGTCTGAGTTAGTCCCAATTTTTGATTTAGGCTGGCAAGATAGCTATTTGAAGAGAAATCTGGCTTCATGTAGCTGTAGCGCCAAAGGGGGATCTCACGCCGTCATATTAAATGTAAGAGATGCACGTTAGCAGCAGGAGGAGGTTAGGTTGGAAAGGAAGCTGGGTGGAGACGTGTGATTGATAGATGGACTGAGGGTAAATTCAGGTGAGACTAGGATACATGAGAGACGGAGGGAAAGACTGTGAGAGCTTGTAGCTAATGATGAGAAAACATTTTACCGGTTGCCAGCAGCAAAGTGCAGTCAAGTGGTGGAAGAAAAGGAGATTAATGATAAGGAAAGGCAGACCAAGAAACTTAAAGGAGCCAAGATATATTTTTTAACATGCTGTAGTTACTTAAAGGTAATTAAGGAGAAAACCACAGGTGAGCAACATGAGATGACAGGGACAGAGTGAGGAGGAAGGTGACAAGAGGGCGGTCAGGCCGAGATGGAGATTATCAGGCTGTGAAAAAGAAATGGCTACAGGGTGGTTGAGAAAAAGATTCAATGGTATGAGAAATGAAAAAGGTGAGGGAATGAAAAGGTAGGAGGATTAAGAGAAGATAACTGGAGGGACAGAGGTTCAGCTTAGAGGTAAGGGAGGTTTTTTTGGATGATACATAAGATGAAGAATATGTTAAGGGGAGAGGAAACGACAAGATGATGAAGTGGCAAGGAGGATTTAATGAAAGAAAACAGAATGAGAAAATAAGAGAGGAAGATGGGGTGGATTAGCCAGTAAAGCAAGCACTGAGCTGGTTTCCAGCTGATGGATCTTGTCTATAGCTCTAACAGCTACATGCATTTACACACACACACACACACACGTTCTCTCACAACACCTGAGGGGGAGGGGGTAGAACAGCGAAATTAAGTGGAGCTGTTTCTACCCAGAGGGCCCTTTTTTATCTTCTATGGAACATCAATTCAGACACAACAGGCCACAGGGAAGACATGTCTGTGAGTGAATGTATGCATCTGAGAAAACGTGTGCATGCAGTGCTTCTTTCTGAAGACAGGAGGGGAAGATGACAAGATTCCTCACATAAAACTATGCATGACAAAAATTAGTTATTTCTTTTTGATAACTTGATATATCTTGATATTGCATTTATTTAAGATGTTTTCTTATTACAAAAAACAACAATTGAACGCTGGCTCCATGTAAATGCTTTTGTTTTTGTAAATTGTTGTTTTTAATGTGTAAAGTGCATCACTGTACATGTATATAATATCAGCTCTGTAAAAACAGCAAATCCAATCTGTCTTATACAAAGCACAGATCTCCACCAATGTGACTGATGGCTTTTTTCAACCGTCCACCTACACCCAAGTGGTCACAGACCTAAGTGGAGGGGGAGTGAACAGACATGCTAAATGCTCTGGCTTCTTCACTGTTACACTAGCGCCTAAGAGGAGAATAGTTTCACCCACACATTGTGGATACACACACACAGAATACGCATTAAACCTGTCATGAAACACCATTTATTTCAATTAAATGTCCAGATTGTGAATTCACTCGTTCCCTCTCTCACACACATAAGCTCAGGCAATCAGGTAGTTATATTGGAGCTGATCTACTCCACCTCCCTCTTCACTGGACTTCTACTATAACCTTGTTAGTGCAGAAAATCTACCCAATAAAAAAAGGACATCTAATATCGCAAAAAAGAAATAAAAAAAAATCAGTTAGGACAATATAAGCTTAGCTGAAACTAGTTTAGTCACTTGAAAAAGCATGCCTTTTTTAACTTCCATATCATGCTGGTATTCTGTCTCGTCAAATTTGGCAGATTTTAGTTGCTCTGTGGTGCCAGGTGGACACTGTGAAGCGTCCCAAAAAAAAGCTCTGCATTTCATTCTCTTTGATCAAGGTTTTTGAAGTTTGTTGATTCAACAACAAACTCAGCCAAGGATGTTGAGTCACTTTTGCAGAAAGCTACTGATGTTGGGAGGATTTAAATTTACCAGGATGGACTGTCAACACTGATTATTCTACCTGTACGGTAGGCCAAAAATTAACTTTTCGTCTCTTGCACACTCTGCAAAGAGGATAAAAGTCTTTAACTCTGAAATTCTCCTGTTTGATGTTATTTGGGTCATCATGAGTTAAATCCACTCAACTATTTTTCGCCCTCTGTTTCTTTTGCTGTTAATTTTTGCAGACTGGTGATCTCTCCAGGTTGCATCCTACCTTAACTCTAAGACAGCCGGGATAGGCTTCAGCACCTCTTGCAACCCTGAACTAAATAACCCAAAGAGGATCGATGGATGTTACATTTTGCATGCAAAAGGGTGGCACAGTGTTTCATAATATAGTTTTCAAACTAAACATACCGTGTCAGCTTCAATCATTTATTTTGGTTTTGCAGTTAAATCTCAGAAATTTGTGGAGCTGGTGAACTTTCTTTGATTTTTCTGGCAGGTGTTTCATTGCTCACAGCATCATCACTGAATCAAAGCCAAAAAACACAAACACACACAAAGAAAAAAAGAAAGAAAAAACAGAACTGCCTCTGTGTGATTCCAACCAGGTGTGAGAATCTTGCTCCTACATGAAGCTCATAATCTATGAAACCCGTGGATATAAAAAAAAACTAGCTTACTTTTTCTTGATTGAAAACGGGGATTTTACATTAGCAATAGCATTCAAACAAGGACTCTAAAGAATGGAGAAATATCTGCTGGTAATCAATCAAGAAGTACTTTATAATACTTTATAAGAGCTGGACATTCAGCTCTGTTGTTTGTTGTTTGTTTGTTTGTTGGTTGTTTGTTGAGTAGCAGAATAATTATGAAGTTTCTAAGGAAAATGGCCAAGCTTAGAAAAACAGGATCAGGTTAAAGACAGGAATATGCACGGTCCTCACCGAAAGACATCATCAGTGCAGCTACTCTAAGGTTCCAGATATACAGCTAGCAACTTGATGAAGTGAGTGCAGATTCTTTTGCGAAAGTGAATTCCTTGAAACACTCATTCTGAAGCAGCCACAGTGTCTCTTCCCACAGAGGATTCTTTTAAAGATGCCAAATAACAGTGCTCATTGTGAATGGGCAAGAGCAGCGAGGGCTGATATCGGCTCTGCTAAAGAAGACCAGATTGTAGAGATGATGTCAAACTCTACTGTGAGGCTGTGTCTGAATATTTTTATTTTCTTTTTTTTCCCCACCTGTCCCATTTGGTTCTTTTGCCATCATTATTGTCTAAAGGCAAAGAAAGATGCCCAACAGATTTACTTTACCAAATACGGCATCTTCTTACCTGTATTGGTCTATTTGATTCACCTTTGCTTTTATTGTTTATTTTATTTTATTTTATTTTCACTTGCTACACACGGGACAGACATGACTGGGGAAAAGAAAGGGGAGAAAGAAAGAGGGAAAGAAAAAGAGCGGGGAAGAGGAACGGTGATAAAAGGCAAAAAACAAAAACCAACAAAACAAACAGACAAAAAATACAATATCAATCACCTGGATCACCTGTTGAGAAAGAAAAAAGAGAAAACAAGCAAAAAAAGAGAGCAATATAATAAACAACATCATCGCGATGATCTATGTGAATATAACAGTAAATACTAAATATTGAATATTATTGTGCAGCACGTATGATCGACAGCGCAGTGTGCTTTGAGGTAGGAGCCAAAAAGGGTGTAGTTTGTGTGTGTGAGCACCCGTGTGTACACCTGTGAGTATGAGCGCGCTTGTATTTAAAAGGTTACTTCATGTAATAATCTGCTAGAGGGTGTGGGGAGCCACAGCCCCGTCCTCCAGGGCATGAAGCAGGTATGGAGGAGATCCAGGCCCCAGACATCCAGAGGCCCTCAGAGCACAAGAGACCAAGGAAGACCAACGGAGGGGCAGCCGTCTGAATATTTTTCAGATATTATGCTAATATTGTGCAAATAAAAGTAATTTGGGACAATTTCACAAGACAGTTTTTGCTTTTCATGTAGTTTTTCAAAATAAGGGTCTTCATTTATGACCTGAGAGATATCTGACCCTTCAATTGATCCATCCTACTGTTCACCAAAAACTTATCAGAAATGATCTCAGTGAAAGGGTGGCTGTCAAGAAGCTCTCCTCAAAAAAGGGAAACTGGGAAAAATGCTGAGGTATGTCAAATTTGACATTTTTGGTTGAAACTGTTGTCTGCATATAAGAAAATGAGGCCATCAGTGAGAGATGTAGAAGAATGTGGTCATACCAAAATGCTGACTTTTAACACAAATACAAACTCTGTTTTTGCCTTCTTATTGTATTGTACATGTATGTTTGCATACTTTGTAATAAATGTCGGCACCTTTTTTCCTAAAATATAAAGAAATGAGGGCCTCTACACAGTACTGTAAAAAGCAGATATTGCTGAGAAAGAAAAGTAAATGTAATGTTTTGTTATCATCTGTGAAAATGTTGCTTCTTCCTAAGAGGACAGAAATGTAAATAAGCACCGTTAATGCAAGGAGAAAATGCCCTAAAACAAGCTGGGGTGAGAATGCATGTTAACTGCATGTTAACACCTGGTGTGTATTTAAAATTAGTGCCACATAGTGAAGAGTAATGCATATCCATGAATATACGTACAATACTTTTTTTTCGCTTTAAACAGACTTACTACATGCAGGTTGTCAGAAGTGATTTAAACCAGACGTACACGGTGTTCACACATCCTGATTAACCCGCGGTGTCTGTGCACAACATGCTGCCAAAATGATGAAAAACATATTGTTTCAGTTAAACAGAAACGCATAGTCTGTGCTGAATTTCAAAGTTCCGTTTCATACAAATACTGAAGTCTTTTCTCCAGTGCATGTAATTTGGCAGAAATATTTTAAATTTAGTGGCTGAAACCAACAACTGGGATGAAAACTAATACACAGATGCTATTCTACTTTATTCGCTTCTGTATTTTGCCAAACATTGTTATGTTAATAAAGATGTCCCCAGAGTTAGCCCACATCAAAACCCTCTTACTAATACTGCGTGTACAAGTGGCACGAAACAGCACTGATGCTCACACTCAAAACAGTACTCTTACTGAAGGAAATTATATCAGTCAACTTACAGCACTCACCAAATTTACACTGAAGGACATTTCACCCCTCTGTCAATTTGTGGCAGTTTTATCCTCACCACTCAGAGCTGGTCACACGAAACAGATAAGTACTTGTAGCTACATGCACTTTGAAACCACACAAGAATAATTGTATCATAAATTATAAAATGCTTTTGCTCAGATGAACCATAGAGAGCATTAATTTCCAAATAAATATGGACCGGCAGTAAAAAAAGCTAAATGGTTGACTTTGTTAGTAAAAAAAAAAAAAAATACAATTAATAATAATAATAAAAATAATAAATTAGTGGTAGTAGAAGCAGCACTTATAGGTAAAACTATGACAAAATGTGTATTTTCTTCTTCTTCTTCTTCTTCAACTTAGAATTAATATAGACAAAACTTATTATATGGAATTAATCCTTGACTTTCAATGTGAAAAAGCCACATTTCTTTGCCCTTGCTTTGTGTTAAAGCTTCTAACAAACTAATTAAACTAATGACCCGTCAATCACAGATCAAAGACAATGCCCAGGGTATAGCAGTTTTCATATATTTGCAGCTTTTATTCTCTCTGTGATGAAATAATGTGCAACTGAGACCCCTGCTCTCTATATATGGAGTACAAACTGAAATGCTGGAGTAACAAGTCTGCTTTACCACCTTAGTTTATCATTAACACTTTTAATCCCTCCGTAGATACTGACAGTTAATCATGTCACTAAGCTCATTAATAGTTTATTCAGAGATGGACATGGTCCTCACAGCACAGCTGCACAATCAACACAAATATATGATTTTTCTAGAATGATGCATATCCATATATTGAACAGAATGGATTAAACTAACCTCTGTCTTAAGCAGTTGTAGCACCTTGACACAAATACTAATTCTCATACACGCTTGTACAAATGATCACAGACTTCCAGACATTCACAGCCAACAATATGGCGCTACCACATCCCGTGCACCTTAAAACACTCAAAACACAAAAAAACTCAAATACAAATATTCTCAACTCAGAATTCATGGACCATTTTGCAGTAGCTAATTTTCATCAGGGAGTGGTAAATAACAGAACATTAGGTGTCATGGCTGGTCAACTAATCTGGCCATCTGTCTCCCAGAAATAAATCAAATAAGGTTGGAAAGGATGAAGAAATAACAGTTGTAAGTAATGGAAAGATGATTTTAGATGATCTTGGGAAAAAAAAAAAATCGAAGGAAACCATTGTACCGAGGGAACTTCTGTAAATAATTCAAGCCATATGCTGTGATAAGTGTACAATGCTGTCATACCATCAATTTAAACAATACAAAGGACAGAAAGACCTTTCAAATAGTGCTGACTATTAACTGCAGTAAGTTCTTAGATTTGTTAATCTGTTAATTGGGCTCAAGGCAGTTCGCCTTGTAATCGGAAGGTTGCCGGTTCGAGCCCCGGCTTGGACAGTCTCGGTCGTTGTGTCCTTGGGCAAGACACTTCACCCGTTACCTACTGGTGGTGGTCAGAGGGCCCGGTGGCGCCAGTGTCCGGCAGCCTCACCTCTGTCAGTGCGCCCCAGGGTGGCTGTGGCTACAATATAGCTGCCATCACCAGTGTGTGAATGTTCTTTGGGTCCTTGGGGACTAGTAAAAGCGCTATACAAATACAGGCCATTTACATTTAATTTGTATAATAAACAATAATAACTGAAATGTAGGTATAGGTTCATAACACTGCTCAGATGGTGTCAGCACACTGGAAATCTTGCAGTTCCACTGGAGAGGTGAGTATGGGAACTGAGAAACCCTAGATGGGGAAACCTGGCTGGTAGGGTCAGAATATGGTGTAAACATAAAAACATCAGATCTATCCTCGCTTGTATCAATGATTCAGACTGGTAGGAATGGTGTAATGATTTGGAGGAATTTTTTATGGGACATTTTGGGCCCTGTAATACTTACTGAGCATCTAAATGTCACAGTTTACTTGTATATTGTTGCTGTACATGCCTCATGACCACAGTGTGCATTGTCTTTCTGCTGCAACTGTCAATCATTATGTCAACAGTCACCAAAATCAGAGTAAAATACAATAAAAAACAGTGGCCTCATGTGCCACTTTGTCTTTAACACCAGCTGCAGCTTGTGCTGAGCACTACATACAAATAGGCCATTACAATCATTTAATTTATGAAAACTAAAGAGCAAATTGTCCATTTAAAGATCACTCTGGTGTTTTTTCCCCTTTTATTAGGATTTTAATTTCTTTGGCACATCATATAACAAGCAAGCTGACTTAGAGGGCCTCTAAAACCTACGCCTCATATAATGCACAAAGAGATCCACCCAAACCCTTTTACACCCGTTTCTCAACTGTTTTTTAATCAAAAGGTGTGTAATTAGTTTTATTGGCTCGCCTTATTGGTTGAAATTTCTGTCAAGACTCTAACAATGCTCCTGGCGTTCCATATAAATTCTCTTTGTTTTTGGTTAATTTGAAATATTTTGTTTTTATACACAGTTTTTATCTTGCCTTTGCACCTTTTCCTGTGTTATATTGTGATAAGTTGTTTGCATTTAACCCTTTACTGCAACCTTGAAACTGTTATCAAGGTCTTATTGGCAAGACAGAGCACTAATCTCAGTGGGACTAGTGAAACAGGGTTTTAGAAAGTAAACCAATATCCCTTCAGTTCTGCTTTGGGGTGGATTTCCCTTTTTATAGCCTGAGAGATCCCAAGAGCTCCTTTGGAAACCCAGTTTATCACCCTTGCAGCAGTTACAGAGGTGCAGCTGACTCTCTTGAGAGCTAATATAGAGTCAACACACCATTTCTGTGGAAAACACTATTCAATGGCTCAGATGCTACAGCTTTTATGCTCCTTACTTCAAAGTCATAGTGTCTAGAAAAGCAGTTCCGCCCCAGCTTATACCAGCTTTTAGTTTTACTGTTCTATTATCAGTACTTTACAAAAGTGGGAGCAAAGTACTGAACCAAGCAATCAAAGCCGTGTTACTTTATTTAAAAAAAGTTAAAAAAAGAATAAAAAAAAAATTCTGTCACATACACTGAGAAATGTGACCACAGGCATCAATGCTACTTTTCTTATAAAAGTTAAAGTTAAAAGGTAGCATACAAATGAAAAAATAACTTGTGTAATGACAAGTACCTCAAAGTTCCACTCCCGCTGCATAATGTACAGTACTTGACCAGGCTTTTCTATATTTTAGCACCAGCATTTTTTTCAAGAACATCAAAAAGACCAAAAATAGGACAAGTTTGTATAGCCTTAAACAACAAAAAGCACACACGCTGACTGCTCACAACCAAAAATAAATGCATACAAATTTCACCTTAATTTTTGCCTTGTATTAAAAAAGATAGAAAGCGTGCTGTACAGCTCTTTCCATATGAATATATATGTGGTTTCTATATCGTTTTTTGAAATGTTTTTTCAAGGTCAACTTTGACTTTAGGTGCTAACAGTGAAGATCAAGGTCAAATGCTTAGCCAATCTAGGTAATGATGTCCCCCAAGGTCTAGTATATTGCTGTGAACTTGAAAATGATCCATAAAAAACTGTTTATTTAAATTTGGTGTCACCTTGACCCGATTTTCACCAAAATTAAATCAGCTTCAGCTGTTATTGGTATTAACTATCACAAGAATTTGAACATGATATCTTGAAAACCGGGGACAAAACTGACAACAAACAGACAGGCAAAAAAACAAACAAACACAAGTAGCCAATTACATACTCATGCTCTGTAGCAGATTGGGATCATGCTGTTTTCACTTTTATTTTAATTTTCTTTTATATGAAATCTGAATATGGATGCATTCCCATAACTTCACACTCTTCTCTTATCATTAAATAAATAACAAAGTAATAATAAAGTGGTTACAAAAAATATCAGCAAGTAGCCTAGTAACAATTAAAAAAACATGTTTTTACAATAAAAATTATGTCTTTGATTAGATTTGTTTTTTTAATATGTTTTGGGACTTATCCAGCTTTGTATTCAGGTGACACTAGCTGTATAGCTACATTCACACATTAAATAATTTCTAAACCACAAAAACACTAACATGCTACAGACAGAGACAAAAGTCACTGAAAATTGTATGCCAGGTGGCTGACACACAAGTTCAGAGAGTCCAGTCAACAAAGCTACAAAAGAATGGAACCTAATAACATGAAAACATTTCTAATTTTCTGTATTTTCCTTTTCTTCCTTTTAATACTAGAACCACAAGAAGGAGTAGGCTGCACTAAAGGCAAAGATGTCATTTCTTGGAGAAGTTAAGTGTTAACTTTAATCAAGTTTGTCAGATCTTACTTAAATTTAGAAAAAGTAATATAATTTTCCTTTTTATGGAACAAAAATCATACAACGGCTAACACATTTAAATTAGTTAACTATCACAGTAGAAGACCATCATGAAAGTTTTTTTCATTTTAATAACAGGAGATTTAAAAGAAATCTTTATAGAACTGTTATGTTATATTTGCAATTTCTGTTGGTCTTGGACAGTGCCATTGGGGTGCGTTTGTGTGGCTTCCTGCTGACAAAGGGTCATCTCCCCTCACCCCCGTATGTGGCTTAGCTTCCTCTAACAGTTTACCATATACAGCACAGGTGAGGACATAAAGGGCAGGAAGTAAAACATCCTCAATAAAAAAGCAGAACCCTCACATAGGATGTGCCTACAGTTACACTATAGCCCCCCTCACCATTCAACAGGTTGGGGAAGGGGAACAGAAACAGAAGAATGTCCTACAGTTTAAGGCAAGGCTTAAATTTAAGTACAACAATGACAACATTTAACAATTTCAACCTAACAGATATCATTCATGAGAGAAATGTTTGAGATTTTGTAATGTTTGACTAATTACATAAGAGAGTTGCATAATTTTTTTAAATGTCAGGGAGTCAAAATGACCCCCTGAGTGGTTAAATTCTTAAAAATGGTTCCCATCCTCTACGGGATGATTTTCAGCTTCTTTCCTCAGGACGGAGGGTTTTTTCCAAGATGCAGGACGAAGCGTTATACAAACAGCTTTGTCCCTGTTGTTGTCACTGAATTAATTAAGAATTCTTTTTGTTTTCAATTTCTAGTATTAAGCCTATTCCAATTTATTGGCTACAGGATTGAGTGCGGTCAATAGAAAAAAGCTTGTAGCTTTGCAATTTGGAGTTGAGCCAGTTAAAATGGGAAGCAGGCCAAAGGCAAGCAGCAAGTTCAAATCTGAGAAAGATCAATATGTCACACATCAGGATACTTAGGCAAATGGCTGAAAACCCATTTTCAAAATTAGCTTTCCACTATAATAAACTTCTTAATTGTACTTCTATTCCTGGAGCTGACTCCCTTGCCATCATCATGGAGGATATTTCAGTAGTGTAAATACACCTGGTAGTAGATGGGGAGCATGGACAGTGTACATTTTTTTTGTTCTTTTTTTTTTTTTTTTTGTATTTTGTACAGAAAATGTCAGGACACAGTGTGGTTTAAAAACCACACTGTGCTAAATAACTGAACCTACACCTGACGCTATGGCTCATCATCATCTTTTTCATCATGATTATCTTCTTCATCATCTTCAACTGAACACACACCAACACTTACAACCTCCTAAACTTTACTCCTGTGCACCGTTGCTTCTGTTTCTTAGTTTAAGAATTTTTCTAGTTGCTCTATATCTGCTACATTTTAATAAAACATGTTCTGTTTCCCTCTCTTGACATTTTTCACACTGGCCTGTATTATGTTTTCCTGGAAGCTGCATATTTGAGTTTAATCCTGCCTGACCTTGTCAGGCTTTGGTTGAAAGGACCCGAATGCAAACTCACAGGCAGGATAGAGAAAAAAATAACCTTTTATTCACGTTGAAGGAAGAAAACCTTAAAAAATTTAAAAAAAAAAACATCCCTCCAGAGGAAACACAGAAGCAAAGGACAGTCCAGAGTAAACATGAAGGCAAACAATCAGAACAAACTAGTGAGACAAAAAGAAACTGAGCCTATATATACACCAAAGCACACTAAGGACAATCAAGGAAAGGGGAAACCCCTGGGAAACAAACAACAGCTGAAACTAATCTCAGTTAACGAGACGGGGGAAGTAAAATTAAATACGAGACACAAGAAACAAAGGATACCATGATAAAACAGGAAGTCGCTTTCTAAACGTGGATACAGTTTTTAGACTGTCTAAACTCTCTCTAAGTGACGTATAAGAGGCAGAACTAAACAGAAGAAACCAGGAAAGCATGTCCAACATTAACATAAAACAGAACACAAGGTAGCAGGAACTGAAGGCTACAAATCTTAGCAGTAAACAGACAGAGAAATAATGAGCTAAGAAATCCAACAATACTAGAGTAAATTAATCTAAAAACTATGAAACAATGACAGACCTACTCTTAATCCAGAAAATATAGTTTTCATTTTGTCTTGACTCAGTGCGCTTTTTCTCTGAATTTTGTATTAGTGTCTTCCTTTTGTCCTTGTGTCCCATTTAGTTTTTTCACTTCCACTTTACTACAGTAAGTGCCAACTCATGTTTAATTGCCACCATAGCCAAAGTATTTCATTTCCCTGAATTCCCCGTATTTCGTTTTCCTGAGCTTTCTTTATTTCTGATTCTAAACAAACGAATTAATCCATTTTTTTCCATAGATACCATAAAATAGTGATAAGAATTGCCTTCTTTTGATAACATAACTAAGCCTTTCACTTTTATCTTCTCCATTACTTTCCCTAAATGAGAAGTTAAAAGCATTGGTTTGTAACTGGTGCTCTTACTTGGGTCTTAACTTGGGTTAAGTTGGGTTTAACTATTGCAATTATTATTGCCTCTTTCTATCTGAGCAGTAGCCTACCTTCCTGTCATATTCTACTGTAGAAACCTAAAAAAAATATTCTTTCTTTTTTTGCCAAGCTGCTGTAGGATAATCAGTCTTTCCCTGGGGAAGTCATCTGTATGCCTTTAAGTGTGGTTTTTAATTCTAAATCTGTTAACAGAACATAAAAACTGTCCTGTTCTCCAAAGGTTCCCTGATTTAACAGTTCAATATGATTTCTCTCATGATTACCTTAATCATCCATCCATCTTCATCCGCTTTATCCGAGGCCGGGTCACAGGGGCAGCAGTCTAAGCAAAGGCACACAATGCACCCGACCCCTATGGCGCCTCCTGCGGGTGGTGGGCCTGCGGGAGGATGGGCCCATGTCTCCTCTTCGGGCTGTGCCCGGCCGGGCCCCATGGACTAAGGCCCGGCCACCAGACGCTCGCCCTCGGGCACCCTCCCCGGGCCTGGCTCCAGGGCGGGGCCCCGGTAACCCTATCCCGGGCAGGGTAAACTGTTCCCTCGATGTTCTTTTCATAAGGGTCTTCTGAATCGCTCTTTGTCTGGTCCCTCACCCAGGACCAATTTGCCATGGGAGACCCTACCAGGGGGCAAAAGCCCCCAGACAACATAGCCCCTGGGATCCCTGGGACACACAAACCCCTCCACCACGATAAGGTAGCGATTCAAGGAGGAGTACCTTAATCAGTAAAGTTTTAATTTTAATTTTATTAAACTCTTTGGCCAGCATTTCTACAGTCTGTTCCTTGACCTACCAACACTGGATACTGGTATTGTTTCCTGACTCCATTCATTCTCTTAAATCTGAATTGGTGTAATTCTGCCTAAAATGCTGCAACACTCCAGTCAGAAGGCTTTTAGCTTTCATAACACTTTCACTCAGCACTGTGCGAACTTGGTAAGAATTTATCAGATTTTCTCCAATTACAAGTTCTTTGAAGCTTCCTAAATGCTAGAGTTCTGTCTTTGACTCTATTAAAGCACCAACTTTCTCTTTCCTCTTCCTATACTTTTTGGCATTGCTTCCTCCTCTACATTTATCAAAGTTCAGTGAACATTTTATTTATATGATCTATGTCTCCATCATTTCTAATACCACATAGCCCATGCCCAACTTTATGCTTAAATACACCCTGCTGAACCTTGTCAAATTTCCACCTTCCCTTCCTCCCCACTCATTCAATTTTCATCTGTTAACCTTACTCTACAAATAGTGGCACAATGGTCAATAGCTGATAGATGTCCCGATATATTTCCCATTTCCCAGCGATGTCTCTTGACACTAAAGTTAAATCCGGCACAGACTCTTTTCTGAGGGGACATTAATCTGGGAATGTGCCTTAAAGGGTATTGAGATTGGGCCAAAGTCTGCATAAATGGGTTGCCACTGATGGGTCAAGATGGGTCAGTAAATAGACAGACCCCAATCCCTTTAAAGTTTATTGTAGCAGACAGAAATGACAAAAATAACAGACTTTAATTTAACCAGCAGAAGACTTATCTGCAACAGAAGGGAAGATTTAGTGACTCCAGAGAGCAGGCAGAACAGTATCCAGAGCAGGCAAACGAAGGCTAGCACACCTTGGAGGATTTCAAAGTAGAAGGAAAGCAAGGCTGGTAAGTACAAAAATGAGTAAAAACATTAACTAGTTTAACTTTGACAACTTTAGGGAGCCTAGGGATACTAATGCATAGACCATAGCGGCAATCTGGCAATGAGTGGATGACTGAACTGGAGTTTTAAACTGCAGGTAAGCGGATGATGATGCTTAACAGGTGCATTAGCTGAGGATGAGAGCCCAGCAAAACAGTCACACACCCCTGATATTACAACCATACCACACTTGCAGAGAGAGAAAGATAGGAAACATTTCTACTGACCATACTGAGAAAGATTTTTGGCCTTGCACATAAAGCTGAACCATGCTAAAACACAGAATGCATATAGCACATGAGAGACTACAATTACAAACAAACCTTTTGTCTTCAGTTCATGAAAACACATTTTCTGTCTCTGTATCCATCAAACAGTTAAATACATTGCAGTAATTAGTAAGTTGATATATTGCTTTAAAGAGAAGGAAATATAGTATAGTGATAAATGATGTTTTCTTTTATCCTGTTTTCACGCCACAAGGATAAAGGGTCATGTGACGAGCTTGATGGCACAGTGTCCTTCCTGATTTGACTTTTCATGACCTCTTCCTGGAGATTTACAGGAGAGCTCTCCTGCATTCTTTCATTGTCACCATCTACTTTCTGAGTTATTGGCATGAATCAGATGATTGAATTACCTCTTCAGCATGCTATCAAATTTGGCCTGGTAACAAGTCATTCGTCTGATTCAGGTGTGTTGGAACAAGGATGCATCTAAAAGCTGCAGAACAGTAGCTCTCAAGAACTGAAGTTGGACACCCCTGTTCTAGATGAAGGTTTCTGCTCCAAGTGCAAAACAACATGGTTTAAAACTTGTTATTGTTTTTGTTTTGTTAGTAGTGAAAATGTGCATGTGAAGATGGATGACTCATTACTGCAGAGCAAATCTGCCCATGGGGACAAACAAAGAAACCTGAAATTAAACCTAATATTATTATTTTGCTTGTTTAGTTGTTGTTGTATTAACTGGGTGTAGACTTAAGCATTTGCGGTAGTAATATTGATGCATATAAAACTGATGTTCTGTGTTTTCATCATGTGTTATTGTTTTTACTAAATCAATAGTTCCTTCGCGACTTTATTTATTTATTTATTTATTATCAGCTAATAGTAAAAATGTTAACTTTTGCAATTCATCAATCAAATGAGTAGAAAAAAATTCAAAATTATGAGCAGTGTACTTTTCCAAGTCATCTGGCCTCTAACTTTGGAAGCACAAAATGCGTGACTAATGCACACCATGTCGGCTTTTAGCTGGTGTTAGGATATGTAATAACATTTAGAAACAAATCTATGCAGTAAAGGGTTAAATATTTGGCTCTTTGAGAATCAAATTTTGCCTGATGATGTTTTAACTGGCAAGTCTATGTTTACTGTCTTTTCTTATATGGTGTTTATAAACATTAAAGTTTATAATGTTTTATAATCTTATAAACCCTAAAGGTCAAACAGGAAAAGGGATTAGAAGAATGAGAAAAGATAATTTAAAAAATAAGAAGTGACAACAAGCAGATTTGGGGAGGAGAAATAAAGTGAGTGGAAAAGCGAGAAACCAGGAAAGAGGCAGAAAGAGCCAAATTAAATGGATTAGACAGCTCATTCCCCCTTAATTCCCTTATCACCTCCTCCCACAGTGGATTGGGTTGCCACAGCAATGTTTACATGACCCCATATCCTGCTGAAGCCAAAACAGGCATGGCCCACATTATGCTAAATCTCCCGTTTACCTGGAATAATCCTGCCAGACAAACAGTCTGCAGCTTGCTACCTGGAAGTCAAGAGGCTGATGGGAGGCCACTGGCTAATGGAGAGGAAGATCCCATCTTCTTTTGTATTAAAAGAAAGAACTAGGGGGGTGGTTGTCAACATAAGTTATCTCACTCAGTTTTGTGTCTTTGTTCCCAAACTGTCTCTTGCTATGAAAGCTGAATACAGGCTCTAAAAAGAGTGTTTCAAGTAATCCACCTGTTTTTGATCCTCTCCTCTTCTGCTGCTGCTTCTAACACGTCTCTCCTATTCTCATCTCTTTTTTTCACTCATCATCTCCCTCTTATTCTGAGGTGTATTAGGATTAAGTAATATGTTGTCCTGCCCCAAAGCAGGTTTATGAAGGGATCTTTCAGTCCCTCTAAGATCAAACAACTCACCAGTTCTCTGCTTTTTCATTGGGTTTTCCTTTTGGGTTTGGTGTCTTGTTTTTAGTGGCTTCATTTACTAATTAAATACAGTTACAGTTTGTTGGCTACCTAATCTGGATGGTGCTATCCTCTTTATATATTGCTGTATTCTGTTTTTTTCCTCTTATTTGTAGCTGTAACAACCCTTCAGCAACCATATCTAACTATCTAAAAACTAAAATGTGACGTTTTAGCGTACACAGTTGTACTTATCAAATCAAAATCAAAGTATAAATCAATAATTTATACTTTAATTGCATAATAATTACACTTAAAAAGCTATAAAGAGCTGATTAGGTTAGTATAGGTGTCCAGTGACTTATTTCTAATTTCAGTTAAGCATGAGGAGAATTTAAGGAATAGCTGGTCAGAGACACAGATGCTATTCATGCTTCAAAGAAGTCCTCCCAGTTTACTCAATGATTGTAATTTTTAAAGGCCGTTTTGTGTATTTGTTAGTAGGCCACAAATGGTAATAACACTTCCTGACTTTGAGTCCAGTCTCCTTCTATTTTGCTTCTTCAGTTGGGTAAATGTTGGTCTTTTCTTCTTTGGGGTGCTGTAAATGCTCTGCCAATATTTATTTTATTTTTTGTTTTCTTTTTACTGGTAATCGCTCACACCTCCAGCTTTCTTTTTCATTTTACAGTTTGCCAACCAGTAACTCACTGCTTCCACTAAATGCTATAAAGTGTATAAATGGTATCATTAATTTTTATGGGAACCTTTAATCGCACCTTATTGCTTTGGGATACACATATGACCCTCAGTCTAATGACTAAATGGACAATCATCTTCAATTTTAGCACCTTAGAAATAATATATTATTAATAAACTGTTCTTGTTATTAATATTTAATGCTGTTAAGTGTTATGTCCCCTAGACACTAAATCAATTTAAAATGTCTTATTTGCACTACTGTGTGCATATACTGTAGTCATATACTGTCAAGTGTGCACAGTCTTGCTACAGTAAGTCTGCCAAGTCTGGACACAACATATAGTGTTAGTCAAATAGTGCAGTAAATAAACTCTGATATTGTGTGTAAATCTTTAGGAACCCGATAGATGAATATAAGTTTTTCACCCTACATGACAAGAGTTGCAAAGAACCTGGTAGTAAAAAAAAAAAAAAAAAAAAAAAAAGCATCCTAAACTAGTTTTATTTTGGAAAATGCTCTGAAAAGCAGAGAGCACAGGTAATCAGTAACCTACTTTGATATCTACGGTCTTCACTGGACTTAGTTTACTGACAGTACAGAGTGTAGAACTGCAAGTATTAAGAAGGGAACCAAGCAACGAGTTTTCAGAAACAAGTAAACCAAAATTGTTTGTTGGCACTAAAAAAAACAAAATCTTTTCAGATATTTTAGAACAATATTCAGTGAAAGATTTTAATTAGCACTGCCCACAGTAACCTTGTATATTAGCATCCTTGAGTAACAGCAGGTGATCACAATTTTCTCATCTCTGAAGTTCTTAATTACTTTGAAATTATGCAACACCAGCTCATACCCTCAGGTCCAGTTTTCTCTCAAGCAAATAATCATCCTTGCTTTTGAATTTAACTAGCATACAGAAGAGATTATTTAGTGCTTTGTGGCTCAACACATTTATGAAAAGGGACCTCTCGTTCAGAGTAAGAGGTTTATTTAGCACAAACAATGTAGACAAATAGAAAGAGATGTAAAGGCGGAATTGCAGAGAACAGGGGATATATACTACATAAAAGCTTTGACAAGCCAGTTTTGCAAAATACAATGTTTATTGAAGTACATATAATAACAGTTATACAGCAGCACTGAGGCTGTTGAAGCAATAAAAAGGATCACAAATAAATTACATTTTAAGTTCCCTCCGGGCATACGTGTATTAGTCTGTGGTGTAGCTGGGGTTTATGAAGAGACCACCATGCAAACTACGAACCAACAAAAGATTGCTGGGAAATCTGCCACAGTAAGTCTGATTTGCAGCAGCTTCAACTTGTTACCTGAAAGAGTTCACTGAACCTCTACTAATTGTTTTGGTGCCATATCCCCAAAGGGACTTTTAGCATTAAGATGAGGAGCACTCATCTTATCGGTGTGGTGGTGACAGTAGGCAGATATTCCGCTTGGTTTTTAGACCTTATCATACCAAATGTTGACAGCTGCAGCAGGCCACAATGTTTGACCTTTTAAATAGCAAATGGCAATGAAAAGATAATGGCAGCATTACTCAGCATGACTCCCTTTTATTTTCTTTTACTTCTCAGAATAAACAAATTGACGCATGGCTGTCAAACTCCAGTCCTGAAACTTTTACATGCGTCCCTGCTACAACACAGGTCATTAGCAAGACTCTATAGAGCTTGACTGCATGCTGTGGTGGCAACCCCGACCCTAGTCAAGTAAATTTAAATAAATGTAAGTAAATGTAAGAGTTTAGAAAAATGCACTTTTATTGCACCATGTTAATTCACTCATGAGCTGCTGTAACATGAATCAAATGGCTGAACTGGCACCTCAGCATGCAGTCTATGAGTTCTATAGAGTCTTGCTAATGACCTACTAATTTTAGGTGTATTGTAGCAGGGACAAATGTAAAAGTTTCAGGACACCGGCCCTCGATGACTGGAATTTGACACCCCTGACCTACAGCATAAGCATAAAGTAACTGACATATTGGGAACATCATTTAGGGTTAGTGTTTTGAATTTACTCTGATTTCTCAAAAGGATCAGAATAATATTTGTTCCTAATGAATCTAAAATGAAAATTTTAAGTTAAAATTGAATAAATCAATTGTATACTTATCTTATCTGCAGGGGTGGGGGAACTCCAGGCCCCAAGGGCCGGTGTCCTGCAGGTTTTAGATGTGTCCTTGATCCAACACAGCTGATTAAAATGGCTAAATGACCTCCTCAACATGTCTTGAAGTTTTCCAGAACTAATCATTTGATTCAGGTGTGTTGACCCAGGGTGAGATCTAAAACCTGCAGGACAACGGTGCTTGAGGCCTGGAGTCCCCCCCCCCATCTTGGTAGCTGATGTTGTCATAGCTGGCATGTCATGGGTCTGATGCCAGAAGTGTGCTGTGTCACTGGTATTATGTGAAAAAACATGTTGGATCTGGAGAAATGAACAAGCCTAAGCGTTTCTCAGATGCTCTCACACACTTGTCTGGTTATGATTCAAAAGATGCTGAATCTGAGAACTGACTGTCAATGCCTTTCACTTCTTAGATGCTGCAGCTACAGAATAAGTTCATGAAATGAAAATAGTCAGTTCAAGTCAAACAACTTGTTGCCAGATCCATCCATATTGGATATTTCGTGTAAAGAGAATACTAAGAAGGGAGCTTCAAATGTATACACAGAGGTGCCTTTTGTAAAAATCTAGAATAAATATCCATATCCGTGAGATTTCTTTTGCCAGGGAAATGCAGACCAAGGTATGACCAGAATAATTATAGAAAGAGAGTTAGAAAAAGCAAAGCAGATGATGTGATCTAGAAGTGTTTAGAAAATTTATATTCCATGAATCTCTGGAAAATCTTTAAGGAGTATACAAATTTAACTGTAGTTTTGTTTGCAGAGAATTTTTATAATTCAGTGAATTATTTCAGTTTTGCTGTTTCCAAGAGGTAAGAGTTCAAACTGGCTCACGATGTCAGCAGGGAGCACGAGGGAGGACATGAGTGAGTGGAGACTAATGTAAACAGTGTGAGAAGAGAGAGCATAGGTTAGCAATGGCATGCTATGCTTCATGTAAACTCAAAAACTGAAATGAGGGGAAAGTTGCCAAAAGGAGAATGGAGTCATGTCTGTCTAAGGATGCAACACAGAGGGAAAAGTGAAAGAGCAACTGGTGTGATGAGAATATTAATTGCACAGCACTGTGTTTCTTAAAGTCCATTACTGCTGGAGAGCTGTCACAAAACTATTAATGAGTGCATGATGGAGAGAGAGGCTTAGAAAAGGAAAGAAAACTGCACATGCTGAGCAAGGGAATGGAGGGAGGAAGGGGTCATGTTCCGGATTTGCTGCAGTAATATGATCTTGAGGTGGGAATCAAAGAAAGATTCAGACAGCAATTAAAACTAGATTAACAAAGAACTAGAGAGAGTGGGGGAGAGACCAAGAGACAGAGAGCGACAGATGAACACGTTGTGGATTTTTAAAAAGAAAACTACAAACCTCTTGCTCAGTGGCAGAAGACTAATGTATGGACCCTTAATGCAAATTTGAGTGAATGTGCATGCTGTTTAATGCTAATATGTTTGTGCTGGGAGCTTATGTTCAGTAGGTACAAGGTGGTGAGGGACTGCTTATTCCTAAGAACAGGTACAGTAAATAGTTGCTGAAGTAATGTTTATTGGTTGTGATTAAAAAGGCATAACTGTAGACTGCAGCTCAAAAAGAGGACCCAAGCACAGCTATTTTAATAAAAGCAGGAGGAATAGGGATGGGAGCGGGGGGGCTTTATACAAACCAATTAGCCAATATTTTAGCAATATTTTCCTTGGAAACTTTGGGTCTTAGCATTTCTGTTAAGCATTTATGCTTTCATTCATATCACCCACCTAAACACTACACTCCCTGGTGGCGATTTTTATTAATGAAAATATACAATATAAAGAGTTGTAATTCTTTATTTGCAAATATTTGGCAACCCATTTATTGTCTCTTTCAGCAGCAGGTACATTGACTTGAGGAGTTTCAGTACAACACACTTAATTCTAATTATCAAACAGCAGGTAGAGACAGCTGAACTGATTTCATACACAGACATCCACTGCTGCAGAGGCATTAACACCTCATCACTGTCGCCTACAACAATTTATTCACAGGCAAGGAGTTGGAGCAGCCAATATACTTGCTTTAAGTGTGCATCGACATACAAACTACGTGAAAGAAACACTCTTGTGATGATGCCAGAGCGACTGCAAATTACTTGCAGCTCAGAGAAGCATAATTTCAGCTTGACATACAAGTCAACAGAAGTTAAACACAAAAAAAAATCTGGCATCAAGAGAGGTTATCTTATTAGCCTTTATTTAACCAGGAAAATTACTCTTCAGATTTAAAAATGTCTTTGGTAAGGTTGGCCCAGCCACAAACGGTAGTGCTTCAGTCAGTAGTGGTTCCATATATAAGTGATATTGTATGTATTACACAATATAGAGAGTACACTAGAGTAAATCAGAGGAAGAGTTACAGGCATAAGTCTTGGGAACAAAGACAAAAACATCTCATATTTTTTTGATACATCAAGGTTGGTAAGTAAGATGGAGCCGAGCATGAAAAGCTTTGTAAAGAAGATACCAATGGTAGATTCAACAATTTAATGAAGACCGTCCAAACCTGAGCGAGATAAGGGCTTTAAGGGTGAGTCTCAGTGCTTCTCAGTGCTATACACCATATACCAACCCAGACATAAAAGTGGTAGTAATAAGTCTCCTCCTTGCCTCAACAGAATGGCAATATTGGACCTAGAAAATAAAGACCCAGTGTATATTAAACACTGAATGCAGCTGACCCAAGCAATGCCAGTGACAAAACAGAAAAAAATTAAAGCACAACACCTGAAAAACAATGGAAAAACAACAGAAACAAAACAGCATGGCATCCCTCAGAGCAGTAGCAGCTTTAATATCTGAAAAAATGACAAATTGCATTCAATAGAATGCAATTTAAATTCAAAACCAAATGCAGAGGAAAGGGCAGCTTATACCTACCAGGCCTGCTGACCTACTACACCTGGACAGAAGAGGAGTGCTTCCTGACCCAGCAGCAACAGGTGACACAACATGTCAGTAATTTCTACCATGCAAACAGCTCAAGTTAGAATAGTTTCAATCCAAAAACTACCAAAACTGAGAACAGTGCATACCTCTTCTGCTGTATTATACTCACGTGGGGAGGAGAGGTAAACTTCACACGCCAGCACGAACAGGAGACGCCACAAGCAAGAGGCTTCTAAGTGCACAAACAAGTTAGATTAAGCAGAGAGACATCCACAGCTTCTGTGCAACAGGTAGAATTTAAACATGCAGCCGACCAGGCAGCGAGCGACAAAAGACACCAGGAAATGCAACCATCAGTGAGCATAAAGAGACAGGTGACACAGCCTCCTTATATACTGTGCCCCTGCTGGCAATAGGTCAGCAGATTCAAATCGGGCAAGATTAGATATGGAGAGCAGCCTTAAATCTTCCTGCTACATTTGCATTCCTCCTATTCATCATTTTCCTGTCTCTTAGACAGGATTGCACTATCACTGCATGTCAAAGCCTCGCTTTCTACTCAGAAGAGAACTATGTTTGTCCAAAAGACATTTTATCAGTTAAGTGTTTCCTTCAAAGGTCAGAAACACTGGACATGCCAGTATGTGAAGGAGCTATGCAAGATTGATTTTAGGAATCACTGCATTGTGTGGTGTCACTTGAAAACTCAATGCAGCGACACTACAGTCAGTCAGTGTAGCAGAAAACAACAAGAGAAAGCTGATCGCTCGCACTTGGCTCCACTTCCTCTCAAACTCGTCACCATACACACACATCTCACGCTGAACTTCACTCTCTTCTGGGAGTGATTTTGTTCACTACTGTGGTCATCAAAACAGCAACGTTATCTACCTAATATCACACAACTGAGGACCAGGACTTATCAGCTCAAGCAGTGCACAAAGTATGCGCAAAGCTCATGTTCCCTGGGATTGTGCAGCTAAGCCAATTTATTGCTGTTCCTCACAAAATTCATTATCTTCAAAAATCCTGCTCTCACTCATTGCAATCACTTGTTTTCAAAACATCCTCAGTTCTTAATAGGCTGGATTTCACCCAAAGCGGAAAACATTCATGTGAGAATTGAGTCAGTGTTGACATGATTGGATCATTATGTCGTTTCTGCACATTTGTCAGCTGCACATCCAGCAGCCAAATTCACATTCTACCACATCCCAAACTTATTATGTCAAATTCATATCTGGGGACCGGGAAGGCTACTGAAGTTTGAAATTAAGTTAGTTTTGTAACACAGTGGTCCACTGTGGTCATCCTGGTAGAAGTAGCCATTAGAGGCACCATAAAGGGGTGCACATGATCAGTATTCAGACAGGCTGGTGCATCCAGTTCTTGTATTAAAGTAAGCTTGAAGATGGTGCTGTCTGTAGGCAGTCCAGCTTATAGTTGGATGTCTTAAGCATAAAAAACCTAGAGAAGTTTAAAAAGCTCCCAGTCTGATCAGAAAATCAACAAAATCACATTCCACACTTCTCCATTTTGATGATTTATGAGAATATTCTGTGTAGTTTCTGATCGGTAATCACAGGATGCATACATTAGGCTCTCCTGTTAAATGACTGGCTGGGTAATTGCAAGTATAAGCAGGTGTTTGAAAAAGTGCTCATTAAGTGTGTGCTTCTCATTTAAAAACTGCCACTTCACCTTTGTACTCCTGGAGAATCTCTGCTCGTGTAACAAGGTATTTAGCGTAACTTCAGGGAATGGTAAATACTCAGTGATGCGCATCTTTCAGCACACCATTATGAGAATCAGAGTTCAACTAAACACACATTTTCTTAAATTGTATACCATTTTTTAAAATGCTAAAAAAAACTGTGCTGAAAATATAACTTTGTTCAGGAGACAAAGTCATGCAAATGTATCTTCTTAGTACAGTGGAAAAAAGGAAAATAATGGCTATACGTGTGTGTGTGTGTGTGTGTGTGTGTGTGTGTGTGTGTGTGTGTGTGTGTGTGTGTGTGTGTGTGTGTCCTGGTCTCTATAGTCACTTCTTAAGATCTTGTCTTTGTATGACTAGCACCTCCCTCCCTCTTTACAATGGAAAGGGCACAGTGATGACAGACTTAAGCAATAACTCTACTTTGGAATTCAAAGTGCAGACACTCAGCACTGAAATTATTTCAGTTTAGCAGAGGATTGCGTTCTTCAAATGCTGCGCTTATATCAATTGTCTGATGAAGTGCTGAGCAGAAAAAAGCAGAAAAAAAGACAGTAGGTGGGAGCAGGGTCTGATTTGACTAGCAGTATCATTTAAAATCCCACCTTCCTGCTGTATTACTATTCTTCACTTGTACATGCATTAATGTTTCCAAAAAGAAATGTTTAACAGTGTCTGCCATTGAGGTTGTCACCCTTAAAAAATACAGCCTTTTCTCATTCTTGAACAAACTTAAGCTTGTTTTAAATATTAGCAAAACCCCTCGCTGTCTATTGCCATCCTTTCACTAGTGTTTTTCCACTGTTTTCACTTCAGATCTCACCTCTCACCATGAAATAAAAGCACATGCTCTCTTGTTAAGCGGCAGGTCATCTGAACCTGTAACCTGTTTTGGGTTCTTTTCCTCATAACAAATTTACTGTGCATATTAGAGACTTTAGAACAGTCTGTTTCCTCTAATTGGTTATATGTGTTCATGTTTAGCATCTTGAAAAAATCCCATGCATTCATCGTCATGAAATAGCTGACTGATTGCACCAAATCGAAGCTATTTTTTAACGTTCCACAAAGACTGTTTACCTGGATTCATTCCACATATTCATATTGTACACCTTTCCATCTGAAACATGCAGGTGTTCTTCTGAGAGTAATATACATTTGCTTAAATATTATGACAAAGTGGACACAGAAAATCTATCAATGATAAGGTTGCAAATCTGTCTACCAACTGTTAAGAGCACATCTACCTTCTAACCATTCCAAATTCATGTTTGAATTCATGTTCATGAATTAATAATATTCTTAAAATATTTCAAAGTTGAAACTATTTGAAACGTGTCTGCTTCTCCACCACACCTGGGAAAAAATGCTGTTCAAGTCACAGAGACTGTTGTAGTCAAATAGTTTATGTGCTGCTGAAGTGTGCTCAGTTGTTTTGAGGGCAATTTCATCATTCAGATTGAGTTTTATTTTTGAGGTTTTTTGCATTACCAGACAGACTTGTCTACCACTGACATAATATGTAAATGTAAATGTAAATGTGATGTGTGGTTATGTGCTTTGGCAGAGGGGACAACTTTGTCTGGCTGGGAAAATGAGAGTAAAAGTTCAGGCTGTGCTGGAGAGTAGATACATGCAGTGGAGACTCAAACACAGAGCTGTCTTCATGAGGGAACAGATTTATGTAGCACAACCTGCAAGGTAAATATGAATTTGCCTTTAATTCAGGAAATAAAGCATGCTGCTCAGGCAAGACATTGTTACGTCCACTGAGGTAATGATTTAAATCAAAAATTTAATTCTGCCTCAGTGCAAGACGTAAGAAGAGAGACTCTGCTATTTTAAATTTCAGTTCCTTGGTAAAACGATTAAAGGGGGGGGCAGTTTTCAAGTTTGGAGTGTTTTGAATTACAGCATGTGTCTTTAGTGTATATTTAAAGGAAATGCACAGGTTATTAAATATATAAAGGTGCCCTTGGTCTGTAGAGTTCTGGTTCTTACTGATTTTCATAATTGTGTCCTTAAATTATCACTCCAATCTGAATCTGCTGTTATTCTTTCTTTTCATTCCATAAAACCAGGAAATATATGAAACCTTGAACTGCCTGTTAATTAGGTTTTTGCCAGGTGTTTGAGGCATATGGTAGAATTTTCTTTTTGATCTAGGCATATAAAACATCCCTGCTATGTGAGCTTAATGCCACGTAATGAAGCAACTATATTTAATGGGAAATTTCACCCATTAGGCTTTGGCACAAGGTTTTGCCTCATTTTTTTATTATGTTTTGCAAATCAGAACATTTTAACATATTCAAAGTCTCAAGTGTTTGGCCACAATTCCAATTCAAGTCTCGATCCCCACATGGTTGTAAAGAGTATCTATCAGCTGCCATTCGTTCTGCTTGGAAGACTCAACTTCTCCATCTGAGGCATTCTAAGCATGTGGTGCATTGTCATCTTTTGTCTACTGGCATACAGTACCATGAACAGTGCATTTTAAATCAAACATTAAAAATATGTATAATATGCAAACTTTTGGTTTTAATTCAAGTAATGCATTGACAGCTAACTTTAGAAATCATTAAATACTCACAGATCTACCTGATCGATCAATTTAAATAAGCAATTATAAATATAATCTGCATTATACAGGCCATTTTTTCAGTTTCACTTGAACACAGCGCACCTGCTGTCATTGCTTTGTGTTGAGCATCAACTGTCAGTAAATTACTTATGCATACAAAGATTGTGCTTCTGAAATCATAATAATAATATAATAATATGTTTTAGTCTTCAGGCTTGTTTTAGCAATCATACTTGGAAAATCCAACTTTCCAGCAGACAGTGATTTAGCAGAAAGGCGTAGTGTAGTTGTCCAGGTCTGCAGTAAGAAACAATAAAATGCAAAATCTGGCATGAGATCAGGGTGATGCAGTGGTTTGTCAGCTCACAGCGAGAAGGTTCTTCTTGTTAGCTGGGGTTTTTCTTTGCATGTGTCTCCACAGTCCAAAGGCATACATATGTGATTCATTATTAATTGGCCCTAGTTGAGGGCATTAGAGTGAATGGTTCTCTGACTGTATTAGCCCTGTGATGGAGTGGCAACCTGTTTAAGGAATATGTACCCTGCCTGACAGCTGGGAAAGGTTTCATTCTATAACAATGATTGGATAAGTGGTTAAGAAAGATGGATAGGTGGTCTGAGATCCCCCAGTTAACGGTTAAATTCATGGTTATAAAATTCTTATTACAGTTGAGCAATTGTATTATTATTGTAAGCTAAACCCCTAAGCAATATAATCTGGATAGCACAGCATCAGTCAAGAGAAACATTATGCCCCCACCCACCCAGCCTGTCACAGCCACGGGTTTAGCAGCACTGCGCTCCCTTTATAAGCTATTCCTACATGCCAAACATCAGCACTAACATCTTTTATCTTACCGCTGTAAAATAAACAATGCAAGTTCAGCATCACCATTCACTCTCTGAGAAGTGTCTCCATATGAGAAAGGTATGCCAGTGTTTACTCTTGTTTTTATTGCCTCGTTTCTTTGTACCCAAGCATTATTTCTTTCTGGGAATCATTGCTGGTGATTGGAAAAGTTACGTTCCAGGAGCAATTGTTGTCACATTAACTAGAATACCTGTCCTTCCTGGCTTCTTCTGTCTTGTCATAGCTTTATGTTGTCTATGTTTTTTCACATTTTGCTGATAGTTTCAGTTATTTAAATGTACAAAAAAGTACAAATTTGAAGATAAACTGAAATGAAAATGAACTAACTACAGGCAATGGTTGAGCAAAGCCCGATGACTGAAAGAAAAAATAACAATTTGAGTCTCTTTAGATAATCCACTTGAGATGGGCCAATGCAAGTTTCAAGTCAAGTCCTGCAGTGGCCTAATCATTTATTAAATTGAATTAATATATTATTTTGAACTAAAAAAAAAAAAAGTTGAGTGCTTTTACACTATATGGCCTCCATGAATAAATTCCCTGTCTGTTGGTATACTGGTGGTAGAAACAGGGAGCCCACTCCTTAACAGTATTAAGAAAATCTTTGTATGCCTGTTGAGATCTTCCTCATCAGAGGACGCATTCTCCTTGTTGCAGGTTTTGACGCTCTTACTTCTCATTCACTCTGAGTGGGGTGATGTCATCACTTTCCAAACTGATTTCTGAACCTGTTGCTTCACTCCATTAATTTTCCTTCAGTTGAAAAGATGAGAAAACTCTTTTCAAGCACCAAATTTCTAAATTTGTTTAGATATTAAAGTAGGTAAACATTCGCTCTATGTGAATTGCTACTGAATAACTGCAAGGATTTGTAATGCTACCCATCCATTTTCTTCCATTTATCCATATTGGGATCGCAGGGGTGATGGAGCCTATCGCTGGAGGCTAACACATAAAGACAAACAACCAATTACACCTATGGATAATGTACAATCACCAATTAACTGTATGTCTTTGGACTGTGGGAGGAACCTGGAGTATCCAGAGAGAATGCAAACTCCAGAAAGGCCCCGGCCAGTTGGTGGAGTTAACACACAACCTTCTTGCTGTGAGGCAGCAGTGCTTAGGAAATGTAATGCTACCCAATACTACAAGAAACTAATAAAAGTTATAAAAAGTCAAAGTAAAGTATTTTATTGTTCTAGTCACTGCATACAAAAGCTACAAATGTCTCAAATACCTGGATAAGATGATGTAACCACTACTGTTACGCTTGTAATTTGCATTAAAATCATATCTACAGGAAAGTGTTGGATGGTAGATGTGGAAGACATACAGAAATCCTTTCATCTACCATGAGAACAGTTATAGTTATTACCATCTTCTGTTCTGTTTAACTGCCCACATTGTAAATGTGCTTAATGGTGGTAGTTTAAGTGCCTGAGTCACTCGAGACATTAATGAAAAATGTTTCAGTGAATGTTTCAACTTTTACTGCAACTGTAATAGCATTTTGACAGATACAAAACAACCCTGGACAGCTTTTATTCGGAGGTGTGTGTGTGTGTTTTGTCTTTGGTTACGTGGCTACGGGTAGGTGTTGAGCTTGTGTCTACTTGTAACATACACTTGGTAGTTGGGTCAGTTTGAGGTCACGTACACGATATAAAACAACCATTTAAAAATATGTCGTACATTGTACTTTAGCTGACTAAACTGACCACCTTAAACTAAGGCATTCAGTTCAATTCAGGTTTATTTAACATGCAGCACAATTGCCTCAAGGTCATTTTTACTGTACAATAAAGTCCCTACAGTACTGAGGAGAAAACCACAACAATTAGGGAGGGGCAGCCATCTGCTGTGACTAGTTGGGAACTAAGGAGAAAGAAAAGAGAAAAAAGAAAGCACAGACAGGTGGGAACAACAAACACACCAAGTGTCAGTCAATCAAAGGGTTAACTAGAGTGGCAGCAATTCATATTATCATCTGTTCCAGTGTATTAACATAATCACCCAGAGTAAACTGTCAGGGATTCTCTGCATACAGACCTGTTTGTGTGGGTGTCTATGTGCCTGTGTTACTTCAGTGTAAATGCCAGCAGCATCAGTCAAATTGAAGGTCAGACTTTTACACTGGCCTTTAGACCCTCATCAGCCTCCGTGTCTGTCTCCATTTCCTCCTTACTCTCTTGTCTAATCTTGGCTTTATCGCTTTTCTTTGTCTTCATTCACGTACTGCTTTTTCACCATTGCTTTTACCCTTTTTAAAAAATATTTAAAATCTTGTAGGAAAATATAGCCCTTGATAAATAAACATTTTACATTAAAGCAAAACACATTAATGGGCAGGAAAACTACCATGACTACTGCTTAGCTTACTACTGCTACTCAATGACTACCGCCCAGTAGCACTCACCCCCATCATCACTAAGTGCTTAGAGCAGCTGGTCCTAGCACACTTCAAATCCTGTCTCCCCCCCACCCTGGACCCCCACCAATTCGCATACCACCAGAACAGGAGCACAGAGGATGCAGTCTCCATCGCACTGCACTCTGTCCTCTCACACCTGGACAACAACAACACCTACGCCAGAATGCTGTTTATAGACTTCAGTTCAGCATTCAATACAATCCACCCCTCACAACTCATCAGGAAACTGACAGACCTGGGCATCAGTTCCCTCATCTGCAAATGGTTACTGGACTTCCTGATCAACCGCCCCCAACCTGTCCGGCTGGATAACCACTGTTCATCTACAATCACGATGAACACCGGTGTACCACAAGGCTGTGTGATGAGCCCTTTCCTCTACTCCCTCTTCACCCACGACTGCAGACCTGCTGATGGTTCCAACACCATCATTAAGTTTACAGATGACACCACGGTGATTGGCCTCATCAGTGACAACGATGAGGCCGCCTACAGGGAGGAGGTGGATCGTCTGGCTGAGTGGTGCGACAGAAACAACCTGCTGCTTAACACCGAGAAGACCAAGGAGCTCATCGTGGACTACAGGAGGAATGCTGACCCACATCCACCCATCCACATTAAGGGGACGGCTGTGGAGCGTGTGAGCAGCTTCAAGTTCCTGGGAGTCCACATCTCTGAGGATCTCACCTGGACGACCAACTGCTCCAAGCTGGTCAAGAAGGCTCACCAGCGCCTCTTCTTCTTGAGGACTCTGAGGAAGAACCACCTGTCCTCAGACATCCTGGTGAACTTCTATCGCTGCACCATCGAGAGCATCCTGACCAACTGTATAACAGTCTGGTACGGGAACTGCTCTGCCTCGGACCGGAAGGCGTTGCAGAGGGTCGTGAAAACTGCCCAGCGCATCGCCGGAGCACCACTTCCTGCCATAAAAGACATCTACAGGAAGCGGTGTCTGAAAAGGGCTGGGAAAATCATCAAAGACCCCAGTCACCCATCACATGGACTCTTCACCCTCCTGCCCTCTGGGAGGCGCTACAGGAGCCTCCGGACTAAGACCACCAGGTACCGGAACAGCTTCTTCCCCACAGCTGTCAGACTCCTGAACTCTGCCTCCTGACATCTGACCCACGTTAACACATGGACTGAACATACACACACCCACAATGGACAACCGTACCCTCAAACACACAATAATAACATGGACTGAACCACCACTCACAACCACTAGCACTTTATATAGCCTCTGTAGGAATTATATCTCACTTATCTTAACTGCACTACTGTATAGCTCTGTGTAAATAATCATTCTGTACATTCGATAATCTTTAATCCTACAACTGTTTACAACTTGCATAGTTCCCATTTCTGTATAGCTGTATATCTCAGATTTCTGTAAAGTTATTTATTTCATATTCTGTATAGTTTTTCATATTTATATCCTGTTCATATCCTGTACATAGCTTGTACTCACTACAGCCTGTACATATAGTTATAGAATATTCACAACATACCTCATACCGTGTACATTATAACATACCATAATAGACCCATTTCTGTAATATACTCACATATCTATATTATTATCTATATTGTAATATATCTATATCACTAAAGCACTTCTGGATGGATGCAAACTGCATTTCGTTGCCCTGTACCTGTGCATGTGCAATGACAATAAAGTTGAATTCTATTCTAATTCTATTCTATTCTATTAATGGAAATGTCATATCTCAAGTGTTAAAACAAACATGTCAACTCCATTTTTTTGTAAACTCAACTTATGATTAGACACCTTAATGATAGCTTCTCTCCTCCAGGTTCCAATATTTTCCTAAACTAACTAAATGGCTCATGCCTGTAACTTTATATTTGACAGACATCAGAAAGGCATTGATCTGTGAGGTACAGCAACAGTCCATGTAACCCATAATGACAAACTATTCCTTTAATATTAATTCCACGTCTCAGTTTTTGCAAATTGCTGTTCAGTTTTGTAAAACGAACCTAAATCCATGTCTTAATCTAACTCCTCGTTGTTTCAGCTGGTGTTTTGTCTGACAGCTCAGATGAAACAGATGAATGCCCAATAGAGAAGTGGAGGTATTCTTCCCAGATATCTCTATGTCCAAGTGTTTCCTGGAAGGAGGCAGTTTGAAGGAGCAGACAATACCGGCAATCCCACTTTACATAAACCCTTCATCGATCACACTAACCAGCAGTTTAGGTTTCCACCACCCAACCTCCACTCTCCATTTCTCTATCACATTCTGCACACTTGCAATTTTTCCTTGAGGGAATTGTCTGTGTCACTGCATCTCTCTCTCTCTCTCTCTCTCTCTCTCTTGCTCGCTCGCTCGTCTTTCCAACTATACCTTAATACAGAATCATGGAAATGAATCAAATATAACCCTGCCTCTCTCCGTCTTGTGTCCCTAACTTTTGTTGAAATGCAGGATATAGAGCTATGCAGTATTTTTATTAATATATCTTTACCATATTGAAAGTGTCTTTTCATAGTATTGCCATACTATTGTCACAGCAAAGTGAAATGAAGCCAAACTCCATGTTACACTGCAAGAAGTTACTACAAAATTTTATGGAAAGACAAAACCAAAAATGAAAGACGAGAGTGTCTTGGCATATGTAACTGCCTCAGGAGATGGATCACTTCATGATAGTCACTGGAAGATGAACATTGGCTATTGAATTCAGTAAATGCTATTTCCTCGCTACACGCTATAACAGTTTACTGCAGAAAGATAATAGTCTAAACAAAGCCCAAACGTGCCATAACATTTGGGTGAGACTAGAAGTGAGATAGATAAACAGAAGAAGAAAAAAGAAAAAAGAATAATATGAGAAAGTTTATTTCTGTGTTATAAAACGTCCTCTCTAAGAGAATGTGTATGTTAAAGTGAAGAAACACTCACTGGATTTAAAATAATAAATAAATAAAAAAGGTCCATATTCAGAACTAGGGAGCATCATCTGACAGGAACACAGTCAGATTATGAAGAGGAGAGAAAAGGGATCAAGTTACATAACAAATAAAATGTCATATATTCACAATCTAACCTTTTCCCGCATAAACAAGCACAAACCAAAATAGGATAGACCTGCTGCACCTTGGCTGAAATCTGCTTCTGCATATAGTCAAGACCAAGTACTGTAAAGTATGAGGAGCTTATTAGGAGTAAAAACATGCTTTGACACATAGCTCAGCTCAAATCAGTCACTAGTTGATGCAGCTGTGCCATTTGGTGACAGTGTTTACTTGTCCACCAATAATTAATCCCCAAAGTTCTTTTTACTTTTTAAATTAGGAGTCATCCCTACTGCTTTTTAAGTTATGTGGTGTGGGCAAGAGGAGGACCCAAATGCAGACAAGCAAAGAGCCACACTGGCAAGCTGCAAAATACAAACTAACTTAACTTCATGAACTAATGAACTTGCAAAAGGAAACAACGGTACTGAATGCACTGCAGGAGAGACACAGAAAGGAATAAAACATAAACACAAGGGAAAAATAAAACTTGAACATAAATATGAAGTCATGCAGCGATAAGCACGTGAACAAGTTGGGCAAACAGGTAGACTGACGACTAACTAGAAACAAGAGAAAGTAAAGATATGATACACAAGATAAATTATGCAGAAATGAACTGAGCACAACCTACAGTATTTTGCCTTTCTCACTGCATACTCCTATGGCGGTCTGGTAATTTGTTGGAGGTTTAAGGAGGTCTGACTGTTGGCAGGTGAAGTGAGGCTGTTTGCATACTTGTCTCCCATCATCTCATCACTGCTATAGTATTTAGGACAGGCTTTCCTTCTCTCTACCATGCCCAGATTATTCAGCTTTCTACAATGGAGTGTGGAAAATCCTGGTGTAACGTTGCTTGGCTTTGAGCAATTGGAATTAGTTTGCTTTGGCCCATGAAACCTGAAACCACTTACCTGTCTGCGTACTCAGTTTAGAGATTTGTTGAATCTGAACCTATTTTACAGACTATGTAAATAAATGTGTTTTTCTGTTAATCTGTCTGTAGTGGGACATTCTGTCTTTGGTCAAACATGAAAAACAGACTCAGACCAGGAAGCACTGGAGACAAGACAATAAGTAGAAGGTCAAGTGTCTGTACTGTGCTGCTGATTTAAAAACATGGCAAACACAATCTTTAAAATCAAGCCTTCTATATAAAAGATAAAAGACCTCTTCACTGTGGTGACAGGTGGATGGGATGGAATTTACTTATAAATTCGTAGGACTTACTGACATAGACACATTCTGCTTTATTCTATACATTTTAAGCACTTTATCTGCACGACATCTGATTTTTAATCACCAAGTCTTCTGAACTTGGTGATTAAAGCCAGAGTACGCAGAGGAAACGCTTATAAGCTCCACACATGAAGGGCCATGGACAGGGTGCAAGATAACAACCTTTTTGCTGTAAGCCAATAGTGCTACCCATTGCAACACTGCACCACCACTCTCTATGTCACCTTACAGAGAGAAATGCATATATTAATTATTATTATAATATGGAAAAATTAGACGATCACTTCCCAGGGTGGCGGCAGAGACATCTCAGCTGTTTGTTGTGACACTTTTTACAGCTGGTTTCAGTTCACTGTTCATTAGTTCACCAGTTCATTGTTCCCTAGGCTTTAGTCATGTATCGTCTGCAACACAGGAAGAAACAGACTGTATGATATGAAGTAATTGCCAAGAACCCTGGCATTATTTATGACCAGTTTCTGAGTCTCTCAAAACTCATCCAGTCTTTTCACGCCGTAATGTGGAATTCTTAGTTTACACTTTCATTTTCTTCTGTTTGAATTACTATAACTTATTTTTCATGTCTCAGTCCTCCCAAGTCAATCTTTAAATCGCAGTAGCTAGGCTGGTAACAAAAACCAGTTTAAATTTGAACATCACCCTGTGGTGGGGTGTGGTTTTTGGCTCGGCTACAGGGAGGGGTGGAGCAGAGGGCTCAGGGTTTGGTGCCGGGGGGAAGGTTGGCTGTCACAGTTGACAGCAGTCATCTAATCACACTTCCTCTGATTTAAGTAAGACGCTGGGACCTGGAGGAGGGAGAGAAGTCTTAAGCTGTGCTGTAGTGAGATGGTCTTTAAACTGTTTAATGTTCTTATTTTAAAAAACAGGTGACAACACTTTTAAGGTTGTAGATCCTAAACTTTGAAGCGGCCTTCTTCAGTCAGGTCAGCTGAACCTGTAGTTTGTTTTTAAATGATTGCTTAAAACTTAAAAATCTAATGTTTTATACGTTAGCTTTTAATTAATCTTTCAGACACTTTTTTGGATCTTGTTCTTCTAATGTATGGAAGTGTATATGCAGGACAGAAAGTAAAACCTTATGTTTGATTGTATATTTATATGTTTAAACATGTAAAATGTTCTCATTATTTTAAGTTTTATGCAAATTGTGAAAAAAATTAAAACAGTTTTTATAAAAAATTAATTTAATAACACTGTTAATGAAAATCACTGAGGTGAAGAATGAGCTTTAGTCATCAAGTTAATAACATTACCCAACATTTGTTTTTATACATTCAATTTTTTTCTGCACAACTACAATTTTCAGTCCAGTCTCAATGATGATAGCAGTTTCTCCACAACATAAGGTTTGTCTTTTGGATACAGATGCTCCACACTGCACAGTAGCACAGTGTCTTTTTAAAGCAGAAGTAAATGGTCTATATGGCAGCTTGATGCCAGCCGTTATTGTGAAACTTAAAATATACCCTCATTGCCAGCATAAAATGAGCACTGTGTATATACAGAAACTGCAGGATGGCTAAAACATCTTGTTTGGAAAAATGCAGAAACTGAATGATTATTTAAAGGCTAGTTGCACAAATGTTTGAGACAGATGCTCATTGGTTAGGACAGTAAACCACACTCATCAAGTGATGCAATAAACAGCAACACCACTGACAACAGTGGTTCCAAATCACTAGTCAAATTTGTTTTTCATTGTCGTCACCTCACACACACAAACACACACTCATTCCTGTTCCACATTATGCTGCTCGCAGTCATCAAAATTCAAAGATTGGCTGAAAGCTGAGAATTGCTCTTAATTTCAGGCGAATCCCGTCTACAGCCACTTAACTGGCCTGCTGGTTTGCAACAAACCCAGGCTGATCCTGAACTGATCGCCCTTTAGTCCTTGGCTATAATCCCACACAGCTATGACAGGTAACCTGAGTGAGGAAGCCAGAAGGTAGAAAGTGACATACACACAGCCTATGATTATTGCTAATCACTGTTTCTGAACATAAAAGCATAAAAAATGTTTAACAGTGCAGCTAATATTATATGTTAATTTTTACATGGTCCTGTCAGAGAGAAATGTATTTTAAATGTGATTCAAAAGAGTGACCATTTAAATTGCTCAGGAATATTTACATGTATGTGTATATTCTGCTCAAGGTCTGGTAGAATCTAAAACACAGGAAAACAGTTATTACTGGCTGTGATAATGTGACTATTAGCAGACTGTTTTCAGGGAGCTGATAATGAGTCAGTGTTTTGTCATATAGGCCTTAGGCCGAACTCTCTTGTGGGAACTGTGTGGGATTATTGTGTTCTTGATTTCTGCATACGCTGTGAGGCCGCAGGATTTATTAAGGTCAAAAGAAAGAATTTGACTTGTGTTGTTCGCTCACTGAGATCTGACTGACTCACATTAATAGTTGCTAACATTAGCACACTCTGTTCCTCTGAGATTCCGTATTCAGCTCTGTGCTGTTACATTGAAAACCAGTAGTACTGGAGCCCAGAAATATTTGGGGCTCTGCTCTAAACATTTGGGGTGAGGATTGGGTGAAAGGATGGGCCCAAAGCTTTTGGCATCACATTCTTAACTTTAGGCAATTGACTCGTGCCAATTACTGGCTCATTTCTGGCTTTCAAAATAAGTATGCCTATTTTCAGTATTTGATGATGAGTTAAACTGCATCATTTTGTATTCAATTCAATACTTTTCTTAAAAATTGTTCTCTTTTGAAAATGGAACAACAATTTTACTGGGTGATTTTTCTTGTATTGAGATACCGAAGTTGTTAGGGCAAAGATTTTCTGCCTGCTCTACCTGGTCCATTTTTTATCTCTCCCTAATATTTTTAAGTGTTATGACCCTTGAACTCCTGCTACTGATCAACTTGTAATATTGCATCTGTAAAATAGCCACTAGGTTTAACCTGGTCCCATGTAAGGAGACTTTCACTGTATATTGCATATATGAAAACTGCTTAGATTGCATATAAGGTATGTGCAGGATGAAATAAAGAGTTTGCTGAACCCTGCTAGCTGTTTCAAGTTAATTGCAGTTGGAGTCATTGAGTCTTATAAAGGAGTTTGCTGTTAAAAAAAAATAATTTCCTAAATACAGTTCTCTTTTTTGTCAGATTTAGCAGCATCTTTCATTTTTATGAGGTTTCAGTGAACATTCATTATTGGTATTTCTTTACTTCAAAAACATCTGATTAGCAAATAACCTGTGTAATAACTTATACCAAAAAGAAACAGTTTACAAGAATTACAAGCCTCACTGAGTGTGCCCTGTCAGATTTTTAAACAGCCTCCATCAGAAGATCAGCCATATGAAAGAAATCAAGTGCCCCTTGTGTCTTTCAAGCATTGAAAATTACTTTGTCACCGATGTGTCTGTCCGTGTGCATAAAGGTATTGTAATTCTGCCCCTTCTCTCCAATCTAATCTCATGAATGCACATCCAGGATAGAAAGCACACACTTAAAGTGCCCTCTATCCATTATGCATGTATTTGTGAGCCTGCATCCACAGCTATGTGATTTTTTTTGTGTGTGTTTTAGTTCACCTATTTAAACACATACAGGTCAGAGGCTATCAGGTTGGGGAGTATTTCTTATGGTAATGGCTCCATTTGCTTTTTGTCAGGCATAGATTCATGTTATACTGCAATATTCCTTTTTTCAAGCTCCAAAGCTCAGCTGTATGGACATTGACTGAACTTGTAATTCTATATGTGAAGCAGATTTTCATAATTTTATGAATTGTATCATTGTGGTTTTATTGAGCACTTTTAAAACAGCTGCGTTCAGTGCCAGCCATCATAAACCACATTCACTCTGCAAGGAATAAGGTAATCCTCTGCCCAGTGCCTAAATTTTACTGCAGTTTTGAACAGCTTCTATGGCTGTGGACCAGATTTCCTTTCCTTTGATTGCATACACTTGGGTTTACAATGGCAAAACACTTACTGTCACGTCCATGCATTTTCTCAATGAGGATAAGTGAACTCCACCAATTTTATGAGGGTGGAGCTTTCTGTAGTCTTTTTCAGCTGACCTTGGATGAGAGGCAGTGTACACCATGGACATGGACAAGTTGACACTTACTCACTATTTTTTTTTTCTGTCTTTTTTAACATCTTGAAATTGTTCATTAAATTTTTCCAGTATGTCTTGAGGTGTTTTTTGGGGGGAGGGTGCAAAAGAATTGATAATACCACCAGAATCAACTTTACCAAGTGTTAAGATAAAGAGTTGTGCAGCTTCCTGTTGCCTGGGTCATGATTCTAGGGACTGTGAATGACCTAAAATCTTGCTTTAATCCATCTAGTAAATATTGTTGTTAGATTTTTTTCTGGAGGTCCAAAATAAAGGTTTGGGACATTATCAGTATAGTGCAGTGAAAGAAAACTGGGAAGATAAAGTTAAACAGGGAAAAATATTTAGCACTGTGTAATCTTGCCCGTGTCACTGCTGTGTTTACAGTGGTTTCAGTGAATAACAGTGTAAAATGTACTTCAATATTTTCTCACTGCCCCACCTCCTCTTTCCTCACTTCTCCACTACCCCTTTGCCTCCCTTGCTTTCTCATTCTTTTCGTCTCATTCTTTTTCTTGCATTTGTCTTGATTTATAGCTACTAACCCCACTCATGCGCTCATGTTGTCTTGAGGCAGAAAGGAGGGATAGTATTTCATCTGGGACCTTGGAGGTTTCACAAAACTGGAGTGCATATACAACTGGAGACACACAGAACACAATGTACTCAAGTGCACCTGCTGCTTTAAATGCAGATAAACACATGCTTTTACTGCTAATAACCTGTATAGCAATTACAGCTTTGCACTCCCACAGATATACAGGATTGATCGTAGTACGTCAGTGCTGCTATGATGCACCCATACAAAACATCATAATAACTGATGAATGGCTACTAGTACAGTTATAACAATAGAGTAAATTTAAGCCTCGTTCACACATGAGAGGAAAACAATGCATAGGTCTCTACTGACTTTGCATTCACTGAAGGTAATTAATTTAATTTGCTGCATAAAACCTGCAGTGTGTTTAGATGCACCACCAACAGGGTAAAGAACACACACTTCTTATAACTACTTGAGTATAAGAAAAATAAAACTATGGGATGATGACATTCATTAAAGCAATTTTCCCTGAAATGCCATGGATAAGATTATTATAGTTTCAAGTGCATCAGCAAAGTAGAGTATATTGCTAATGCAGCTAATATTAGCTTTCTAACAGCTAAGGATGCTAAAATAATCCTTTGACATAGTAAAATCTTAGATTTTTAGCCAGTTTGATGCAGTTTTTCTGTGTGTCAGTATAACAGGCCATGTCACAGTGGGTATGAAGCTGGATTACGGTCGTGTAAAACAGAGAAATGATGAACAGGGGAAACATGCTGCCGTTGGCCTGGTCTGGTCGGTCTTGCCAGAATGGCAGTCCCAGGGCAGGCACTCTTCTGCCCTCTACTGTCTATGTGCACATTTACTTGCAACACAAAACTTGGTGGAAGACCTGGTGAATTCATACCACCAACATGAAAACAGAACAAAATCTACTAAAATATATACATATATAACTAATAATTAATGTGTCACAAATGTGACCCCAACAACCCTTGGTTGCATACTAGGGTACTATTTTCAGCTCCAGTTTTTAAGGTTTGACGCATGGTGCTTTTTCTCTATTCTTATGAATGACCTGATAAATTTAAGACAATCAGATTCAAGTAAAAAGAAAAATATTCAGCAACAGCACAAGTACCTGTGCTGTCCTTATAAGCAGTTTCCAGATGTGTTGAGTACATGCAGTCTACCCTAAATACTGTTAGTGCACTACCTTTTTAAGAAATACCTGTTATTTACAAACATTAGCATTTTTTCTCTTATTTATTGCCTCAACACAGTTGTGGCAATATGAACACAACCTCCAAGTATGTCTTTACTGTTCTTGCATGAATGATCTACACCCACCGCAGTCCCCTGCTCTGTTTTGTCCCATTTTGACATTTTTGCATTTTTTTCCACAGAACTGAATATATGAATACCGGGGAACGCACAGCATGAAGATGTCAGGAGTTTTCCAACATATGCACTCATTATCATGCATGTGTGTGCACTGCAGGTGTGCTGCTAACCTGGGAGAGAAGTTTTACTCATGTGATATTTGAATGGCAGGATAAATATTTGAAACAATGAATCTAAAAATAGAAAGACACAGAGACGTCTGTTCCTTACTCTGCTATAACGAATGTGTCCTTTCTGCATAAATTACCGTGTTTTTCTACACGTTGAACTGATAAAAGTTCAACATGAGTTTCCTCAAACCCTGCTGTTTGTTTTCACTATGGTGCAACTCATCCCAACTATCTATTTCTGTTTTCGTGACCTTAATTTAGGTGATTGTCTGTAAGGTAAAGTCAGCTGGTGTGTGGTTACATGTTACCTTCAGCCCTCACACAGGTTCATTTCACGGATCATGATCATCTGCTAATTGTGTATTTCACAGATACTGGTGAATTTTGAATGTAAAGACCTGATTCACAGTCTTCTCACAACGACTGATGCTGAGGTATGCCTGCTGCTACTTGAACTCTGCGATGCACTGATGTGGGAGAGGCGGGTTACAAGTCACTGAATTACAAACACTGAGCAAGCCAGAGTACCAGGACAGAAACCACAGAAACCAGCCGGCAGATTTAAGCCCGGGATGTTCTTGCTGTGAAGCAACAGTGCTAACCACTGCATCAGCTGTGAATTTGAAAAGGTCTCAGCTATCCTTAAGAGGACAAGGCATTCTAGCATGTTGTCAAAACAGGTGTAAACATTCAGACTGATGACCTTATAAAGGGATTTGAGGTTTGCCAATTTAGTGCAAAGGGAAGACATTTCTAATAAGCCATGGTTTCTGTTTATAGTTTCATCGATTATATATAAATGATGACGTAACATTCCTATGTCCACAGTAAAGTGCACTGAATAATCTTTTATTTTTTTTAATCTTCATGGCACATGTTGCCTCTGTTTTTTGAGCTTAAGTGGCCTCACTGCTGTAGCTGAAGGCCACTTAGAGCACCGTATAAATATTTTTAAATTTTCAGAGCTTCCCTCTGTATTTTGAAGCAAATAAACAAAACTATTAAAGTGATGGGGGTTGCGACATGAGTCAAAGTACATTTAGACCTTTATTAAATCAGGCTGACTTCATAACAGATAGAGTTCCTGAGGACTCATTCATCAAGCTAAACTAGAAAGGGGATCACCTGTAGTACTTAATTGATTTTTTTAACAAGGTTGTGTTCATTTTGTGTTTGACAGGCAGCTCATTAAGCACAAGGCACAGCTGACAGTTTTCTGAGGGTGGAATCGTGTTGCGTGGGAGGAACTGTCAGAGGGACTTGACAGCTCAAAGCAACAACAAAGTCAAAATTTTCAATATGAAGCTGTCATGTTGCCTTTTGGAGTTAATTCTAGCTGTGATTGATACGTGCGAGTACGAAGAAAGATCAGTGAGTTTTGTTGACAAAATCAGGTGTGACAAAGCTGCTTTCAGGTGTAACACTTAAACCACTCTGTAGTAGGATACATCACTCAGAAGACATTGTCATACATGGTAACGGCATCGTAACAGGATGCTTGATTTACAGTCTCTCCTACATAATGCTATTGTATCTTGGTTGAACATAGAGCAGCTAAAGCTACATGACTTTAAAAAGTGATCCTTCAGTAAACCCAATTCCCAAAGTTCTGTTGCCTGATCATTAATCTTTTAAGTAGAGATATATGGCAACAAGGCATTGACCCATCATGTTTTATTATACCAATGTATAGCCTTGCTTTAGAGCTCAGTATCTAAAGAGTTTGGACAGATCAGCTCATTAGATAACATTACATTCATAATTTCAGCCAAATTTAAATAAGATTAAATAAATAAGAGCTTAACATGTCAAGTTAGGAAGATACTAATGATTAGCCCAGATTTAAACTGGTCATCCTAGAATGGTTCTAGCACTGGGTAAAATTTCTGCCATATCACATGTTATCACATGTAGTTTGAATGGGAGGTAAGCACCTTAGCCATTGTACAAAGTGTTTAACAGGTCTTGTTGGAATCTTGTTGGAGCTTTATTGGAAGTTTCAGTGGAATAATTTCTGTCGCCCTGTGTTAAGCATTAATGAGCTGGTCTGCAGGAAATCCAGTCTCAGATACTCACACTGGGACATTTCATCAAACAAACAGTTAAAGGGCTCCATGAGCACAGAGGTAGTGGAGCTGTTACAGTGTAAAAATTATTAAAAAGTGCAAAGTATCTGCATAGATTTAATGCATCTACTCAGCTCTCTATGTGTTTGTATATGTGCACTTGTTTGTTTTTTCTCTTGTAAAACATACTGTTCAGTGATACAGAAAATAAAACATGAATCTAATTACTTTGGTCCTTGTTTAATTATAAATATCCAGGTTTCCAAAATGTATTTTCTGAAGGTTTTTTTCCCCTTTATTAAATGGAATTGCAACGGTAGACATTTGGGGGGAGAAAGGAAGAAAGTGCCATGCATCATTTGTTCAGATGGCCACATTTCAAACTGCTTAGCTCCTAAGGGTATTTTAGTTTGTGCAGTATGCTATCCTCTTGAGCCACATCCCTGTACTGTAATGCAAGGGATGATTAGATACTCTGCAACACATGAATAGCTTTCCTTTTTATGCAACTTTCATTTTAGAATGAGTCATGTGCTGTTATTGTAAACTGCTGTGTCCAATGCTGTGATGGAGAATTTGACAGGCGTAACAGCAGTAACTAAAAGCAATAACACTCGGAATCTTGCTGATGCATCACTAAATACAGTGCAAACAGCACTAATGGTTGTGGTGGGGTTGTTTTAGTAAACAAGTTGTATTCATGAGCTTAGAGCTGCAGTTAATGAGTTGTGAATGAAAACATTGTGTGTGGCAGGAGATATCATCGGCATCATCTGCGAACTTCAGATGGCAAATATAACATAACATAGCACCAAAAACATGCAGAGCATCAGGCAGCGTGCAGTCACTGCTCTGTGGAGTGAGAGCTGCAGTTGCTATTATGTAGAACGCAACGTTAACTGTTTTATAAGCACGTTTCTACTTTATTGATCTCATTCTTTCTTATCATTGCATGAGCTGGAGAAGGCCAATATAAAGGAAACACAGTTTCTGCGTACACATACAGAAACACAAACAGAGGCAGTGTAGGAGTGAACGACAAATTTATGCGTGCAGCAGTAAATCATTGAGAATTGTGAGGTCAATGAGTCGTTAATAAAGAAAAGAGAGATGTGGAAACTGTGAGTGTCGGATTTCTGCTATCTTAAGCATTCATCTGCACCGTCTGTGCACAGAAGATTGGCTTGGATTAAAGTTTAGTTCTTGTGCATGCTCACAGATGACTGAATTTATGATAATAGTGCCTTATTATTCTGCATGATAGCTGTTGCTTTTAAGCACAATTATCCTGTCGATGAGAACAAAATTAATGCTTCTTTAAAAAACACCATCCACCAACTAAAGATGCAGAATGTGTGTCCATAGATTCAGTGTGTGTTTTTGTTCTTAAGACATGATTTGATTGGTTTGGAACTAAACATTGTTTAATATGTATTCACAGGTATATATTCCCACTGATGAGGAAAATTAGAGTTTAATAAATGACCATGATTTATTCAAACTCCTGTCTCAACAAAAAAAAAGTATTCCTAGTCATTCCTACTGATTTAGAAATTCAGATGGAAAATTACATTAAAAGCACAATCCAATGCAAAGACAGAATGTCATAATAAGCTGCCTTTACTGTAGGTGAGGGGTAATTCACTCTTTTATTAAATCACAAAGATCTCATGGTTTGAGGTAATGCCTGTCTCTCTGCCTGTCATATTTGGACGTTTCTGTGACTGAGATGAATTATTTTCATGACCTAAAAATGTCAGCCTATCGCACATTCTGGTTTCTACACATCATATAAGGCACCGATTGTATTTCTTCTCCAGACAGTAATGTTACTGTAATTGGTACTGTGTGTAATTTTAGCAGAAGCTGACTAAAAGATTCTCTCGTAGTAACGTCAAGACTTGAATATTCACATTCATGGATATTAAACAAGTAGATTATTTTTTTGTCTTTGAATTTTTTAACAACATTATTGCTGATAAAAGACTAATATCCCACATGCAATGTCATAGAGGTCGAGGAAAGAACTGTCATCCAGTCTGACATAGGATCAACAAACTTTTCAGGCATAACGTTCAGTTGTAAAATACTGTAGGTGAATTACGTTTTTCTGTACTGGAAAAATTCACAGCAAAAGAGAAGCTTTTCATGATCGTAACCTTTCTAACCCAGTGCTCTCCTTCCTTTAGTGTTTCATCTATATTTACACCCCCTTCTGACACTCACACATGGGATTCACCTACAGATCGACATGCATCAGCAGGCTCTATACACCACTGACACAGCACACAGATCCAGCTGTTGTACTGCTATCAAAAAGTCCCTAATAACAGCATTTCCAGCTGAAGCTGAATTGATTGAAGCGTTCAGCTAGAAAATAGTTTAGTACTATGTCATCCTGTTCATACACACATATATAAACACTCACAGAGTGCATGCCGTGTACTGGGGTTTGCCTCAGCAGGGAAGCAAACAGCTGCAGTAACTGCACTGCAGGAAACCTCCTTTAATCAAAAGAGGTGTCAAATCATACACACTGTCAGACCATGGGCATGAAGATGCACCTGGTGTGCGTCTGTGTCCTATTTGTTTGTTTGATAAACAGGGATAGAGATGTCGTGTTTGAAAACATGCATTCATTAAAATATCTGCAGTTTCATATTCCACCTGCATGCCAAGCAAGATTTTGAGATTGTTTTGTTCTTTTACACTGTACAAAACAATATTTTTAAGTTTATGCTGAATGTATGAACATGTATTACAACATAAATCCAGTGCAACTATAGCTGCAGCTGTGAAGCTTTGAGCTATGTCTTTATTTTATCTAAAGGTTAGGCAATACAACTTGAGATGAACCACAACAGATGATATATTTCACCATGCCATTACTTATTTAACAAAAATAAACTAAATTCCAGGAGCAGTATGTGAAAAACGTAAGGACACACCATGATTCAATAGATAATAAAAAAGAAAAAAAAAACTTGTGGAGCAAGTTTACCAAGCTATTAGCTTTTGGTCAGATTTATATTTCAGTTATATAGAACATTTATGTATTATATATATATTTATATAGAATACTTTGGCCCAGGTGCCCTGCACAACAAGCCCAAATCATCATATCTCCACCACTGTGCTTGATAGTTGCTATGTTTGTGCTGATTTGCAGTGTTTTCCTTCGAACATGGCACTGTGCATTACGCTCAGATATCTCAGCCTTTGCCTCCTCTAAGTTTTGTGGTTTGTTCAGGTGTGACCTTGCAAACCAAAGCCATCCTGCCTGTCACGGTCTTCGGGGGCAGACCGTGGGGATGTGGGAGAAAGGATCCAAATGCTGGACTCTGTGCAGTAAACAGTACGTTTATTTACAGTGAAGTAAATGTAACACACAAAAAATTTCCAGTGCGCTCCCTCGACACCCGTGTCGTGCTTTTTCCCAAGTGTCTGTACTCCGCGCTCTCTGCTCCCGTGTCTCTGCACGCCCTGTGCTTGCTGGCCTTCTGTGTTCTACTCTCCTCCTGGGGAAAAACAACAGACACAGCCGTCAGGACACTAAACTCCAGCAGGAATACACTTACTGTACTCAACAACACTAGAAACACCAACGTGGACTTTAACTCAATAATCCCACGTCAAGGAGCGCTCAGCCACACTGTTAAGTAGCTCCCAGACGAGGCTTGATCTCCAGGTGTGTGACGATCTTCAGGTGTGGCCAGCTACCTGGCAGGGCCACACCCACCAGGCCTGAAGGTGCCTGCCCCAGCCACACACACCCACACACACACCTGCCAATAAACACAACCATAGACACAGGAACAGCAGCAAAGTGCAGAAACAAATGCATATCATATAAAAAGAGTCATAACTGCTCATTGACCGTGGGTCGCTCAGACCCAGGTCCCTGACACTGCCATGTTCTTTTTTAAAGAGACAAGCTTTTCTCCTGCCAACCCTTCTAAGACCTGTAAAGTCTGCAGTGTAGTGTTTTAAATTTTGCAGTTTCTCTAAACATTGCATGGTCTCACCTTGAATTTTAACAGACTCGTATGGCATGTTTTGTTCATTCATCTATGGTTTCGTTTACCTAATTTTATTACCTGCTAAGAACCTCAAAGAAAACCCTTTCAACTGAAAGGGTGCATAACTGAGATTTTTATTATTAATTTAATGTTAATACAACTAAAAGTAAAAGATTTAGGTGTCTTGCCGTGTTGCATCTTCCAGACATAAAAAGTTACAGTATCTTCCTTAGATTGTTGTTTATAGCAACAATACACTGTTGAGAGACTCAAAAAAATAAAAACCAAGTGTTTCTGTTGTTATTCCTCTGTTATCTGTGTGTGTCTGTAAACCAGATTTGACTCTCCCTCGTTGACGCCTACACAGTGATGAATTTGGCTTCTCATTAAAGCTTGCTAAATGTGTGAGAGGTTGATGTTGGTTGTAAGTCTGCTGGGAAAGAAATTAATTTAAAAACACACAAATACAGAATATATTTCTTATTTTTTATTTTCTTGTAAACTTTCTCCACCTTCTGATTACCTGCAGGTGTAAAGGAATGATTATTACCAATGGCAGGAAATTACTTTCCACAAGGGAGCTGATTGGCCCCCTGCTGAACAGACCCCTTAAATTTTACCATCAAATCACTGCAATTCTTTGACACACCAGTCCAAAAATAGCAATAACACCACGGTTGTAGAGATGATGGGGGCGACTGTGGCTCAGGGGGTTGGGAAGCGTATCTGTAACTGGAAGGTCGGCGGTTCGATTCCTGGGCTCTCTGTCCTGGTCCTTGTGTTCTTGGGCAAGACACTTTACCCTACTGGTGCTGGCCAGAGGGGCCGATGGCACGACATGGCAGCCTCGCTTCTGTCAGTCTGCCCCAGGGCAGCTGTGGCTACAACCATAACTTGCCTCCACCAGTGTATGAATGCGAGAGTGAAAAGCGCAATATAAATCCAATCCATTATTATTATTATTATTATTATTATGAAGGTATAGCGATGGAAGTGAGATGCAACTACATGTCCTAACCTACAGTTCGGGACAAAAATATTAATTCTCTCATGTTCCTGTTACACACATATTTGCACCAGCAAGTCAAATTTTTAGACTGTTATTTACAACCTATGCACTAATCTAATAAAATTGTATCACGCCTTTACTTTTGATGATGATGATGTTCAGGGCTACTCTGGTCAAAGCGATGCATCTGCAAACTATGAAGCAGATCAGATAAGTGTCTCACGTTTGCAGTCATACACTACATGCTTTAAAATTATGACCAGGCCTGTTTCTTTTACATAACAAGAGACACATTTAAACTGTGACACACTGGGTAAACTTTGTTTTGATATGTGTTTTTTGTTTATTTTTTGTTTGCTTGGGGGTATTGTGCGTGTGTGTGTGGGGGGGAGTGTCTCTTTAATCCTCTTTCTTTCTTCACCTCTCAAGTAGCTCTTTGGTGCCTCATCTGTCGGTCACTTGATCTGTCCTCTGCTCTCTCCTCCTGTTCTCTGCTGCTCTGAGGAAGGAAGAAGTAAATGTAGTGAGAATATCAATTGAGTCTGTCACTGTTTTAAAGTGATGATTAGATTTTAAGCTTGCTATTCACTAACTTAATTCATACATGCATGAATCTACTTTTGGAATTAGTATTCTAATAATTTGCAATATTGGATTTCTGATTTTCGTGATTGGTAAGCCAAAAAACATCCAAATCAAAACAATAAAAGCACTATGATGCTGAACTGCAGCTGTCACAGATATATTAGAATTAGCAGGGTAGTTATGGAGGTTTATTCATAATTCATGTTGAACTTATGACTTTCTGGGGAAGGGAAATGCCAGACAGTCATAAAAGTAATTTCAGGTGCACTTACTCAGGTCAAACACATTCTGAAACAGATAAGTGATTGTCAATTACAACGTAATATTTATATTTACTTAAAATACTTAAAAGATGGGTACACTGGAACAATGGGATGACAAGTCAGATAATACAGGGCTTGTTGTATTTACTACCTTGCCAAATTTTTAGGTAATATGTCATTATGCAAATTTTGCAGTACTTATACTTACTTATGCACTACTTAAATGTACTTACAGTATAATTTTTTATTTTGTTTCTTGTAACAACCTGACTTGATACCCTTTATTTTAGCTTTAATATGAGTGTGTATATGTAACAACATTGTAATTTCAAATAAAATACATTATTATTATTATTATTATTATTATTATTATTATTATTATTATACTCTGTTTTTGATGTTAAATATCCACAAGTACTGACAAATACTTGTGCCCATAGAAATAGTTCGACCTGGAAAACAAGAATACTGAAAATGACATTTTCCCTTTAGGTGAGATATTTCCAGGATTTCCATTTGGGGCTCACTGGGATCATTGTTAGAAAAGAGTCATTAGTTTTTGGTCCAGCCAGATTTTCAGGATATTGTGAGGGTTTCAAAGTTTTTCCCAGATGTGATTAAGAATCAATCCACTTGCCTCCATGTGTTTTCCAAATTGAATGAGCCTAGAATATCTCCAAAAGGAGGCCCCATGCTAAGATGTCCAAATCACCTCAGCTGGCTCGTTTCAATATGAGGTGCGCTCAGTTTCACTGCAATTGTTCCGCTTTTTTATAAGACGCCATACTGGACATACTATATTTTTTTTATCACGTTTCTCTCCTTGTTGTATTCAGCTCATTCAGTGACGCATATTCAGAAAAAACTCACAACAACAAATTGTGGCTTGTAATGTGCTCTTTGGTTTAATTGCATTAAGTGATTTTGCTTTGTGAAGAATTAATCCTCTTAGAATTAAACCTATCTTGACAATAAATCCCAGCTGGCTGCAGAAAACATGCAAACTTCACAGATAAGCGTTTGCTTTATTAAAATACTCTGCCTACTTACTGTCTGCTCAGACTTCTTTGCTGCAGACTGTTGTGACACATCTGTGATGAGAAGATGGGCAGAGCATTGCATTGTGCACCAAACTGATGCCAATTACATCTGCCAAGTGTGAGATGAAGTGAGATAAAAAAAAAAAAAGGAACCATATTAAAAGAATTGCACATAACAGAGGTGATAACTTTTAGATGTCTTATTATGACGCGTGCATCAGGAAGTCTGAAGATCAAAAAGATGCTTTTTCAGTTTTAATGAATGCTTGTGACTACAGCACCTACTGTGTTTATTATAAATAAAACCCATAATCTGCTTGTCACATTCAAAACCAGCACTTTTCCAGTCTAGTGTTTTTAAATACTTTATCGTATAAGATATAGAGTGGCACAAGCCTCTTGTCCATTATTTATCTCATTTTCCGTTTTTTTCTCTATAGCCCAGGAGAAGAAACTAACATTTTGCTAGACACAGGAGCCAATAATTGTCCTTTAGAATGTGGCAGTGGATCCCAAAATGCATATCCAAAGACTTAGTTATGAACAAACATTTAATCTCTATTTAGGTGAAGTCAAAAGTCCAAAGGGCAGATGAAAACAAGCCAAAAATCCAACCATGGATTTCACTGAGGTGGGCAAACAGTGCAAATTGAACACACTATGGCAACAAAGACCTGGGGCAAACTGAGGGATGACACAGATGAGGAAATTAGAAAGGTGTGAGATGTCAGTGTAACAAGACACAGCTGAAAGTAATCAGAGACAATGCGATAGGGTACGCAAAACTAAATGCCATGGATATAAGACAAGGGACTAACAAAAAGAATCATGAGAATAAAACATCAAACAAAGAGGGAAAAAATTAACCAAATGTCCAAGAATACTTTTTTTTTTTTTAAAAGAGAGTAACTATAAAGAAAACTTTGCGGTAAAATTTTCATAAACCAGAGAAAAATATCACAGAAAAAGAAGATTAAAAACTCAAAGTCGTGAGAACAAAAAACTATGAAGAAAACATAATAAAGAAAACTAAAATGTAGAACTCGAACTTCAGGGTCACAGACTCAGGCCTATAATGCCACAGAAGGTATCTACAGTATTATGTGGTTGGAAGTTTGGTTCCTGTTTGGGTGTCCTTGCACAGTTTCCAAGAGTGTCTCATCAGAGCAGATATTCCGGATCTCATTCTAAGCGCACTTAACTACACCACCAACATATATTATAATATCCAATGATAAGTGTTTATTTTAAAACTAAATCAAACTAAATTCTGAATTTTTGTCTTTTCTGTTAAATTTGTTTTTAACATTAATTACATCATTTGAGCCTGAAAGAGGTACTGTCATTGGAAACATTACACAACCTGCAAATCAAGTGGAATAAAGTGTATGAAAATAGACAGTTTTATGTAATATATAATATATAATGCATATCCATATCCAGTTTGAGATGATTTGAGTTTTGTAGCAGGGTGCAGCAGGGTGCATTATTCTGGAATCCATCAGATGGATGCATAATGGTCATATGGATGGACAGCCACTGGATGCAACAGCAATTAATTTTATTAGAAAATTCATTAATATAAATAAAAATATAGACATATTCGTAATGGAAACTTTCTTCTAAATTTGTATATTTTCTATAAATCCTGGTCTAGACATAATGAAACAGTCGGCGCCTACTGCCTAAGGAACAAGCTTTGTCATTTGCATTCTGTCCGCTCAATTTGGTTTCCTACAAACAGAATTTTATAACAAAACTGTACAGATCATAATTTATAAATGGAGTAGATTTGTGTAGAAGTTCACATACATTTATACATCTATGGAGATAAAGAAGCAAGTATGACAGGGATAGATTCAGCTTTTGTAATAGTCATATCCCAGAAAAACTCAAACACTTTAGTATCACTTTATATAAGGAGGAACATATATCGGTGATTCTAGCTGCATGTCGGACCACGTACAGAAATAAAGCCCATGTTGAACTTGACAGAAGTGTTGTTGCTGAGGCATTTAGTGGACTGCATAGTCCCAGGAAATATGGTTTAGTGTTAATTAGATGATTTGTGGTCAAATGGCAGTAGGTCTATCATAAATGCCGTTTGGACAAACTATCCCAAATATCATCATGTGACAACACACTGAAAAATGGATTAGAAATGTCACAAGGCAGTAACACATGCATGTGAGCAATCCAGATGAAATGAGATATGTTTTCTGAGACAGACAACAACAATATGCAGGACAAACTAAAATAAGAAAGCCAAAAGCTTCCCCGGAGGGGTGCAAAGAAAAGCCAGCAGGCAAGGAAGCTACTTCAATGTAATTTGAGGGGGAGGAAGAAATCCTTCTTGGAGTCATACCTCAGTGAAAAGTGAAACCCACAGTGTTTTCTTTCATTGTGATGTATGCCTTTTATAGATGTTATTATCTCTGTTTTTAAATCAGCTTCGTAAATGTTGATGCAAAACTAGGCTCTTTTTCTTCTTCTTTTCTATCTAAACAATGCACTACATTGAAACATTGAGTAATGGTTTCTTCAGACTTTCATTGTTATAGCACCTATTACAACACTCATATTTAATGAGTTTTTAACTGTTGTTTGCTTTTCCCTCATTGCCTTTACTAGGCGAGCTCAAATATAACTGAAATCCAGATTACTGGGGAGCATAAATTGCCTTGACAAAGGGAAAGACAAAACTTCACACACACACACACACACACACACACACACACACACACACACACACACACACACACACACACACACACACACACACACACACACACGATCATGTCACAGGTGAAAACAATGGAAATCGAGTGAAAACTGGTAGAGAGGAAGAGTCTGCCACACATGTGATTCAGAAACAAAGCAGTCGTCTTCTTTTTTCCTTTTTTTTTTTTTTAAATCAACTATATGAGTTAAGGAGCTTAAGCTGTATAAGCAAGGGGTGTGGTGGCACTGCAAGGCTTAGGTGTTGGGCAATTGCCTATTTGGCACGTTCCCAGCCTTTATTTAGCACTACTGAGGATATTAGCACATGCTTAATACATACGTTTTTAAACATTTCTCCTACATTAGTACACATTAGACTATATTCTATAAAATTTATAAAGGTTCATTCATGATTGTTAATATAAAACTTTTTTTTTACTTTATAAATGATCAATCATTTTTAAAATAAGTAACATCAAGTACAAACCAGGAAGTCTAAGTAAATGTTTACCAAATTATTAAGACATATTTATATATACAGTATAATAACTAAGATTGGCTCTCATTATCATCAACTCTGTTAGAGGCTCTGTGCTATGAATACTTATTAATATTGTGATTGATGGTTTATTCATAATTAATTATTTTGTGACTTCATCTAAAAGATCAAAAACGTTTACATATAAAACTAAAAGGCCAGCAGATATTCCCAGCTATCGTCTTAATAAAGCAGAGCGTGATGCAGAGCATACACATATTTATTTATTGATTATGGACATAATACATTAGAGACCCTGTTTAATACAGGCTGGATTTTTGACAGTTTTGCGATCCTGTGACTGGGATTCTCCTTGAGGAAGGAGATGATGAGCCGCCGCTGAACGTGATCACACCTTAAATATTGAGACCATCCATTTCCTCTTTCACTTCAAATCATTTTAACAACCTGACTTTTTAGTCAAGAGCGCTTTGGAACTGAAACTGACTAAATATGGCTGACTGACTACACACCAGTGAGAAGTTGAACTTGTGAAACACACTAAAGAAATTCTTGAACATCCCAGAGACATTTTTGCCGCATCACCACTTTAATATATTGGTGTTATACGATTATAATGTTTACATTTGTTTGTGAAGCTATGTGAAATATTCATTGTTTTTAGAAAACCTTCTTTATGTTCTATTTTAAGTCTGATAACTTACTAATAGTGTGAAGTTACTATAAATATCTGTGCAGTTAAAAGTTTTTCTTTCCTTTTCCGCAGAACACCGTCCTGATCGGCCCTGTCATCTGTGAAGTCTGTGAACAGATAAATTACACACCAGTGTCCTTTCTCCACAACTAGAGCCCCCTTACACTGTCCTAAGGCGTATTATGTTTTATCACCCTTTTTTGCTTTAATGGAACCCATAATTCACAAAATGAACATCGTTCTGTACTCTATAATTCTCGAAACTAGTGACTGAGACTCGCTGGAAAGTGTTTACTGAGGTAATGAATCAAGTTAGAGTTGGGTCATTTTCTTACCCTTGCTGGCCAGTAGACACGATGAAGGATTAAGGCACATTTTTCAATCCTGAATATGTCTTATATCTGAGAGCAGTGAAGCCTTCAGTATGCTGTCAAAGGATAATATTCAGTTGTCTACAATAGGAGGATTATTTAAAATGACGGTTTGCCTACAAAGTATTTCTATCTCAGGAAAATTGCAGTCTTATGATGAAGTTAATTTAATTTCTCTTGTCAGAACAGTCTTATGCTCTTTTCACTTTTTCTGTAATTGGGATCACAAGAATCAAAGTGGGTTTTATTGCTTGCAGAAATCTTCAGTTGTGCAGTGACTTTGTGTGTGTCCAGAGCCATGACTATTGATTTTTAGAACTTATTCAAAGAGGGGAAAGATTTAGGTTTCTTGTAGCCTATTGCTTTGCTAATAATAACTACACGTGTTGGCCAATCATGGTACAATTACCAAGCACACTCTCCTTTCAATTTGTTCAATAGCCCAGTAACAACCAAACAGCTTGGAGGTTTGAGAAAATAACTTACACTCAAAGTCCTTCTTAATGTTACACTCTAGACTTGAATTCCTTGCTTGGTGTAGTACTTTAGTAGCGAAAAATAAAACAGTTAACCTTTAAGAATAGACATCATGAAACACTAATGCGCTAATTAAACTTATGGAGGTGGGCCATATGCTTCCCATTTAGAAATGTTTCTGCTCTATGCGAATGCGTAAAGTCTCCAAAACTCAATTTGCTGTGTTAAGAGGCAAATTTGTTTCTTTCCACAATTTTTAACACTCATAATAAACACCCAGACTCACTCATATCATTTAGCAAATTATTGAAATTGAAATACCACTGCTCTGCTTGTTTTCTGGAAAAAATAATACATGAAATGGTAAAGGTTACTTTCCAGTGCTCTGAACCAGCTGAGCGGTTTAGAAAATGGATGGATGCTAAAGGTTACTAAGTGCTGGAGAAATTAGTTTATTAATGTCAGAAACAGAGGGAGAAGGGAAGTCATTAAGGAGAGAGAGGGTGGTATTTTCAGCTTTGTGTGTCTTTGTGAGGGTAATATTGACTGACGGCGCATTGATTTACTTAAGTGCAATACGTTATGTGGCTGGAATCAATCACGGAAACCATGGGTGATCTCGTACACACCATGTTTAACATCACACAAATGTTGGCTCAGTGTGTGGCACTGATTCTGCCGTGGTCCTGTGGCGCTAAGTGGTTTTGACAAAGTGTTTTCTTTTTGACACTGTGGGGAGCGTTAAGTTTTCAGATGCTGAAATAGTTTCATTGCCAAATAGAGGCAGTTACAGACAGCGGTGAGCTGTTTTGGTGGGCTTGTCTGTCTGTCTCACACACACAAGTGCACTTGCCTTTAAGGTAAATGCACACACGTAAACACCAGGGCAGGTTGGAATGGATCGCTAGGCAACATGTAAAAGGTCTTGAATCCTTCAGGCATAAGAGCAAAGTCAGAAACTGAAAGAGGCACAAAACAGGAGTCACGCTGCTAACAGTGTCTAAACATGGTTGTTTATTTTTTTATGTCTAAGACAATAAGGTCAGAATATTTTCACCATCTGTCATTTCCTTACATGGGGTGCACAGCAGAAAAGTGTTTCCTTTACAATAAATGCATTTGCATTAGTAGGTGGTTTAGCTATATCCTGCAGGAGGCAGGATACATGATGATGATTCTCTGTGTATTATCTGCACTATTTCTCTCAGTTTCAGAGTTTCAGATGAAGTCTCAGATGAGGCTAATGTCCGGTTCTATTCTGTCTTTTCACATGGACGACCTCTGCTGAATAAAGTCTACAAAGGTAGAGTGAAATAATTTTATCTCTGTGTTTTCATCTCTATAAAGTAATTTCGTGTGTGTTTTATTTGTCTCTATGTTACTCATGATCTTTCAATTTTTTAAAGAGTGCCTTTCTTGTGAGTTTTAACTGGTAAATTGCATATAACGTGGAGCTAATGATTCACTTATAGAATTATTAAATTATAATTTCTTTATCAGATTATTTTATGCAATCAGATAAAGTCAAAAAATTTCACTCCCACTCTGATTTCTTTTTTAGATTTAACAGAAAACAAAAATACAAGAAGTTTCTAAACAAAACCATATTAAAACGCCAATGTTTTTCTAAATGTCACCAAGTAGTGAAGGTTTGTTGCCTAAACTCAAAAAGGAACTACAATTTTTTTAAGAAAGAATAAATTCAAAATTTATTAATTAAATGTATTTCTTTGATATGGAAGCTTGTTTCTGCCATTTTATAATTATTTGGTCATAGTTTTCCTGGTGAGATTTTGAGTTATCTCAAAACTTCAAGTGAAGAATCACAGAATTTAGACTTACTGACAAAATCAAAATTTTAAGATGTGTAAACCAAACTTTTGAGAAAATAACCTGACATTTTGACTTACGAATGGCAAAAAAAAGACAAAAACCTTCCATACCTTGGCTCGTATGAATTTCCTCCTCCTGATGCTCATGTACATCTCACAAGAGATGCTAGCATTACAAACCCGACTGTCATAAATTGTTTCCAGAAGTGCTCCACAAACAGCGCATTTCCTTTCACATATAAGGTTGTGCTGCATATTTCACTTTGTGATATGATTTTGAGGGGGAAAAAAAAGACTCTTTTTGGTGCAAAGCTTGTATTAGTTTCTAATTTAGTATACAATGTACGCACACTTAGCCAGCTCAAATAACAGGAGATGCCAGGAAAACATTCCTTTGCTCCTGTCATTTTAACGGTAATATTTTGTTGTCAGCCTGAGTTGTCTTATTTTCTTATCTGTAGTCAGAGGAAACACTGGGAGTGCCAAAGGGCCCTGTTCAAAAAGCTATTTTACTCTCATGACTTCTGGGGATGCATTATTAAAAAAATAAAGTACAAAATAGAATAAACCTAGGTACCGCTGCAACAGTTGCCTGCTGGATGCTGAATAACTGAGCATCAGCCTTTTGTGGACATAGTTACCACTTATAAATAAATAAATTTTTTCCTAACAAAACTAGAATAAACCAAGGTTATAGGTTTGTTATACTTTCTATACTAGAGCAGGAAATGGTTTAATTTACCTGCCCAACGAAAGTCATGAGGCCACAATCCTTGTCAGGAAGGGCATCCTGTGTACAAATCTCCCAAAATCTCCCCAGTCAGAAATGCGGAGCTACCTGCTGCGCCAATCCCAGTAATGGAGCAGCCGAAAGTATTTTTACTTACTGTTGTTATACAAGCCAGAGTAAATGCAAAAAAAATACTGATATTGATAGTGGAGATAATGAAAAGTTATTTGTAAAGATGGGAATTAAACCTGGGACTTGGCAACTACAAGTAGACAAAACTAAAGCCCTCAAGGTGTGAGGCTCAAAGTTTTAAATATCCACCCAAAAACACCTAAATTCAGCCTGTAACTGCTCCATAACTGCCAGTGCCTCGGGCTACAGAGAAGTGACACTTGGTGAAAGCGTGTGCATACAAGTCTCCATGTTCCAATCATTAGGCCAGAACGAGTCATGAAAAACCTTCAGCAATATATCTGTAAATATTTTTTAGTTTAAATTCTTTGTCTTTCTCTTACTTAAACACATAAAAAGTGTGATTCAGATTATAATCAGCTTTTTTTAAAAGGTGTGTGAATGTAAAACGTCAGGCAGGAGAAGTTTCCAACCAGTGTGAGTCTAAAAGCACAAATAAAGAAGTTACATTGGCACTGTTGGGAAAAGCTTTGTACTAGTTACTGTTCCACAACACATGAAAATGTCTAAAGAGTCAGGAAGAAGTGCCTTCTGTCACTAATAAAAGAGTAACAGTTTAACCTCCACCAGGTTTCTGTTTATGGCTAAATGGGGTTAGGATATGTCCAGTGTCTCAGTTAATGAAGTCTGCATACATGCAAGTAATCCTTATGGGCCAAAAGGCTCAGGCTTCAGGAAGCTTTAAACACTGTTAAAAGCTTTGGTTTATGAGGACAGCTAATCACAAGAAAAGATGTCTTACAGGGAGACTGATTTATGAAGAGGAGGAGCTGAAACTGCTTATTTCAGGCTGTGGTTGGCTTGAGAACCCACACTGAGGTTCATTACAAATGCATTTTAGATTGCAAATAATGCAAAGCTATTAATGTAGAGTATTAATTGATTTTTAAATTGAATTTAATACATTTAAAGTCCAGTTTAATGTTGAATAGCCTTAAAAGCTGATGCTCTCTGCAGACTCAAAGTTTGGAATAATGTAAAACAGATCTTGAGTCATACTTTGTCCTTGTTCTGTCTCTCCAACAATTTTCATAACATCATCACAGGTCGTTTATGCATAATTCTGCTGCAAACAGTGTATTATTTATCTTTTCATACATCTAGACCAATTTTAGAAGTACACAGCTAATGAGTATACTTTTTGATTGTTCTGTATGACTTTAAAAAGAAGATAATTTGCACTTAAGAGCTAAATCAACATATAAGACAGGCCTATGAGCTTCTGCATCCACAGTACCTTAAAACCTTAGTAGTTCCCTTCAGTGAGTGAGAGTATTACAATGAATAAAAACAAAGATTAAAGAAAATGAATGTGCAAAACAAGACCAATGTCAGTCCCGTTCTTACAGTTACCTTCAGTTTAATCAGTTAAAAACCTCATTTCTCTAACGGTGCTGATTATCCGGCCTTACCGAGACTCTACCCTGCAATCAAAGCATTGTCTCCTTATGATCTCTCCAATCAGATTTCATGCACTTTCAAATTATGCAAACTAGCTTTCTCATTGAGAGGCCAATATAAACAAATTACCCCCTGTTAACCATTCGACTGCTGCAATGATATTACACAAAGTCACGCACCACACAAAGAAATCCATCAAACATGTCAAAGACTTTAACAGTGACTTGAAAAGTTTGACACTTGCTTGTTCATGGACAGGAATATACTGCACTTAAAAGTTTTGACTTAGTTTCCACAGATAAAAAAAACAAAGAATTCTGGAAACATCCAAAGAAACTTCTAAAAAACTGTTGGCCATGTGTATCCTCTGTGTTTTACCAACACCCATTTTCTACTAGATGGTTTTTAAAATGCTTCTTTTGTTTGTAAATAACCTAAAGAGTACTCTGTCATACCACATTCATTGGCTGCCAGACAAACCTCATGCCCTGTTTCTACATATCAAGTGTCTGACTGCGCAGTAGTTTTTATTAAAATGAATGTTATTAAAAACTCTCAACGACTGTTTCAGCAGTCTGCAAGCGGAGCAAAGACAGGAGGGTAGGTAATACTGTTGTTAGAACAGGATGACTTTGTCCTGCGGTCAAAGCGACACCCTGATTAACAGTTAACCTTTAACACTGAACCAAAGTCAAACAGCCAAATATAGCGTGATTGTGTGAGGCAGGCCTGTTGCCAGACAGATTTGAAAACACCCAGGTTCCATTTAAACTCTGAGCCAGGGTGAGGCAGAAAGGTCACAGCACACACCGAAAGACACACCGACACATGCAGTCACACATATAGCCATGAAACTAAGCAAACGGAAGAGTGGTTTTGCCACATTTTAGAAAACTATGGATTTAGAAAAGGTCAAATAGACAAAGTCTTGTTCGGTGACATGGCTGTAAGTGACAGGAGATTGAGCCCGCACCTACTAATGTACTAATGTACTCCAAAAAGGAGAAATTTGTGGAAAATATTTAATTTTTATGTGATTTAATTCAAGAAAGGGAAACCTTTGTATATTCTTTATTTATTAAACTTAAAGTGAAATATCTCGTGCCTATTTTTGGTTTAATTTCACAATTCATGGCCTTTAGCTCTATTTAATACAAAACACAGGATTGATAGAATTATTAGAATATTTCATTTGGAGTTTTTCCTCAGTATAGTTCAGCACAGTCAGGCACAACCATGGGGAAGGCTGCTGACTTGACATTTGATGACCACCAACATCCTCCATGAGGAGGATAAGACACTGAAGGTCATTGCTGAAAAGCCTGGCTGCTCAGAGTGATGTATCAAAGCATCTTCAGGGAAAGTGGGCTAGAATGGAAAGTTGCACAAGCAACAGGGACGACCACAGGTTTAAAAGGATTGTCAGGAAAGGTCAGTTCAAGAAGGGAGTGGATTGTGGCTGGTGTCAGAGTACCACACACAGATTTCGCAAGGAAAGGGGCTTTAACTGTTGCATTCCTAATATGAAGCCACTGCTGTGCCAGAGACAACATCAGAAGCATCTTACCTGGGCTAAGGAGAAAAAGAACTGGACTGTTGCTCTGTGGTCCAAAGTCTTCTTTTCACATCAAAGTAAATTTTGCATTTCATTTGGAAATCAATGTCCTAGAGTCTGCAGGGAGTATGGAGATGCACAGAATCCAAGGTGTTTGAAGTTCAGTGTGAAGTTTCTGCAGCCTGTGATGATTTGGGAAGCCGTGTCATCTGCTGGTTTTGGTGGTGATTGCGTGTACACTGGACTTGATCAGACCCAGTGTACACGCAGAGTCTACCAGGAGTTTTCAGAGCACTTCCCGCTCCCATCTGCTAAAAGCTTTATGGAGATGCTGATTGTATCTTGGCACCTGCCAAAACTAATAGCGAATGATTTGCCACAGACATCCACCACACAAAGGATCTATAGAGCAATCCGGCAACACTCAAACCATTTCTGTATTGTAAATCCTTTTTTGATTTATCTTAGGACATATTCCAGTAATTTACTATACACCATATCATTGTGCTGCAATCTGCATATATACACTGTGATCTATGGAATATTATCTAACAGGCAGAGATTTCTTCCAATCCTCCAGTGGACCATTATGCTGCTGGAAAAGACAGCAGTCATGATGTGATGTTCAGAATTTTTTATATCCAGATGGAGACACAGCTGGCTCCTTCATAAAAACATTATCAAGCAAATTTTATCAGAGCTGCTTGGCAAATTATGAAGAAATCTTGTATGCTTAAAAAAAAAAAAACATGTTCTAATTGACAGCAGGACCTTTGGGCATTTCCTTTCATGCCTGAGGGTCTTGTCTCTCTGAGAATATCTGGGTTGGATATTAGAATAACAGTATTGCATGATAAAAAAAAAAAAAATGTTTTATTCTATGTAGACTTTGTTGAAGTCGCTCACTCTACTAAACTCTAAACTTTTTTTATTTTTTAAAAATGTACAATGTTTAGGTGTTGTGGTTGGTTTTGGGCTATAGAGTATCACAGTAGAATAGCCCTTTATGCTTCAAGTTTAAGAGGCTATGATTTGAGCCTTTTACTTCTCACTAATTACCTGCATTTGTGCATTGCACCCATACAATTTATGAATTAAATCAGGACTTAGCTCTCCATCCTCTTACCCAAACACTGTTGCTTTAGGCTCCAGAAAAACCCAACATGAACCAAAAATGTTGATGTTGAGGCTTCATAAAGCAAAGTCTTTGGCAATCTCTATCTTCTGTACAAAGCATATAGTTACTCTAATGGAAGGTTAGCTTGTTTTTGGATTTAAAAAAAAAAAAAAAAAAAAGTAAGGAGAAGCATAAAACTTGGATTAACACTGAACATCAACCATTCTTCAGTTTCCAGCCATCTGCCTGTGCTAACATTGCCATTTAGGCTACAGGAGTCAAACTTTATTAAATTATGCCAGTATGGAGTGGCCAATACATATTTTTAATTGCAGCTGCAGACATTTGAATAAACTTTCCAAAGCAAGCACTGGGAAATATCAGTAACTAACCAAAAAGCCACTTGGTTAAAAGTCACAGAACCTAGCTAGGATGCACTTACAGATATTAGCTTAAAGGGTTGATTTTGTTTAGAAATAAAGAATAATTATCAGTTTTAATCCTGTAAAGATAATAATAACAAGCAAGATAATTATTGTCTGATGTAGTCATGAGATATTTGTGCTGCTATTCCTGCAAAAATGTACCAAAAAATGTTTGATTGATAAAACCAATACCATGAATAACAACCTGCATTATTGTCACTGTGATTCTCCACTTGCCCACTCATCCACCAAAGAGCTATATGAATGGCTTTTGATGGATTTGCAGCACTACTTGGATCCGTTTGTGCTTCATAATTATGCACTCGCTCATCATAATTATCTCTGTTGCTAAAACAACAGCAGAACACCTGCACCACATTAAAGGCCATAAACAAAAGAATGTTGCTCTTTTTTGGAAAAAATTTACTGAAGAATTTCTCTCACTGAATAAATAAGAAATATAAATCTGTCCAAACCTGGTGTCATTTAGAGCACACTTAGGCTTTAATTTGCACACATGCAAAATTCTAATATCCAGCTGTAACTGAGTTAAACTCTAGATTTTTTTTTAGGATTTTTTACAGAGTTTTTTTTTCTGCTCCTCAGCCGCACCAACGAGACATCTTAATACCATCATACCTGCAAAGCACATGTTACAGTTGAGAAAATCATATCAGCTCCATATCTGATGGCATATACTGCAGTCACAGTAGTATTTTAAACTATGAAGGTGGAGCAGAAATCTCAAAATCGGTCTCTAAATGAGCCATCAGGCAGTTAATTTGAGCTAATTATAATTACCTGGCATCACAGCCATGTCACGCCACAGTTTAATTGCCACACTAAAAACTCAATGGTCTTGAAGTGCGCAGTTGTAGGGTTGTTATGATGTCTTTGTGCTCATTTGTGCCTCTTCATATGTGACAATTTGAAAGTATTTATGGAAATCCCTGCTTTCTAGTGCACAACTTTTTATGTTATGACTTCAGCAAGCTGAAGGATGGCAACATTTTTATGTTCTCCACAGTCAGAACAATTTCACCATGACTTTCCTTCTTAGCACTGCCCACCTGCCTCTCCAAATCTCTCTCTCCTTTAATCTACTGTATCTCTGCTCTGTCTGTGTGCAAATGTGGCTGGGTGGTTCTTTGTCTCCACTAATCAGTCACCTGCTACATTTAAAACCCAGCTCATCCATTTGCAGAATTCCATGTCAGATCAATCCGTCAGTCTGCCTTTTAACCTCTGAAACATAAGCCTGTAAGCCTATAACGTGCTAAGTTGAAAGAAAGACCATCTGTACAGATTGGCAAATTGGACACATCATCAGTGAAGAACACAGGGTCATCAAGTGCATCACGTCTTTGATGTTCAAATGCCCTAACCTGAGTGACCCAACCAGAGGTGATCAGGCCCTGGTTTGTGTCCAAGCAGCATGCTACACCATGTCTCCCCTCTATTGATCCACAGCCCCAGGGAAGCTCTCTTTGCAGCTTCACTAATATTTCACTGATGTTTCTGGTGGCTCTCCTCTCCTGCAGCCCCTTGGTGCCAAGAAACCCAAGACTGCCCGGGGAATCCCCTGCAGCCCACTTCAGTGGTTCAAAGAAACCCTTCCACCCATTCCCCCTGCAGATGTCAACAAACTCCTGATATTTTGCCGTCTCTTAAAACAAGAAAGTGCTGTTCCAAGAGCAACACTTGCTTGGAAGAGATAAATGTTAAAACATAGTCCTTAAGTGTTGTTATGGTGATGAAACTTTAATCGTTTCCCCCAAGTCCACCTGTGGGTACCAACCACGAGCCAAGTCTAGTAAGCCTGTTGAGGTCTTCAGCTGGTCTGAAGGCTTGGCTCATGCCCAGATTAAGGCAATATTTTCCCTTGCAGGGAGCTGGGGTTTGGCACACTTATAATGTCTATAACATTCACAACTTTGAGTTACCTTTGAATTGACCTTTTATCTCTTTGGCTTGTGAGAATTTTTCCATTATAGTCTGAGTTATAAAAGGATAATATAAAACAATTCTTCACAAACTTCCCAATGATAGAAAGTCCAAGATCATAAAGAGGTTGTGAGATTCCCTTGTAAGTAGAAATAAACTATAATAATTTGGTAATTTTGAGCTTCTGTGATTCCCAATGTGAGCGGCACAAGAGAAGCTGGTGATTCTAGTGTCTTCCCGACAAGTCATTTACCCACTGCTGATGAGGAGACACCTTTGTATTTCACACTTAATATGCATCTAATTCCCCTGCAGTGACTGTCTGCAGATACAACCGTTTTTAAATCCATCTCGCCCACCTTCTGATTAATTCTAGGCTGATGAAATAGGTTCATCTCTATGTTTTGTTTTGTTTTAAAACACAATTTCTAACTAACTCTGTCAGCTTGAGAAGACTATTGGCACAGAACAGGGCAGTATTAAGTGAGTCCACCTTTTCATTATGCCTCTCATGGCCCTTTCTTTTCTCTCTGTCTTTCTGGCTTCTTTTCTTGTGCTTGCTTTCTCTTTGTTTGACAAGTGAACACTGTGGAGTGAAAGTGACGTTTCAGTTCAGTTCATTCAAGTTGTGCCGGCCACTGGCCATTTCAGACCAGTGGCTCAGGTTTGGTTTGACTGAGAGGTGTGACTGGAAAATCCCTAATGGGGCCACTAGAAGTCACTGGGGAAAAGCAAAAGAGATGTGGGTTGTGGTGTGTGCGTCTTTGAGTGAGTAGAGAAGAAAGAAGGGGAAACACAGAAAAACTGAAAGTAAAGTTCTGTTTTCCTGCCTACATTTACTTACAAGAAACACACAAAAATGTTGGTTTGGCAGCAGAAGAAGAAACGGTCCTGACTGATGTAACTACAAAAAATTTTCCCTTGCCAAAACTAGCAAACAATTCAAGTATTATTTATGAAATAAATAAATTTAATAAATAAATTTGGCAAAAGGAAAAGGATCTTTATGTTTTAATCCACTGCTGTTATGTAAATATACAAGTTGGCCCATCAGCTTGAAAGCTGGTGAATTTTCCAGTTGAAAAAGAGAAAGCAGTTGCTTAATTATAAGAGTTCCTCAAAGAAAAATAAGACATTACAATTAATTTAGAAGAGTATTGGCACAGAACGGGGCATTCAAGGACATCTTTATCAGTCCACAGAGATCTGTTGTTTCCTTCTGCTTCAATTCTTGGCTCATAAAATCCACATTGCATTGTGGATTTTCTTCTTTCATAACTTAGAATAACATCCACTCCTGGGCTCATAGAACCAAAACACAGTACAGAAAATACTGACATTTTAGCTTTGGGTCTTGAAATAACATGAAGAAGCACAAACCATAGCTTGGGAATTAGTAGGGCCTGGATTTAGAGTACAGAAAAAACTACCTCTTTTCTTTAAACCTCTTACTTCATGATGCCTTCATGCAGGTGTGTGTGCGTGTGTGTGTTTGTCAGGGCTCAGCAATAATCCACTTTATCAACCACGCAAAATTAGACAGGACATTCAATCACTGAACACGCACAACATAATCTGGTGTTAGAACACCAGCTGTTTTCTTTTCACGTCAGTAGACTTATTATTGTGAGGTGACACTCTTGTGCGCATACACACACACACACACACACACAACAAACATACATACCATTAAAGTATTTCTCACAAACTATTGATGTCCACAGTTATCTGAGACACTGCTCCTGACTTGTGTCTGCAGCAGAGAGAAAGATTTCTAAACTTATGGCTAAAAAAGCATGGTTGATAAACTAAATCATTCTTGCACACTGTTTTAAATACACACACACACACACACACACACACACACACACACACACACACACACACACACACAGCATTAAAGTGTTTAGAGACCATCTGTTACCGTTTCCCTGACTGATTTAAAGATGAAGAATTGTATGAATACACACAAACACATTCACATGCAAACACAGGAAACTGAAAAACAACTCATAGGGGATTTCTTAGTTTATGAGTTGAGTTATTGAACAGTTCAAAATATATGTGACTGAATATATTAACTGTCTGCTTGCTTTGTATATACAATACATTTTGTCCCAAAGTATGCCAGTACACTATTTTTCAGCTGAGGCACAGAAGGGCTATAAATAAACAGTATGGGACTTCAGGGATATCATAAAGAAATCTAAATCTAAAGAAATACAGGCAAAAAGAGAAATAAACAGATTTTTACCTCACAGCATAACTCAGAATGAACCTACAGCTGATTTTTATACCATATATACATTTTCAGTGGCAGCAAAAAGTAAACTTACTATCAATACTCTGGAAAATATTAAATAATCTGTATAATTTTTTGATATCACAAGGGGAAAAAATCAGAAAGCATTATAAAATATCAAATGTATATCATGGAACAACAATATTTTTAGGTTCACTGAAGTAATGCTGTGAGCTGGTATATTTGGTTGTTAGTGTTTCTCTCTAGTTGCCAGTAGACTTTTTTGTGCTTCAGTCTTGGACTTCAAAAGAAATGTAACATTTTATAGACACAAATAATCCTGATAGATTAACAGAATCTATTAATGTGGTGGACAAATACCTCTGATTAACATTTACCTGGTTCAAACATATGTTTTTATTATGTTTTTATTATTTTATTAGCCATAACAGACAGCTAATGTGGCTAACTCTAATGTGTGCATCCTTCCAGTTCAATGTTTGCATAACTGTTTGATATTTCAGGAGCTTTAGCAAACTCTCGTATTTCCTCTTGTTGAGTGCTGTGAACATCAACTTTGTATGCTCTTAATGAGGGGAGGGGCCTGTGTCTATGAATCGTCCCGTATGGTGTTTGTCAGTTGGAGGAGGCAAAGACAGCACATCTGTCTATGGAATATCGTTTGTTTTTAGTATCAATTAGTATCTGAGTATCAGTTTTATTAATCCTACTCAGTTCACAGATTGCGTATCTGAGTACAGAGGGATGCAACAAACACTAGTCATTCAAGCTGTGATAGGACATCTAGGAATAAATTCAAGAATATTCAGCGTGTGTAGAGCTGAGTGTTGACAGTCGGTGTGGGCTTGTCAAAGTTGAAGAGTAACTTGAATAACTGAAGAGGACATTAGGGATTTGGTAAAATTATTTCAGAACTAATGTGATAGATTAATAATAATGACGTATCAGTGCTTTTACTTCACTAAAGTATCTGAAAGCTTACTGTGTGTGTTAAGGACTGCCTTGTGCCAGAGAAATAAAGAGAAGAAATCGCTCTATTTATTCAGTGAAGATGGCTGACAGGGAGACATACTGCCCAAATCTTAAAGGATATACAGTAGCTTTTGTCCTCACACTTCACAGACCTCGTCTGAGCAACACTACACTAACTTTATGATACTTTCCATTTTCACACTCAGTTAAACTCTTTCCATGGTTTCTGTATTTATAGCTGCGTTCTGGCAAAGGCACAATGAAAAACATCCATGTATGGATCATTAATCAAGAGCTGAGATGTAAAAACTTATTCTCTTTGAAACAAATAACAAAAATTTTGCCCGGTGTGGTGGAATAATCTCATTTGTTTCCAACATAAAGCAATTTGCTTGAGAATTTCTTTAAGCATGGAGTCACGTTTTTTTTTAAGTTAGCACATTGATCGGTTTTGAAAGGTGGAACCTTTTCTTTTTATGACTACTATGCTGTGTGTATTGTCAGAAAGACACGTTATTACCGCTCTGCATCCCTGTTCTCCAGCTCCCATCTTGTTCCATCTTTGCACCTTTCTTTTACAAAAAGGGAGTTCATCTGTATGCAGAGAGGTAGGCCCTCGCAACCAATAAACGATAAATTGAAATGTCATTTTATATTCATCAGACAGAGATGGGTTTTGTGTAGTGTGTGTGTGTGTTTGGATGATACATAGGTAGTTGTGTGTCCTTTTGCTGCATCTATTTTTCTCACAACAAATGAGCATTGACAGTATAAGCTCCTATATGAGGCATTTAAATACTCACATATTATCCGGCATAGATGTGTGCGCAGCAGGTAGTTCACATTCTCATTAAAAAAAATCAATTTTTAGGAAGTAAAAGATGAATGGAAAACCATCTGTGTTTATTTCTTAATCAAGTCCAGCATCCCCTCATCTGGTCCCACCTTCAGATCCTCCTGTAATAAAAACACACAGAGAGAAGACTAATATTACATTTAATAAATGAATTTCAATATATAAAATCTTTAAAAACTTCAACCAGTCAAGTCCAGCTTTAGATGTCGACCTTTGAGCTTTAGTTTTATCTTGCACAGTTTATTGAGATGCAACAGCAAATTGCTACTTCCAACTAGCCTGTACCATCTTTTTGCAGGTAAGGACGGGAAGATTCTTTTTTTTGTAGTTTATACTGTTATAGAAGAGAATAACACAAAATGAGATTGAGTTGATATGGTATGCTGAGCTTTCAGAGTCACAAAGGTTGCTCTCTTTTAGCCTTGCTAGATCAAATAGAAATGTATGCTGAATACATAACCTGGTCCAGAGCAGGTTCATCGGTTATAGTCAGAGTTTCTGTAATTTCCACTTTTTTACAGTTCTTTTCTTGAAATACTCTCCTGGTTCAGTAAAGCTAATTTAGTGTAGGAAAACATTGTCAACATGCCAGCAATTACTAATACCACCACAATTTCATGGGAATTTGCGAGCATTCAATTGGAAATATGAAAATGCCTATTTTATTCTTGGTCCTAATTAGTTGTCAATTCTGTTTTACATGGTTGGAACTGCAGCTAGTAGAACATAAACAAATGGATCGGTTTGTGTTGTGTGTTGTTGAGCTAATTATCAAAAACTATGTTCACTCAAAAATACATTTTAGTTTGATGTGAAGTGATTTCCACATCTTCTTCATTAGACTGTGGAATTCACATGATTAACATTTAATTTCTTGTGGAGTTTTTTAAAAATATATTTATCGCCTGTAACTAATGTGAGCGCACACAGAGCCAGAAACAGAAAGTCTGAGTAAACACCTCACATGAACATGCAGAAATTACTTTTCAGGAGACACAATTGTAATTTATAATATAAGCATACATTTATTATAGAAACATCTGATGTAGGATATGTTACACAGCAGGTATGGTCATTCAGATCTGTGGACTACCTTCCCTCCTAATAAAAATGCTTTCTGCTCTTTGTCTTCAGTGTGTTTTTCTGGCTTCTGTGGTTTGGATACAAAAGTAAATACTGGATAGGAAACATCAGAGCAATGCTCTGAGGCAGAATCCATTATCACAACACAGAGTGGGTCTTGCATCTGAGAGTTTAGTCAGAAACTGCAGATGTAAAATTGAATGTAAAATCATCTGTTTTATTTGGTCATCACCTTATGTTTTCCATCATTTAGAGAACTACTTATATATTATAAGAATTGATACCATCTGTGCCAAATAAAATTACACTGATTGAAAATTGATTTTAAAAATTTTAATGCCAGACCACATTACTGCGTGGACAACCTGTTTTTCTTGCTCTGATGTGCTTAATCTGCTTTACTGCAATAACTAAGTTTGGATACAAAAGTTGAGTGGAATTCATTTTTTTATATTTTCTTGCATTAATCTCGACTGCAAACCAGGAAACCTTAGCATGTCTCTGTGTGAAACCTTTAAGTTTAGGCATCAAAACAAACTTGTTCGGTTTAGAAATAGGTTTTGGTTAAAATGTGCACGTTCACACCTCTGACCTTGCACATTGGAGAATGACCCTAAAGGGTACACACAGCCTTTTCAAACGTGACGCCAGAAGGGCTTGACCAAGCGTAAAAATGTGATGAGTTGGGATTGAGATTGAGCTCGTTATCCAGACAAACATAATGCCCCTCTAACACACACACACACACACACACACACACACACACACACACACACACACACAGTCTGAGTCGCACCTTGAAGGTCAGCGGGTCATTTTAACCACTGAGAGGATAATGAGAAATCAACACTGAAACAAATCACCGCTGCTTCCAACCTGCAAGCCTCATTATGAATGTTTGTGTGTGTTTGTGTGGAAGTGAAAGTGTGTGAGAAGCACAGTAATGATTTGGCGACCTTGAGTTGCTCAGCAAGATATAAGGCAGTTGACTGCAGCTGGACTATCATTTTGCTCTTTGGGTGGTCACCGCATAGGAATACGCAACTATCAAAGTTAGGAACAGTTTAATTTATATGTATTTGACACTATAGAGTGATACAGATTGTATGTCACCACATGCTATACACTCTATAGATGTGCGTGTCACACAACATATATTTAAGTGTGATCAAGTGTTAATATCTAGTTGATATATTCTTAATAAAAAATAAAATTTAATTTCATTTATTTATTTATAAAGCACTTTTAATAACAACAGGGAGTTGACCAGAGTGCTGTACAAAATAACAATTAAACAATGACATTAACAACAACAGGTAAGAAAATTAAAAGAAAATTAGAATAAAAGAATTGGTAACTCTCATACAGTTTTGAAAGCCAGAGTAAAAACATATGTTTTAAGATGCGATTTAAAAAGAGTAACAGTTGGGGCCTTTCTAATGATGAACACTTTAAAACCCAAGCACTGACTCCCAAGTTAAAATCTGAAAAAAAGAGTGCATCCTTACAGCATCTCTCAGATTCAAAGCTAAAAATACAGGAGCCCTTTTTTCTATTTCTGTACCCAAATCAGGAAAGGCCAAGTTTAGTTGAGAATCACTCTAAAGCTCCTTTAAGTCAATGAGGATAAGATCTTTACTCACTGTTACCAACTAGACAGGTGCTATTTCACTCTGAGATAGTAAAAAAAATAAATAACCTGAGCTTTGACATTAAAATAAGAAGTAACTGTTATTTGACAACAATAAATGAATTAAAAAATATGTTTTTTGAAAAAACCTTAATCAAATTTTTGTTTTACAAAGATCTGAGTGCTTTACACACACTGATCTGCCTCAAGGCAGGCTGGGTTCATACAGTGTGATGATTTTATCATGCGTTAACGCCACAGCCTCAAAAACTTCTAAAATACATACAGTTTCTATCCATCTGTATCACACATACACACACATCTCTCTCCACACTTGGTTATCCACTCAGTGACCTTGTTACAGCCTCGTTAATAGAAATAATAATTGCTCCCTAGTCTAATCTCAGCATTCCTCTGGGATTATGGGATTTAATTTAGCCTGGCTTCTCAATCTTGACTTTCTAAATGGGAGATTGTTCGAAATAATGAGATATGCTATAAGCCATCATATGTTAATTATTTAAATCTCACACGGGTTAACATTCTGAGGCTATGATAACAGTGCCTGTTTGTGTGTTTAATGAGATAAAGGAATCTATAGCACAACCAACTAAATGTCTTAATTAGTCCTGTGTCTTAAGGGATTAGTGATATCCAGCGCAATGTAACTTACACTGCAATGACATGTTGTTATGATGTCATAATTATTCACAGTAATGCCAATCAAACTGTAGGGTGGCGGGGGTTAACCACCATATGGAAAGGTTGGGTGAAAACAGGTGCAAAATTATTTGCGGTGTTTTATTTTTATGTACTTGTCTGTCAAATTCAGTAAAGATGCCCACGTTGATTTTGTGATTTTGGGTGTGCTTTCTATCCTTGCAAGAGAAGAAACCCATCATTTGAAGACACAGTAACTGGATGTATTGAGTAATTTTTAATTATTTTAAATAGATATTTACTCCATCTTCTTAATCTTAAACACATTTTTAAAGCAAAGCAACTCTACAGGTCAGTTGAACCTATTCTCTGATATAACTTAGAGCAATGACGTCAAACCCATTTTAGATCTTCGGCAACATACAGTCCAGTTTAATATTATTGAGCAAAATGTATTATTGTAGCAAAGCTGCACATATAATCAATAGTACATATCGGTGGCTCTAGTAAATGCAAGAAATCTGTCAACACAAATAAATAAATGTGCAAATTTACAGAAAAAGTTATAGTATCCAGTGTAGTTATAGAAGATTGGGGGGGGGAAACGAATTTCTGTGACTTAATTGTTGTTTTTATCTAATAATTACTTTGGTCAGATATGAATGGCAATAATAATAATAATAATAATAATAATAATAACTTTATAAAGTGCTTTCACAGTGCTGAACAGCTATTTGAAGATAAAAAGATAAATAAATAAAAGCAACACAAGAAAAAAATGGTGGAGGTGTTTAGGGAATGTTGTAAAGCCTATAAAAATACAGTTAAAAGCCATCCTTCATGTCTTCCAAAGTCATCCAGTGGTCCTCGAGAATTGTGAGATAAAAAAGTTAGAAAATCAATTTTGTTGCCATGTTTACAAAAAGAAACATGAACCGTATCGTTTTTAGAATCTACTTAAAGCCTCAAGTCACAGCCCTGCAACTCTTTACATTATATCAAATTTATGGAGGTGTACAGGACATTTATTATATTTATTATAACTGGGCAGTATTTATTTACTGATCATAAAGCAGATCTGTTTTTCAGAGCATGAATAGTGTCTTTGTGCCAAGAGTTGCATCAGACACTCCTCAGTTGTATTGTAAAGGGTAGCTGTGAGATGTATATTGGCTAACATAGTCTAATGGAAATATTTCCCGCTAGAAAAGTGTTGCTTCTTTCTTCTTTGTCTGTTTCCAACTGGCCTTTAAGGCAGGACACTAATCTTTGAGTCTGTATTTTCTGCAATAAATCAAGCAATACTTTTCATGCAAGCTCTAGGGTTGTTATCTGTGAGAGCTAATAAATGAAAGTTATTGTGAGCTAAAATCACAGAGTGGTAATATTTGCAATAAGCAAACAAAATTGTAAATAAATGTGAATATAAAATATAAATAACCAAATAATAATGATATGATGGGCACGGTACTGCCTGTTATGTATTTTAAATTAATAAAATCTAATGGTTGTCATGGTACTAATAAAGCCAGGTAGAGCGAAGGTGGAAGACTTCTGACACAGACTGAAATCTGTGGTACTTGAGTTGCAAGCTCCATTTCCTCCTGAATCATTTTGAATATCGTTCCTTTTTCTTTTGTATCAAAGCCAACAATGGCAGTTTAATTAGTCCCAGAGCTGGCCAACTCTCCCTATCACCATCAGCCTGTACTCGTTCCACTCTCCATCTCTTTGACTCTGTGTTTCTTCCCATATCTCTGCCTGTCTCATCTGTCCTGTTACAACACAATAAGTCTGTGAACTTGGCAGTCAGATCCACTTTTATGCTCATTTCATCATGCGGTCTCTCATTCTTTTGCCACATATCTACTCGGGGAGGGAGAGCACTGATACAGAGAGAGCTATGGTGAGCACAACCTATTCTAGCACTGAGACAAATTAACTGCCATTGTTGGCTTTGATACTGGGGTGAAGGGAAATGGTGTTGAAAGGTATTCAGGGGGAATGGAGCTTGAGAATAAGAAACTGTAAGCACAGTAGGAGGGTGAAGGGAGGGAGACGGATAGACAGCTTCAAAGCAAATACCGGGGTCTGTCTCATTCCTGTAGTTTTTCTTCTGATCCAAGTTGTTCTGAGCATACAGCGGTGGCAGAACCTTATTAGATCCCAAACCTTGCATTCAGAAATATAGACTCTGTCAACATGCAGCTCTGTGCTGACTCTAATTATAATTCTAATTCTGGGTTTTTTGTCTTTTTTTTTTTTTCACCGCAAGCAATTCAACAAACCCCCAGGCATGTGTAGAAACACTATTACTTCTTTGTTAGACATTGGTACGGCCATTTAAAAACTCACTGTATTGGGAGTTGTTGCAACTACAGTATATTCTGTAATTATGCACTTTTGAAGAAAGTTTAATGTAAGGACAAACAGTTTTGTAAAGAACACCACAGACATCTCAATCCTTCAGTGAGAGCATGTGTTTTATCTGAGCTGGATAATCTGAACCCTGTGTGAAACTTAATGTTACACCTATATTATTTTTACCCTAACTTTAATATTTCTCAAACGTTAACATGGTTGGTGAAGAAAGCAGGATTTTGTAGCAGATAAAACTTTTAAAGGACAAATGGCTAAAAGAGTTTATTGTCAGGGGTTAGAGTGATCAATTCAGGGTGCCAAGAGATCCAAATGGTCCACAGCGGCAGACTGCATAATGCTCAATATTGCCATGGGGAACTAAGTTTGTGAGTGACACTTTTGCAAGTACAGTACAAATCGAGTTTACGCTGGTACTTACTACCTCCAGCAAATACCCATAGGGCACCTTACACTCCACAAAAGCTCCACTATATTAACACTTAGCATCCAATAAATATGAAATATAGACTTGAATGCATAAGATGTTATTTTAAACACCGCACAGCCATTTGACCCAAATCTTTAACAGTACAACTGTTTTCAGTCATTAAATAGAAAATATTCCTCTCTCTAGTACCCATGAGACATGTCCTTAACAGCCCTTATTCACTACTGTTGTTGTTCAGTCTAATGTTGAGCACTTTGGTGGTTGTTAGAACCAGCTGGATAAACAGTCGTTTAATTTGATCGTTGTAGCAGGAACAAATAGAAAGTCAGAAGCCACAATAACTGTAGAAAATACTATTCACAGGGGTGCAATACTGAAATGACGACTCTTAAACTGTAAAAAAATTTCTCCCACCAATTGTTACCACAGCTGGGAAAATCTGCAGTAACACACAAAACACAAAACACTTCAATCCCAACACGAAATTGGCTAACAAGAAAACAATTTCAGGCAGAGTGAATGAAGTGAAACAAAATGGCAATACACTCTGATAAGTGGTCGTGTCTGGCCACTGGGGACTACTGGAGGAAAGGAGGTGCTGGCAGGCACTGAGAGGCATAATAATATAACAGGGTGATACCACATCAGCAACACTGTAGCCCAGTAAAGCTTTCAGTTAAAGGGAATTTGCCTCTGATCTGGAAAAGAGTAGTATAGCATTGGCAGAAAAGAAGCTCCCCAACAGAGAAACTATTCATTTAAAGGGTTGATGTGGCTGAGGTGTCTGATGGTGAAGGGCAAAGATTATTTAATAACCTTGAGCTCATGACGGCTGTAAACATTTACAAGGTGCTTTAAATTACCACCTTTAAGCTTCTGGCTTCTCATCCACCTTTTGAGGAGAAAAATGTGCCAACTCAAGTCACCGCTAAGCCTCTTCATCATCCATCAGGCCTCAATGGAAAACTATTAGCACTGGCAAACAGCAACAGCTGGATCATGTAGCTATGGGCAGAAGAAATGGAACTTTGATATAATGTCCATTAGCAGTAGATGTGTTCACATGTGTTTTATGGGACAGATGAATCTGTTGTTGTCAGTGCAGGCAAGATAAATCAGGCTGTGTAGCACATTGTACATTAGATTGAAATGTCTAAAATCTACTGGGAAAACACAAACAGAGCAAACTGAATTCGAGTCATCTGAGTTTTTTCTCTATAGAATAAAAAAGTGTTTCTTAATGAAAGGCATATTTCATATTAATATTTCAAGTGTTGTGTTTTAATTGCTTATAGCTCTTGCTTTAAAGGAGTAGTGGGCAGGACCCTTAACCGTTGAGTTTTTACAATTTTGGACTCCTCTGTTCATGGTGTTTTGAATTCTTTTTGAGTTTTGTAATCTCTTTCTATAGCTGATGTTTCCTGGTTCATTTCTTTAATTATAGTCTCTCCTTAGATTTTATTTGTCTGATATTGTGATGGATGCAAAGTATATGCTAGAAGAGCATATTTCAAAGCAAACACTCCACAATAACCCTACTGCAAATAACTTTCAAAACTGTTGATGTGGCGACAAATGCATTTTTAAAGAGATCCAAGATTATCCAAGAGATTCATTTTACCAAGAGCCACATGACATTTTTTACTTATAGGACATGCACAGCTTGGTAATTGTAATCAGAAAATCATAACTATACACACAGGTGTATATTATATAGGCCCACGGTGGTGGGCTAACTGAGTGATTATAATGGAAACAGGTTTCAGTATTTGACAGGCCCCCATGCAGGATTTTAGGTTGAATGACAGTATTTTGACATGCTCTTTTCAGCGTTAAATATTGGGGCGGTTGGCAGAAATTGTATGTCACAAATGTTTTGAAATCAGTTCTGAGCTTTCTTTAAATATTCACCCACTATATTTTGCACCTTGAGAAAAGCACTGCCAGAAATGCTTATGTTCTCACTGTTCTCTCTTTGTAAAGACCAACAGGAAATGCAGGTAAACTCAAGGACTCTTACAAGTAGAACAGGACAATGTGGCAAATGACAGACAAACAAAGGTACATATACTGAAAACTACTTCTGAACTGTATTTTTCTACTGTTTATATTTATATGAACCATATGAAAATTTTTAATTTGTCTTTTAAATATAATGAATTTAAATGCTGAATTCTAATGTTGCATCCATTCTCTCCAGTATTTCTTGCATGTAATAGGTTGTTTGGCCTGTGATCACTGACTGTGGATTGTTGAGCAGAAACACTTCTTGTGGATTGTCTATTGGCCTAAATGGTGACAACACATTTATGCTGGTCAGGGTTACACATTATAACAAACATGGGACAATAAGCAATGTTGTGGAAATATTTTTTTCTATCATTACCTTATGTGACAAGTCTTAAAATATAGCATAATTTCACCTGAAACACACACATGCAGTTGCTCAGGGTAAAATCTAACTGCTTTGTTTCACTTCTTGCTCAGTTTTCTGGAAGGAAATAATAGCTTTCACCTGCTCTGTGTCAGCTTTGTGAGAGGCTCAAATGTCGCTGCTTCTTCAAAAGAATTGGCCGTTTGTTATTATCCCAACAGCAATGAGAATTACCTCAGCTTCTGAGTCACTGAACATCTTCTGTTCCACTTGATTCAGTGTGCTACTTGATGATGGAGGTGAGCGCTATTGTGAAACATGGAATTGCTGAGGCAATGCTATCACATAAACTCAAGATAAATAAATTTCAAAGAACACTTTGGCCTTTTATAAATAAGTAAGTTTGATTTTGGTTGTCATATATTCTGAATAACTGAGCGATTTTTGCTGCGAAGATTTCAAGAACGACACCCCTTTTTCTTTTATTTTGCCTTTAAATACTTAACACTGCAACAGATTTAGGTTGTGAAAATTAAGTGAAGAAGGTATTGAAATGAAGGCTCTTTTATTACACTGCTCAAAAAAAATTGTAGGAAGACTTTGAAAACACATCAAATCTCAATGGGAAGAAATCCTAGCAGATATCTACACAGATATGGACTGAGTGTTATAAATAAAAGGATGCCACATTGTTTGATGGAAATGAAAATCATCAAACTACAGATGGCTGAATTCAACAACACCATGAAAACCAACGTGAAAAAATGATGCGATAGGCTAGTCCGTTTTGATGAAATTTCATTGCAGCAACTAAAGCAGTACTCAGTAGTTTCTTTGGCCCCCATGTGCTTGCATGCCTGACAACATCACTGCATGCTCCTAATGAGACAACAGATGGTGTCCTGGGGGATCTCCTCTGAGATCTGGACCGTGCCATCACTGTACCTCTGAACAATGTGTGGTGTAACATGCTGGGTCAAATGGACCGAAACAAAATTTCTCAGAGGTGGTCTATTGGATTTACTCAATGGTATCAATTCACATGTGGCCGGGCATCGTCATGCACCAGGATTCCAGGACCCACTGCACAAGTGTAGGGTCTGAAAATGGCTCCAAGGATTTCATCCCAATACCTAATGGCAGTCAAGGTGCTGTTCCCTGTAGAGGCAGCAAACCGTTCTCTACAGCTTCTCCAGATGTTTTTACCCTTTTCTGACACATGTGCTCAGGATGAAGCTGATCTATGAAAAACACAGGGCAAAACACATGACAAGTATTCTTTCCTCCTCTCAGGTATGGGTGCGATTGCCTTAAATGTCAATGGCACACCTGATTCTACTTGCTTGTCTCCTGCTGTGTATAAAACCATCCTCCTCCCCATTCTTCCGTTAATATAATGGGTGGGCCATTTATATGGATACACCGTAATAAAATGGGAATGGTTGGTGATATTAAAGTCCTGTTTGTGGCACATTAGTATATGTGAGGGGGCAAACTCCTCAAGATGGGTGGTGACCAGTGGTGGCCATTTAGAAGTCCGCCATCTTGGATACAACTTTTGTTTTTTCAATAGGAAGAGGGCCATGTGACACATCAAACTTATTGGTAATGTCACAAGAAAAACAATGGTGTGCTTGGTTTCAACGTAACTTTATTCTTTCGTGAGTTATTTACAAGTTTCTCTTTGTTCACAGCCATTGGCATGTCGAAGAGGTTAACACATGAGGAGCAGATTGAAATTGTGTTGATATCTGGTGAACGCAGTGACCGGGTCATTGCAGCAGATTTCAATGCAAGACACCCTACGAGACCACCCATCTCCCATGCTACTGTTAGCAAACTGCTTGCTAAGTTTTGTGAAACTGGTTCAGCGTTGGATTTGCCAAAATGTGGACGCAAGAAAACTGTCACTAATGAAGAAACATCAGTGGCTGTCCTAGCTTCATTCAGCAAGAGCCCACAGCGTAGCACTCGCCGCATGTCACTGGAGAGTGGCATCAGTCGAACATCCCTTCGGCGGATATTAGCTACTCATAAATGGCACCCTTACAAACTCCAGCTACTACAGCATCTCAACGAGGATGACCCAGATTGGCACACAGAATTTGCACTGAATTGTTCAGTGATGAGGCAAACTTTTATGTGAATGGTGAAGTTAACAAACAAAACCACCACTATTGGTCTGACACTAACCAACATTGGATGGATCCCTCCAAGACTGTTGGACCAACAAAAGTGATGGTTTGGTGTGGTATATGGGGTACAACGATAGTGGGTCCATTCTTCATCAATGGAAACCTCAAGGCCACTGGATATTTGAAATTGCTACAAGCTGGCACGTTCCCTGAGTTTTTCCAGCAAGATGGTGCACCACCACATTATGGGTGCCAAGTCCGAGCATTCCTAGATGAACAGTTTCCTGGAAAGTGGATTGGTCGTCGTGGGCCAGTTGAATGGCCCCCAAAGTCTCCCGATCTGACCCCCTTAGACTTTTATCTTTGGGGTCATCTGAAGGCAATTGTCTATGGTGTGAAGATACGAGATGTGCAGCACCTGAAACTACGGATACTGGATGTCTGTGCTGGCATTTCTCCTGCGGTGTTGCTATCAGTGTGTGAAAAGTGGGAGAAGACGGTTGCATTGACAATCCAACACAATGGGCAGCACATTGAACACATTTTATAAGTGGTCAGAAACTTGTAAATAACTCATGAAAGAATAAAATTACGTTGAAACCAAGCACAACATTGTTTTTCTTGTGACATTACCAATAAGTTTGATGTGTCACATGGCCCTCTTCCTATTGAGAAAACAAAAGTTGCATCCAAGATGGCCGACTTCAAAATGGCCACCATGGTCACCACCCATCTTGAGGAGTTTGCCCCCTCACATATACTGATGTGCCACAAACAGGACTTTAATATCACCAACCATTCCCATTTTATTACGGTGTATCCATATAAATGGCCCACCCTGTACACTTTTGTGGTAGTGTGCTAGGCCTCATAGTTAGGACGCTGTTTTTTTTGTCATTAAACTGAGCCCCAAACTTACATCTCTTGTTTTTTTCTCCATTGTAGAATCTGTTTGGTGTAACTGCCTGACCCACTGTCTGACCCATACGATGAGTCAATTAAATCAGTTCCAGACTATTTGATGCAGGACCTGAGAAGATGATATCACTAATCTTTTTTTGTGGTTTGAGGAAACCAGTCTGAGGAGACACAAAGTCTGGAAATGTTGTGTTTGATCATTTCTGCTACTCTTCAAGCACTTCCAAGCGAGTTTTATTAATTAAAACATTTTAGCCTTTTCCAGTGGGTAATGCATCTTGAGTCCTTTGTGTAACTGTCACATTTTACTATTATTTTAATACATTCACAGTATGTAAGAGTTTAACCAGTAGATTGATGTTTAATTTGTTTTTATTGGACTGACTGGAAAGTGCACTTGCATAATGATTACAAAGAGCTCAGGTTTGGGTATTAATCAAAGTACATATTGTGCTCTTTGTGAATGAATAAGCCCTACGGGCCTTTTTGTACCCTTTTGCTGTACCTGCAGGGTTAATCATATGGAAAGCACAAATAAATGTAAAAATAATGATTTACATCCCCGCAGAATTGCAACACACCTGCAAGCCGCTTTGCAACCCAGCTCCACCTCAGCTGTACGTGACCTGTCGTGTGTTAGCCAGAACAGAGTTCTACTATACATGGCAAACATAAATTACTTTATAGGGAAACATAATGTTAGCAGCACAGTTTTTACTGTTTCATTAAAAGTGTGAAAAGGATACAGAGACAAGAGTTTGAAAACACATGCTTGTTTCTACAGGGCAATACACAAATAGGAGAGAGATGCAGATGGAGGATAGGGCAGAGAGTTTACAACCCTTCAATAAGAAGAACAAATGTGAATTTTAATAACATAGCTTGAGAAAAATGTGCTTTTTCTATCTGTTTGGTATTACGACTTGTTATTCATGCAAATGTAGCATAATGTGGTGTATAACAAATTACCGAACATATGTATTTCTAAAGTGCACTGCTTTATTAAATGAACAGTGTTTTACTCTACTGAAAAATGTATTCTTTCATTGGCTCATAAACTCGCAGAACAGCTTTTTAGTAATTACACATTGGGTTGGGAGCAGTTGTAGAGCTGCATATGGTACCAAGAAAACATGGCTCAACAAACGCAATTTTTAATCAGGAATAAAATGTAACATTCACTGCCCCACTCTTTTATCACACATCTCACCTAAAGGTCAGTACTGGAAAATGTGCTCACTGCTTGTCTTGTTAAATTTAAATATAACACCTACATCTCTTCATTAAGTAGCTACTGCTTGCAAACAGGCTCTAGGAGAAGGGATGAATGTCTCATCCTAGTATTACATAGGTTGTCTGACTGGACAGTGTAACAAGCTGTCTGATGGCTTCCACATTGCTTTGTTATTCATGTGAAAGCCATATTGACAGCCACAGAGATGAGGGAGTGAGATTGAGAAGGTGACAGAGGACAAGAAAGGGAGTACAACAAATGAAGAAATAGAAAATGTACACATTAATGGCTTAAGTATTCAGATGGCATTTATGTACTAAAGACATTTCAGTTTTGATTTCTATGTGTTAGCATTATCTCCATTGTCTAAGACTACAACTATAAAGTTTAAGCAGCCCTGAGTTACACTATATTCTGGTGTGTGTAGTAGTGTGGGTGGTGACATGCAGTGTAGTTATGTGAAGAAGAAGAAAGCACTCCCTCTTTAAATTCTAAGATTTTACATGTTTAAGCCCATAATAAATCATTTTTAAATTAGGTAAACTTCAGATCAACAACTTTGCATGACATACTATACCGTATCATTATTTATATATATATATATATATATATATATATATATATATTAGGGGTGCAACGATACACAAAATTCACGGTTCGGTTCGATACTTTGGTGTCACGGTTCGATATTTTTTCGATACAAAAAAAATGTTCATGCCTTTTTAATTTGTCATTTATTAAAATTATAAATATATATTTTAACTCAAAAGTACAGTTTTTAAATTTAACCCTAACCCCTGTGCGTGTTTTTTATTTTGACAGCGAATGCGCACCTGCGGACCACTTATGTGCAGCCCTGGCTGGTTATTTAGCTCATCATATTGCAGCCACAGAAATTCTTTTGTCCATGAAACCATAAAGCTGCACTTTCTTTTTGCCTTATAGTCTGATTTGTCATAACTTCTCCGTTTTGTGGTAAGCTTTTCTTTGGCTGTCACTTCTTCACCCTGACCTGTCTTATTTGGCTCAGCAGAACTGAAATGCTTTTACACGCTCACTCACATAAGCTCAGCGATTCTCTGCGCGATCAACCTCTCACATGTTTAAGCTTGCTGCGGGAGATTTCACTTGTCATGTTTGCATAGTAAGCTAACGATTAATAAGACGATGTCAGAGGAATTGGTGCACAAATTATCATCACTCACAGATCAGTGCTGTCGCTCTCTATACACAGTTCGCACGATTGCAAAGTGAAAGCAAAAAAACAAGCGCAAATTCAAACGCGACTTCAATATGTCACATATTGACAGTGGCTCACCGATGCCAATGACATAATTACCCAGCTACATTTCTGAAAGAATGCAAAAGCATTGACATATATTTCTACAATAGCCCGACGGGCAGGGAAGAGATAGATTTTGGTAGCCCGACTGAAAAAATCGCTAGCTCCAGGACGTCGGGCTAGCGATATTGCAAGCCCTGTATCTGATTGAGGAATCACTCATCTTTGGAAAAGAGAGTTTATTACAGAGAAATGGCTCTTTCCAAAATAAAAGCTATACTATCCGCTTCTTCTGGGCTATATTCTCAGCAGCATAAGGAGAATCATGTGCTAACAGCTGTCTAAATGACTCGGCTAAAGTTAGTAGCATGCTTGCTTTTTTTTGTCTGCTTCCACTTGTCTTTGCACTAGGATGATGTCGGCGTAAATGTGCAGTCATATTCGTTGTGTTCCCACTAGTGCTTTCAGGTTAATCTCGTTGAAATGACCTTAACGCCACAACACGGCAAATCTCCGTTAACGAGCTACCGCCGATCGCTCCGTGCATGGGGCTAGACGGCAAACACGTTAACGAGCTAACTGCGCTAACACACTAGTTCACACCCATGTGATTGAGCATTGCATGGCACATCCAACATACTGTTTTACTTTAGTCCATGACTCGCTTACCTTCAGGGTCATATGTCACATGAAAACCAAAATAATTCCAAACGCTGTCGTGTTATTCAATTATACGCGGGTCCACTGTACGATTCATAACCACCTTTATTTTCTTGTTCTTGCTCTGCCCCCCATAACATAACATTCTATACAGAAACACACCGGTCTCGCCCTCTAGCTGCCATCAGCCTAACTACACGACCGCTGCATTAACATCTACTGTACAATGCAATTACACCACAAACGCCAGATCTGAATGTTGCAAGTAGAGCTTAACTTCTGTCTCGCTAGCTTGCCCTGCGCTCTTCCTTCTGACTATGCTGTCTGTGTTGAGCGCTCAGTGGATCTGTGCTCGACAGTGCAGCCTAGGCGGAGTAGTCGAACACAGATTCACTGAGCGCTCAACACAGACAGCATCGTCAGAAGGAAAATTGATCAAATAAATTACAAATGTTGTATTGTTCGATACATATGCGTACCGAAAGCACTGTATCGAACGGTTCAATATCGATACGAATATCGTTGCACTCCTTATATATACACACACACACATATATATATACACACACATATATATATACATATATATATATACATATATATATACATATATATATATATATATATATATATATATATATATATATATAGCAGGGTTAGTAGCAGCTAGGTGCTGCTACTATATACATTTGATTAACTGATGATATGAGCACCTATAAAAGCTGAAGTTTGGGCAGTTTGCTGGTTTGGAACACTCAGGTGTATGTGGCCATTTCCAAACATTTTAAAGTCCTTTACTGTGAGCAAAATATGTCATTGTTTAGAAGTGTCACATTTAAGCTGCCAGTCTGACCAGGAGTGGATGTACCAGCCAATTCAGAACAATGTCAGGCCATGCAATACTCAGAGAAACTGCAGAGAACCCAAGAGTCACTACTCAAACTCTAGAGGCATTAGTAAACATGAAATGAAATGAAATTTTGTGACAGGACCTTAAGCAAACTGTGCATAAACTAGCAAGCCAATGATCTGAAGCAATATTAACCCTATTGCTTCAAAATATGTGTACTTATTTTTTCACACCCTGCTTCCTCATTTTAGCTTATTTTTTGTTAAATGATGACAGCATAATTATTATTTGATGTGTTGTCTTCATCGCAGGTTTTATTTAGATCGTTTTAAAAACCTGCAAAGGACCAGATGACTTTTTACCATGCCCTGCATAAAAAAATAAATAAAACCAAGGACTGAAAGAGGGTGTACTTTCTTCTTCACTTGGCTGGAAGTTGTATCCCTTTTGGTATACCGTTATCAGTGAGGTGTGTATGATCTAAGAAGATTACAAAAGAAAAATTCTTTTTCACATAGTTCCATAATCACCTTCCTCTTGAGCTTGAGCCCGCCAGTCATGATTAAGCACTTTTTTTTTTTTTTAAATAAGCCCAGTTTCTCTAAAAATAATGTTTCACATTTAATGAGTCCCATCCAACAAGTGGATGATGGCCTTGAGTGACTACAAAATACTGACTGTAACACTGACTTTTTTTAAAATCATCCAATTCTTGCTAGTCTTGGTAGCCGGGGGTCACTTCGCCAGGGGCTCCACTCCTGGCCACCACCAGAAGTGGTGGGCCTGCAGGAGGATATGCCCATGTCCCTTTTTTCTGGCTGTGCCTTACCAGGCCCTATGGACTAAGGCCCGGCCACCAGATACTCGCCCTCCAGCACCCTCCCCGGGCCTGGCTCCAGAGCGGGCCCCGGTAACCCTATCCCAGGCAGTGTGAACTGTTCCCTTGGTGTTCTACTTTCCATGGATAGTAGAACACCAAGGTGAGGTGTGGAGTGGGTGAGGTGTTCCAGGAATGTCCCACTGGGAGCAAACCTTGAGGCAGACCCAGGACACGCTGGAGAGATTATATCTCTCAGTTGGCCTGGGAATCGCTTTGTGTTCTCCCAAACAAGCTGGAGGAGGTGGCTGGGGAGAGGGAGGTCTGGGCTTCTCTGCTTAGGCTGCTGACTCCGGATAAGCGGAAGAAGATGGATGGATGGATCATCCACTTTTTTTGTTGCAGTTGTATGTTGTCATAAAAAACAAATGGTTGACATATGGTTGGATGGAGCATTTTAAAAACCTGCATGCTAATCGGAGCCATTGTTTACGCCGTTACTTTGTATCCTGCTGCATAGAGTGCACACTACACCAGGCATTGGCATTGGACATAAAACTGGGATGCACTGAACTTTCACTGTGGATCTAATTAAAAGTGCTGAGCAATCGACTTAAATGTCAACCTACTACTGTCAAATTAACATGACACATGAGTGTACCATAGGATGAGTAAGGAGACAGCACGTCTGTGCTCCAGAGTTAGAAAAAAAAAAAAAAAAAAAAAATGGGAAAAGTTATGAGTGAGATTTTCAGACACTTGTTCCAAAATGTGTTAATTCTCCCATTAATAAAAGCACTTGTCATATCCCTTGTTCCTTGGCAGAAATAAAAATAGAAACTGACAGGATGAGCAGTGGATAAAGATTAAAATGTAACTAAAACACAGGCTGGGAAACTGGCAGAGAATAAAAGCTTCTTTTTTTCATTATTAGAACGATGTATTACAAGGAGAGAGAATGTGCAAAATAAAACAACATTTCCTTGTCCTGTTATTAAAAATGGAAAAAGAAACAGATTCAGACTTCTTGAAAATGTATTTGTATGACCTGCTACATTCTTCCACTGTCTCCAATTACAAATGCCTACTGGGTTTTAAATGAAATCATTAGATCCTAGTCTCTTTTTAATTCACATTTCCAAAACCTCATCATGTACCCATGATTCATAACAGCCTCCTCATTATGAGAACAAAACCACTCCTGCAGTCTTCAACAGCAGTCATTCACAGTGATTTTCACCCAAGAATAATTTACATTTTCAGTTTCCTCAGTTCCACTTACATTTGTCAACATTGTTTCCCTCTCTCTCACACACACACACACACACACACACACACACACACACACACACACACACACACACACACACACTACTTAGAGAGCCCTTCAGTGTTTAGGGAGAAAAACAACTATACAGCTATGGCTTTTCAAGTGTCAATCACTGGAAATAGGGAGGAGGGGAGCTGAGAAGAGGACATTAAAAAGTCTTATTGTGTAAATAACCAAAAATGAAGGAGACTGAAAAAAAAAAAAAAAAAGGAGGGGGAAAAAAAAGAAAAGAAGAGACGACAACATGACAAAGCCACAAGAGAGAGTTTCTGGTGTCAATTACCACAAGATTAAAAAGAGAATAATGGAAGCAGAAGGGTGCAGCAAGACATGTTTAACATTCTCTGTCCATCATCTTAAAATGTGCTGGATGAATATCTTCTTGCTGCTTAAGTGTTCGTAGGAGATGAGGAGCAGAGAGTTAGGGACCGAAGGAAAGACGTGGAGAAAAATGGCTGCATAGGATCGAAAATTAGATTTGTAGTCACTTGATAATTTCATGGCAGTATTACCTTGTTGGACTGGAAATATGACAGATGGATTTGGCAGAAGATTAACACGCACTTCCAACATATTTACTGGAGTAATTACTTCAATTCAGCAGTCTATATCTGTGTTTCTTGTGTGCTTTTTTTTTATTATTTTTTTACAACAACCAGCTGGGGTGATGTTATATCATGGGATTTTTAGTGTGATGGTTGTGGCAGAGGGTTTTTCTTCTTCATCTGCTTTTGTTTGTTTGTTTTGATGTAGGGGTAAGAATCTCCTATTACAGGTTGGATGCAACATAACGTATCTCAGTGTGGTTTCATATGTCTAATGTTCCGTCATTAGAAGTCTAATTTGGGTTGATAGATACACCTGAGCTCACATTTCTACAGTATCAAATAGTTCTGGGATCTTATAGCTATGCACAAGGTAGACTTTGATATTGGTGGTGTGACATATCATCTTCCTGTCATGACTGTGTGCAGACAGGAAGGAATGGTGTACCCAAGAGCAGGGGCAAAAGTGAACTTAAACAACTCCGCTTTATTGCTGGACAGGGGGCAAAACAGAAAACTTGCAAAACTGGGAAAGTAACTAAACTAAACTAAACTAAACAGGTAGACAGAACACACAGGGGGGACGACGACGAGAAGACAAGCAGGGAAAGACACAGACACTAAATACAAGAGGTGAACAGGACTAAGAGGAAACAGCTGGGAGACACAGCTGGCACTGATTACACAGATGAGACGGAGGAGCACACAAAACTGAAAAACACTGACATAAGACACAGACCTTAAACGTAAAACAGGAAACTCACACATGAAGAGACACAGACTCAAAACTGACAGAACAGGAACAGAGGGAGTACAGAACCGAAACCTAATAGCAAATCTTAACAAATAACCAGAATACACGAGAACGGTTTCAATTGTAAATCTCAGAACTTTCACAGAGCCACCATGACTCAAAGAAGATGTTTCTTTAATGGTTTGACTAATATTGAAATTAAATGTTCCAACAGTTGTGATGGTGCTTAGTAGTTGATTAGATAGAGAATGTTTTATAACAGATCGATATGACTGCAGCCTTTATAGGATCCCACATTACGTTAGTAGTGTTGTGGTCTGAGAGCACTGATAGTGTGCCATTGTGTGTTTGTATATCCAGGTATGCTTTTCATTTTCGTCCTGCTCAAATATGAAACTATTGTCAATCAAACACTTTCCTCACAATACTGAAACTGGTCAGGACTGAAATTTCATGTTGTGCTGTGTGGCAGGCAGGAGATTGGACCCAAATGCAGACTTCACAAAGGCAAAAATGTAAACTCAAAAAGAGTTTCATTGCTGATCCAAGGGGGAAATGATTAAAAAAAAAAAAAACTAGTCTCTGGAATAAAGTAAACTAAACACACGGAGAAGCTCACAGGGAAACACACAGCAAGAGGGACGATGTGACAACAAGCAGGGAATGACAGAGGACTAAAATACATGACGAAGTAATCAGGAAACAGGAGACAGAAGGGAAACGCAGCTGGTACTAATTACACAGATGAGACAGGAAACAGAGTCTAAACATAGAGAAGAACTGTCAAAATAAAACAGGAAACATGAGACAATTCACAAAGCTGCAGACACTAAGACATGCAAACGTGACAGACCTAACAGAGGCAAGACCAAGACTAAATACAGTATAAAATTACTTTGCTAGGAAATATAAAATACACAGAGAACCTATAGACAATGTCTAAAGAAAAACTTTGGAAGAGCTTCAGGAGAAATATTTCTCATTACCACCTACTTTACAATAAAATATTAAAATAGAATATGACTCTCTCTCTCTCGGAAGTACAATATGGAGAAATGAGGGGGGACTCGAGACAATGCTGCACCTGTGAGGTGTGAAAGTACAGATTGTAATTTTATCTGAGCCTGACAGAGAAAATCAGACATATCAGACAAAATGGCACAGTTGCTGTTTTGTCACATGTGCAAAAGGTCAGAATAACTTTCAAGACTTAACGCAGCTGCTGTATGGAAAACAAGAAGAAAACTTTCTAAAGCTGTCAACAATATATCCATCTGGAATAGGTGTATATATGTAGAACAAAATCTGTGTTTGCGCCAGTGTGAAATAAAAGCCACATCACACTGTGTGTTTCCTGTTTTTCAAATTTTTTTACTGGTGGTCCTAACAGTCCACCAAACTACAGCATTGCTAATAATTTGATTTTTCTAAGCAAAGTTTCATGAGATACATAAGCAATCAACCATTGAGTTATGTTACAGCACTGATTGCACTGAATGTCATAAAAATGCTCAGTTTAAATCAAGTAGCACAACTGTCAAATTACATTTAATGTTATTTAAGTCTCACTGACTGACACGAGGAAGCCCTCGTTAAATGTAAAACTTTGACTGTTAACTAAATTTGACCTTACTTATGCACAGCAGTTCATTTTTTTTTGCACTGACAATGCTGCTTCTTAACTGGCAAGCTTAATATTCAGGCCCTTATTGCCAGTGGCATATATAACACATCACTGACATGTGCAGTTAAACTGCAAAAGTCCATAAGAAAAGTAATCAATTTTGAGAAACTTATAGAAATTAACTTCTTTGCATTATCCCCAGCTTATGTGCATGGTGTGGAACAGTTAAAGTAGCAAAGTTGGATTCTCAGGAGGAAATCCCTGTTCAGCAATAAAATGACTAATGCTTAACTGCTACTTAAGCATCTGCTATTAGGGTGGTCTATAATGTGGGAAATTAACCTCCGAGTTCCCTCGGGAGCCCTTCTTGTACTCGATGTAAATGCATTTAACCTTTCCTCGCCATGTGACCACTTTCTGCAGGCCTCTGAGAACAGACTGCTCGGTTCTGAGTCAATATGGTTAAACCATAATATAAATTTGGATTTGGAACAGTGTTTTCATTTTTAACTTTAAGACTGCTGTTTCCTCAGTACAAATAAACTAATCATTTAGCATCTGTTCAGCTGTACCAGTCCATTGAGGCATTTTAAACAAACATTGCCCCTTGAATGCTTCCTAGACACAATAAATAGCACTGCTTCCTTCACATGTGTTGGTTTAAAGCAGCTAATTCTCTTTCAGATATTTCTGCATCTCTGTGATGTAATCAATCAGTGTTAAAATCCTTAAAAATCAATCATGATCAGACAAAAAGACCATATACCTGTCACTGCATTTAATGCTAACACTAAAAAGAAAAGTTCAGTTTATTGAGAGCAAATGTGGTATAGATCAGCTACGGTACTTAAACACATGGCAGAAAAATATTGATTATGACAAGACATCTAACCACAGAGCATCCAAATAAGCTGCAAAAAAGATTTTAAAGCACACTCCTGACACCGTGTCAGACAGCTTTAACAAGGTTGTCATCTCTCATGGTTTCCAGTTAATAGGTGAGCCATGTCAGAAGGTTTTATTTATTTATTTATTTTTGTCTTCTCAATATGTTATGAGATAACACCAGGTTGCAGCTCTATGCAACGACCTAGTCATGCAGTAATGCATTTTGTGAGGGAGAACAGTCAATCTCTACATTAGGACATGAAGCCTTGTGAACTCTGGCCCATAGAAGTAAAAGATTTATTATAGTGCCTCAGAAATCAATGTGCTCAAAGAGCAGACACATCTTAACATAAGGCATTTGGAGGAGACTGAGTCAGATTTTCATGGTCAAAGAATAGGATCTGAAGGTGATCAGTGATGAAAAGAAGACTCGTTGTGCCAAGAAACACAAGGACTTGATATTAGACCGGAAATCAAGGCTTGAGTACATTTTCTGCTGCTATGACAGAAAAGGTCAACTCATGGTATCTGCATAGGTTATATTTAGCTTAATTCTGCCTTTAAAATGGTGTAATATTTTCTTTAAAATGACTTGATTGATAAAAGGAATTCACAAAATCTTGTTTAAGAGATTATTTAAGAAGAGCACAGTCGGTTCCTTCTTGGGCGTGGTCTAAGGAGCTTGGAAAGAAAAGCGTCTGGACTTCTTTAATCCTTAAAGAAGTCCAGACGCTACGGATTACCACACAAAGATCACTACTCTCCTCAGTGACAACAATACCTACGAAGCCTTAAAGCGAGACCCCACAAGCAGCTACAAAAAGAAAGTTATAGCTTGCCTTCAAGATCTTGAAAAGGACAAAATCATTGATCGCTTTACATATCACGGCCTTTACCCAGGGGATGCCATACCCTGCATTTACGGACTTCCTAAGATCCACAAAGGTGTTCCACTCAGACCCATTGTCAGTAGTATAAACTCAGCCACTTACAACATTTCGAAACACCTTTCTACCATCCTAGCACCTCTTGTGGGGAACACCCCACATCGCATCAAGAACTCCACCAACTTCACCGACAAGGTCTAGAAACTTACCCTGGATCTAGATGGAACCATGGTGTCCTTTGATGTAGTCTCTCTCTTCACTTGCATACCCACCACGGAGACCGTGGAGACTGTCAGAAAATGACTACAAGAAGACAGCTCCTTGGAAGACAGGACCAACTTCACACCCGATCCGATTTGCACACTGTTAGACCTCTGCCTCACCACTACATATTTCAAATACAACGAGGGTTTCCACAGACAACAACATGGCTGTGCCATGGGCTCCCCCGTGTCACCTATTGTAGCCAACCTTTACATGGAAGAAGTGGAAAGAAAGGCTCTTGGCACTTTTAAAGGAAGAGTTCCCAGCCACTGGTACAGATGTGTAGACAACACCTGGGTCAAAATCAAGACACAAGAAGTGGAATCCTTCACTGCGCACATTAACGCTGTGGATAAAAACATCAAGTTCACCAGGGAAGACACAAAGGACAACAGTTTACCTTTCCTGGACTGCGCTGTGCACATTGAAGAGAATGGCAACCTCAACATTGAAGTTTACCGGAAGCCAACACACACAGACCAGTACCTCCTCTTTGACTCCCATCACCCTCTGGAACATAAACTTGGGGTAATCAGGACCCTACACCACCGGGCAGAACATGTTCCCTCTAAGCCTGAAGAAAAAAAGAAGGAACACACACATGTAAAGGAAGCACTTAAAACAGGCGGTTATCTGGGTGTCTATAAAGTCAGCAAAGATGCAGAGAAAAGAAGATCAGACACCAGCGAGGGAGGATAAGAAGGGACAGACGCAACAACATTGTCATCCCCTATGTAGCTGGGGTATCAGAGAAACTCAGGAGAGTTTTCTTCAAGCACGACATCCCAGTATACTTGAGACCCAGAAACACACTCAGACAGAAACTGGTTCACCCGAAAGACAAAACTCCAAAACACAAACTTAACAATGTGGTGTATGCTGTACAGTGCAGCGAGGAATGCCCAGACCTCTACATTGGAGAGACCAAACAGCCACTTCACAAGCGCATGGCACAACCTAGAAGAGCCACCTCCACAGGACAAGACTCAGCAGTCCATCTGCATCTTAAGGACAAGGGTCACTCTTTCGAGGATGCCAATAATCACTTTTTGGACAGAGAAGACAGAGGGTTTGAAAGAGGAGTGAAAGAAGCTATTAATGTCCACTGTGAGAGACCATCTTTGAACAGAGGCGGTGACTTACGACACCAACTGTCTGCCATCTATAATCCAGTTTTGAGATCCCTTCCCAGACGCCTTAACGGGGGTCCTTTGGGGTGATACTCCCACGGGGTTTAAATCTGGGACTCTCCACCATTTGAGTCTAGAACTGAAGAAGCTTCTAGGATGAGAGGTGAAACGTCTTCAAGCAACTTAAAGAAGTCCAGACGCTTCTCTTTCCAAGCTCCTTAGACTACGATGATCTGAATGACTGAGAACCTTCGAAGACTTCTTGGGCATGGAACGATGTAGCGTCTCTTTACCCTTGCAAGGTTACTAGAAAGGTCATGACAGCATATATGTGTTTTGCGGCAGCCCTGTGGGGGTACTGCAGAATTAAAGAGCACTGACACCTTAGTAACAAAGTGAACCAAAGTCAGCTATATGTCTGTCCATATAGCTGACACAGTGTCATCAAACATATTTTACTATGTGTTGCCTTGTCTCAATTTTCCGCTTTAAAGTAATATTTTTTTGCACATGGTTCTTTGGCCTTTATGGGAGGGTGGCATTTGAGGTAGTTTAAGGCCAGTGAGAGGCAGACAAGAGGAAAGACGGCACCTTCAAGTTTAAGTTTGAGGTTCGTTTTCTGCTGGAAAACAATGTATTGCTCCCTTTGGGTTAGAGGAGAGTTGCTGCCTCAAGCAACGAAATGCAATTATTTCAGGATCCTGTGCTCAAATGATAGAATGTGAGAAGGACAGGTAGATTGGTGGAGTTGGTACAGTATCAGCAGTAATGCTGATGTTGTAGTGGATGTTTTGGTGAACTGGGAACTGGGTTGTGCCTCAAGGCAGAGGTTTAGATTTACCAGTGGGTCTATGCTTCACCTATAATCATGAGCTCTGGTTAGTGACTTAAAAACTGCATTGGTGGATACAAGTGGTCAATATGAGTGAGCTCAGAGTCAATACACTGTTCCTCCATGTCAAAAAAATTTGACCTGAGGTGGTTGAGCTATATCGTGTGGATGCCTTCTGAGTGATTTTATGGACATGGCTAGTGTAGACTTTGCAGAGAATACCATGCTACTGTAGGCCAACTATCACTGCAACCTCCAAGAAATCCAGACAAGTGGCTATGTTAATGGCAATTTTATTAATCTCATGCAAAAAACTTTTCCAACAGTGTTATAAAGGAACAGGACACCCCTGATGTGTGAAGAGCAAACTTATCAAATATCTCTTTTATTGTTGTACTTTGTAGGTGGCTGCTGTGAACTTGTCTCACAGCCGGCTGCACTTAGAAACTAATGTTAGTTGTACAGCTCAGGGGAAAGCATATTTGATGAAAATTAGGTTGTAGCTCATCTACCTTACAATGGTTGGAAAGAGTCATTGTTTGTGTATCAACAACATCTTCCCTAAAAGTTTCTCGCTATAAGCTACACTTTGTGAAAATGTTTCCAGTGAAGTATTTATTGAGATGTTGAAGTGCATCTCATGCTTCAGGGATAAAGGTTTGGTCTGTTGTGCTTCTGACGAGGAACTGATTTAAGTTTTAAATCGAATCAACTAAAACATTAAAATGAATCAATCAAAATGTGGGAGCAAATTATTTTTGTGCACTAAATGCAGCACAGTTGAGCCTCAGTATGCATCTCTTATTTCCAGCCTCTTGAGATAATTGCTATGTAGTTGTTTGTGTGCTGCATGAGGCCCTATCAAATACACATTAAACTGGCATTATATAACACTGATTCGTGCTTGTTCAGCTGCAAGACTGGCATGTAAAACTGTGATTGTGCATATCAGATGGGGTTTCATGTGAACAATGTTCAAGATGCCATTAAGCATCGATGAGGTTTTTCTTCTTTGGGGAATTTTTGTTGCCTTGATCACTGCAGCAATATCTCCTGGTTGCCAAGTTTGCATTTAATAGCTAAATCATGTCACTACATGTATTTATTATTAATATTTTTTATGATAGTGCTATATTTTTAAGTATGGAAAATAAAAAAAATAATGTTTTATATTCAAATAAAGCCGTTCTTCAAGTCATAACTAAGAAACATCTCTTGGTTTTTTTTTTTAAATTAATTCAGCGTTTTAACTCCAAAACAACTATTTTCATTTTTGGGGGGTTGTGCTCACACATGCTGCAGGCCTATATTATCTTCTCACTGCAGGGACTCCAAGAGGATTTAACAGCATAAGAAATTCAACACTTTCAACACAAAATGAAACTTTCCTTGTCAAACCATTCGCAGAATAAGTGGCCCAGTTTAATTTTCTCACCATTTGGCTTCAGATCCTATAGCGCAGACTGTTCAGGGAGAGAATAATCTTAAGCATCAATGTATAATTAACTCAAAAGGTCAAAGGATCCATCTGGTTTTCAATTAAACTGTTATCTCCTAAGGAAGGAGCTAGTATTTGACTTCTTTCTATAGGATGGGAGTAGCAGAGGTCAGCGAAATTAATGTCTCCCATGTCTACAATCCAGCGAGAGTTTTCATCCTCACTTACTCATTAGGTTGGATATGACATCTTTCCTATAGTAAAGTTTCTTCAGTATTACTTTTACTTCTGAAAATCCCTCCTCCAACTCTGTATCTACACAATTTATTGCGTATGAACATATTTGATGCACTGCATACTTAACAGCTGTAACAGGCATATTATCTGATAAATTAAATAGCTTAAGAAAAAGGTGCCCGCCATGATAGCAAAGTCTTCACTTTGTGATTGGTTTCACTTTGTGAGCCTGTCTGTGTGTGCACTTGTGCTAACTATAAACCAGTTTTTGGGCTGTAGAGCATCATGCTGTATATTCTATAACAGTGAGGACATTTTGGCTAATGTCTTATTATCTCAAGCCCCTTGATAAGCTTGTTTATTAGTTAAGGCTTAGGCATTAAAACTATAGGATAAAATTAGGCCAGGACATCTGTGGACACATTAGAAGTGGTTGTTCTTAATACCATGATCAGTCCAGCTGGAGTCCTCTTGCACTGTCTTGTCTTCACCAACAAATAAACACAATCAAATTTCATGGCATGCAGGCAGTTTGGGTTACAGACAGACTTTGTCTGTGCAGCATCTATGAATTATTTACAGGGGAATAATTACTGCATGTACATTCTTGCCAATTTGTGTAGTAATTATGTCTTTTTTTACTTAACTAGAAGACCTATATTTAGATCTGCCTACAAGTCTCACTGAAAAATCATACATTAGCTTCAGTTGTTTCTTTTCTGGGGGGAAGTAAATGCTTAATTTATTTGAGCTAGACTGAAAAGCTGTTATTCAAATCCCTTGGTCCATTTAACAAACAAATATGAATACTGCTTTAAACTTGGTTTCCAAAGTCCACACTTGATTCATTATAAGCATGTGTACTGCAGTTCTCTTGGAGGTTTACTGCCCCCCCCCAAAAAAAATAAAATAAAATAAATAAAATCTAAGCACTGGAAATAGAAATTGGCATTTAAAGTGTTTCTGTCCATCCAGCTTTCATAATTAACTGTCGAGCCACTGGCTAGTTTGATTGTTTCGTCGATTCTGATTGGCCCGTATACCCATGGGTTTCCTCTAATAGCCCTCTTTCTCTCTTTGTCATCCAATTGGCCTATCTCGCCTACCATCACCGCAGGCTGGTTGGTCATTTTGGCATTTTGAGCTGTCTGTGAAGTTAGTCTTTGTAGCCACTGGCAACTGCATGTGAGTGTTTGTGTAATACTGTGAACTGAGACCAGGCCCAACAACAGTCCTCAGCAGACCTCATCGCTTCTGCAGTACTGCACATGCACACAAATCATACACACAAGCATCATTTAGCTTTACTCCAGGCTAATGGCAGAGTGTGGCAGATGACACTAAAGTACACCGGCTGGCTCACATAGCCTGAAACACAAACCCTCATCTACACTCTGGACACGGGGGATGAAAAATGCATCTCTGACACACAACACAGTTGTGTATCAATGGCTTCAGAGGACATTGCATTATTTTGTGGAGGGCTTTTCTAACCACAAACATATTACTATTTGTTCAGTCAAAACCCTGACCTAATCCTATCAAACCTTGTACTCTCGTCACTATAAAATCCAGTAATTCACTTAATGCAATCTTGCCTTTCTGCCCCTGTAATGTGCACAGAACATGAGTTGTGACATTCGTTTCTGAACGATCTCTGACTTTACTGACAGAGTGATGTTAAACTCATATCTCACTGATGACTCAATGATAGCAAGTTACAATTATATAAATCACAAAGGTTTAATGTCCAAAATCCCATCAAATAAGTATCTCCTAATGAAAGCAGTGTCATGGTTTGGAATTTAGTCAAAGTTATGGATCTGCTCTTTCTTCCTCACATCTCCCAGTTGCTTTTCAGTGTATTATTTTTCTTTTCTTTTTTTATCATTTGGTCCCCAAGTTCAGTTTGTTTCAGTCTTATTGCTTCTAAAACAAATTCTACGCTAGCTGTCCTGTTTGGTTTTGTATCTGAACATAGTTACAAAGTCAAGATGCTGAAGTAACCAGGTGAAGCAAAAGAAATAAAAAATAGTTCATTTTTTCTCTACCTAAGATTGTGTATGAAGAAGGTCCAAAGACCTAAAAATAAAACTCAGGGGAATAACTCCGAGGCAACACTGGTCTGTATTATGAAGCACAATTTGTGGTTTAATGAGGTCACTTCCTGTTTCAGCATCATGTCACCATAGTAACTTTTACACCTACACCTACCTAAAGAGTATGTAGGCCATGTTCTAGATAACAATCCACTAAACAATCTGGTCTCTGGATAATATCCTGGAAAATTTAAAGAGAAGTCTGCACTTCAGTTGAAACCAAAACAAAATTACGTTCATAAATATAAAACTATTGTTTATAAACACGAATGTTAAAACATAATATCAAATTAGAAGGTATCACCTAAATAGCTATCCTTTACCTCGATAGCACGATAGCAGTAAAAATGATTTTGAAGTATGAGAAGTTTATTCTTCAGAAAGTTAACAGGATGACTTACTGAGTGCCTCCTCTGTGGTCTGTACGAGGTTATTTTATTCTTCTATTCCTCAGCCATGCCTTTCACCACCATAAACAAAACTCTCTTCTGTTCAATGCACTGAAGTTTAGGAAAAAATTATGTTGCCCCAGATAGCAATGCCTGTCTTGCTTCTTTTGCTCTTCTTGAACTACATTGTACCAGAGACCACAGAGGAAAGTCAGCAGATGTGCTGTATTATAGAGGTTAATGGTGGCATGGTAGTAGAGGAATTCATGGTGCCAGGTTATTTTATCATTCCTTCTGTGCTGGCCGGGGACTTGCCCAAAGCCCCTCTCATTTGGTAAGGTTAAGTCCTGCCTCCAAACAGGAAATGTCATGTTATTCCTGTCATAGATGGTTAAATGAATCTTTTTATTATCCTTTTTGCCTTGGTTATGTCTCCCTGAGGCTCCGCAGCAGCAATTAAACGAGCAAACTGTACGTCATTAGAACTTTAAGTATATGGTCATCAGTGAAGATGGCTTGGGTTGAGGTTCCACTGATTATTTTGGTCTTTTTTTCTTTTCTGAGCATAGATCAAAGATACTATTAGGTTGGGACATGTTGTATCCAGTTTTCCTACGCACTTAAAAACAAAAGCAAAACAGAAGCAAAATTGATATAAGACATGAAAGAAAGCAAACACTCAAAGTAAAATGGGAAATAAAAAGATATGAAACAGCATGCACAAGAAAAACAAAAGAAATTGGTCAAGGAATAAACAAAATATGATATGAGACAGAGGGAGGGATCATTTCTAAATAATGAAAATAATAATAAACCAGACATAAACCCAAACAAGCTGTTCACTGGAAACAGTAACAATATGAGATGGTATACAGACAGAACTACTAGAATAAAACAGTGCCTAAAAGAGGACTCCAAGAAGTAAAATAACAACAAAAATCTAAGCTGCACACTGGACCAGTCCAAAGGATCATGACATGTATAATACAAAGATCCAGTCATTCCTTCATCATTGAGTTTAAACTTACTGCATATCATTATGGGTCGAAAATTAGCTGACGTTGCTGAAAATATCAAATTTATTTACTCCCTAACAGGCCAGAGAAAAATATGTTCCATTTATTTTGACTTATAACATTTTCAGTCATACTTTTTTCCCCTGTGCAGCTTACAGTGAATAGTAAAAACACAATTCAAATTTTAAAAAAGAAGAAAATGGAATAACCACAAGGACGTGGTCAAATAAGACATAAAATACATAAGAGCGCAGATCTGACAGCAAAAAGGTGTTCTCTGTCATCTGAACTCAACCGTGGCTTTTTTAATTCCTCCTGATGTTGTGTCGGCTTTGCGAACAATTTTTCTTATTAGTGCTTGTGCCTTGAGAATTGTGTGTTAATTGAGTTCAGGTAGCGGTGCTGTGAGGTAATTACAATGAATGCCAGCGTTTTCTAAATGAGCATCTGTTGCAACCTGCAAACTGAGCTTTCCACAAAAGGTCTCACAAAAATGCAGCACATGTAATAATAGGTAAAAAGGTTTTTTAAGCCAAGGGAAATAAGACTTGTTTGGCTGGATGGATTATTAGGAAGACAGCTTAATATTCAAACTGAAACAAAAAATAAGAAGTAAGGAAAAGAGACAGCAAAAGAGAGCAACGGAAGAATAAGAATATGAGTGTTTACATGCTAACACTGCAAACTAATGGTATAACCAGTGTGTGGCATCAGTGCCTGACTGTGTGTGTATGCGTGCCATTTTGTGTGAGAACGAGATAGAGAGATACAGACAGAGAGACAGCGTGTGTGCTTGAGCTTTCAGAGCTCAAAATGTCAACATCATGGCATGAGGGCAGAGACACCCAAAGCTGTTTCTCTAATGCCAGCGAGATAATGCTAAGCCACAGGCTGTGTGTGCATGTGAAAGAGGTAGAACAGCTGTTTGAAAGGTCAGAATTTCTACAGAGAGACAGGCTACAAAGATGGGAGCAGATGACCAGATGATGGAAGGAGTGAGGGAGTTAAAAAGGAAAGGACCAAGGCATAGTTGGATCAGTCTGTGCATGAAAGGGGAAGAGAAACGAAAATGTGGATCAAATGATGAGCAAGCTTTTATTTTCCCTAAATAAAAGCTTTCATTCTTTTATGTAACTTTCAGCATAAAACAACTTCTTAAACTCTGTAAAACATTCATTGTCTTCTTCTTTTTTAACTAGAATCCAGTTTGAAGGAAAGTAAATCATTTCTATCTTTTATCATACCCAGCCCCTGGATTTGATGTTGCTTCTTGGTTTAGTGTGAATGAAATTTGAATCTGGCATTCAGCATAAGTATATACCCTTTTAATTAGCTGATGCATTAAAGTATCTTAAATGTCTTTATATTACCTGTATAGCTATTTTTTATATATTTTAAAAACTCATCTATTCAAAATAAGCAACACATGCATTCTTACTGTGCATGATTGTGATAGTCTAAAGTCTAAATTAAAAAACTTCCAAAACCAAATATGCTTTTATTTCGGACATTAGGAAAGAACTTCTTTGCAGGAAAGGAATATCGTTTTGCAACTCTCTGGGCTGCTTACTAAAACTCTTGATTTTCCTCAGTCACACCATATTGTGTGGCTGCCAACACTCCACACCACCTCAGGTGTCGTCTGGCCTTTCATAATCCCACAGAGGGCAGAGCGACAATTTGGACGAAACTGCGTGACGGACAGCCAAAACCAGACACTCCCAAATGTGTGACTCCCACGAAAACTTTGAATGGATCAGCTTTGCTGTTTGCCTAACATGCGTGGGATATAAGGGTGGTAAAGTGTTTCCTCATGCTTCTGTTTAAAAATAAAAAATAAAAAATAAAAAAAAAGGATAGGGAGTAAAATCAGTACCTAGGAAGTTTCTACGGTGGGTGCGAATCTGTGTTAAATGAAGCGAAGGGTAAAATAACTGAAATCTGTCCATGACCTTTTCAGCGGAGGTAAACTCTTGACAAATGCCACCCTGAGTCCAGCATACTAGTGTGTCTGTTTATACGCTTGCATAACTTGTGTGTTCTTCTGTCCGTGCACAGCCAAACTCTAATCCCTAATGTCCTGGACATTGCATCATTAACAGCAGGTGCTCTTAATTATATTTTCATGATTGCCGGCCCATTTGTAAACCCCTGTCTTACTCTAATGTATTAGAAAAATGACCTCATAAACAATTAGTGAGAGTAATGAGATTACATAACCAGCTCCACTGAGGTCTCTGTGCTATAATCAGCACAATGCCACAGAAAGAGTGACTATTTGGCCACAGATTCTGGGAAATAATCCAATCAGTGCAGCTTTTTCACCTTGACACACACGTGCATGCTATGGGAATGAATGGAAAACAATTTTATTGAATCTGATATAGTGTCTCTTCATCTGTGCGGCATGAGAACATTGTGAGGATCAGAGATAATATAAAACTCATGAAAATATTGCAACAAATTGCCAAACATCCCTGCAAGTTAATTATTAGTGTGCTGTATGTTTCTTGTAGGTTTAATCTCATGTTTTCATAACCTGTCTTTCTTATGATGCTTATTTCACCTTTTTATTCTAGGAGGCTTAAATGTTCTAATGCAGGGATCTTAGAGAGATAGAGGGGAGGCCACAGCAGCTACCTGGCCCTGCTTAAACACAATGTATGAGACGGTTAGTAGGATGCCTTCTATTGTGCCTCATGTGCTAATGGACTCACGCAGTGGAGAAAACCAGGCCCCGCTGGATGCTATGGCCTCTGAAGGCTGTGGTTCAACAGTCTCTACATCTACGGTAGCTACCTGCTGACCAGCAAGTGAGGAGGAGAATGAGGAAAAGTCAACAGCAGAGGTGGAGATAAGTGTGAAACAGGGGGGATGGTGAATCTGGATTTTAGCCTCTGCCTAACCTTCACAAATGTGGAAGTAGAGTTTTGCAGAATCTACAGCAGGAGGCAGAAAAGGAAGGTAAGCACTTTGTGCAGCCCTACAGAGACTTTCTGCACCTTCTTCACAAGAGTTAACTTTAAATTAGATTAATTAATTAATCCTCCATTTTTCTTTCAGCAGATATCAGCTAAAGCTTCAATTTATTACACTGTATGAAGTCTCATAACAGGGCTGGTAATGAAGTTATTTGGGGTAATCCCTGTTAATATTTTCATCATAAATAAATGCTGAACAAATTAATTAATGTCTGTGTTCCTATCTCTGAGTCTGTAAGATTGCAGTTTACAAACTGTCCCACTAGAAGCGATTTGCTTGAAGTGGCTTTTTGTGCTTAAAAAACAAAAACAAACATTCACAAACACCAGGGTGCTGCATGTGGGATAAAAATCCACTAAAAACCATTCCACTGATAAATAAGCTTGATAAACACTATAAGAAGATTACACACATCAAATAAATACATCTGCACAAAAAAAAAAAGGAAAAAAACTAAAAAATGATGCATAAATACTGTAATACCGTACTACAAGTCAAACGTTTTGACACAGGAGTGGGCTTTGACACAGTGCTAATCAAACCTGCTTCAACCTCCTAAGACCCAAACTCTTTCATGGCATGCATTTTCAATTTCTCTTTGCTATTTGGGCTCATTGGGACCTGATGAATGTAAAAACAAAGAACTACGTGATTTTTTTTTTTTTGACCTGATTTTTGTTTCAGAGAAAAACGAGATCCACATATAAGGACATTCGCTTTAAATTTTGATAGAACAGTGGCAGTATAATGTCCTCGTAAGTGGATATCAGGCCTTTGTAGAGAAAACTTAGTATTTTGGTCTAGACAACCCTAAAATGTGATGTCCACATATGTGGACACCAGGTCCTAGGAGGTTAATAAAAAAAACTACAGTCCAAACGGGCATTGGGGCAACAGGGGCAGATACCTGAATTAGGAAATATCTATGTAACAAAGCTTTAAGTTTGTTAACATCAATATGTGAGTGTCTAGAAGCAACAGAGGTAGGCAACAATATTTCTTTGTGTTACATGCATATTTAATCAGGCTGGCTGATTCCAATCAGCAATTCCAATACACTCACTACAGATCACAATGTTGTCTGCAATCATCGTAGTCCACAGAGCCTCCTGCCTAACTTCATCTGTCAACCTGTTCATTCACCGAAATGGGAGATGGGGTTCAGAGCCACTCCCTGATGTAATATCACCCCCACCATGACCCCATCTGTCAGCCCTACTACACAATTCACCACTGTCTTGCTACCCTCATACGCGTCCTCCACCAGCCTCACATACTTCTCTGCCACTCCTGTTTCCTCATGCACTACAACAGTTCCTCTCTTGGCATCCTGTAACACACTATCCCTAGATCCAGCAAGGCATAGCCCAACTCCTTCTGACATACTCTATACTTCTCCATCAACACTCTCGAAGCAGGAACCGCATTTGTCTATAACTGTATGAAGCTGCTGTTCACCTGAATGGTGTATAAAATATTTTACCAATAGATATCTTGCAGATTGCAGTCACCTGAGGTCTGTTTTCTTACCGAGTGTGAAATCCTCGCTACGATGGCTGCTATAGGACAAGCATGTTTTAGTCAGCCAAGAGATTAAGAAACAACAAAATTAGACTTTACCCCATAACACCCATGGCCAGACATACAGTTATCTCAGCTGTTAATGCCAGGTAAGAAGCATCCACCTTAATTCACTTTAGAAGAGGCTTTAAAATTTCGTGAAAGAAGTGTGATCCAGGTCAATGAGTCAGAAGGTGAGTTTTTGAGGAAATACACTCAGTGAATAAACTCTCATACTATATGAGAATCTAATCAAACTGTTTGGCATGGCAGCTTCCACAAACCAAAAATACATTAATTATTCATTTATGAGAATGCATAAATTTTATTCAATGTTTATTTATGAGTTTAGTATCTTTTTTTCTATCATTAACCTCACAAACTTACTGATTGTACCTTTAACGTAGCTTCAACAACTCTTTCCCATATTTCCGTGGCATTTCTCATTAACTTTATTCATCTATAGTTACTACAGCTCTGCACATTACCCTTGTTCCTAAAAATTGGTATCAGTACACATCTTCTTCTTCTTCTCGATTCCTCAGGCACTCTCCCACTCTCCAAGATGGTGTTTTACTATATGGTTAAAAGTTCACTGTCTTCTTAAACAACATCTCTATACCTCCACAGGTATGTCATCTTGGCAAACTGCCTTTCAGGGTTAAAGCTATGAATTTTAATGTTACCGAGGACACATCAGCAGTATCATGTGGTGATAACAACAGAAAGGCTGGTCAGTTGAGGATAAATAAAAACTTTGAGAGTACACAAGTGCAACAAGTGAATGATGATGAAAAACAGCAAAATAAACTTGAAATGTCAAGGTGTCCCTTTAGGGGAATACTGGTTTTTGATTATTTGAATGTCTCATTAATCATATAGCATATGGCTATCAGCACCTTTTGTTTTCATTGCAGAATCTTAACCAGTGCAACCAGGCCTGTGTAGAAACTTTTTATTCCCACACATGAAAAATGGCCAGAGACAAATTGTAAGCAGAGTGAAATGCAAAATGTCAATCGTCCCTCCCAGGAAAATACTGCACTGTATTCATTTGAAGGACTCATCACTCAAAATGAAGCATTCTGAGGAGCTGTACAGTTCCCTGTATATCTTTTTTTGGCATTTACAGTCAATCTGGTGACATTTAGAACTTGAACTTTTAAAAAAAGTTTGCGACCATGTGATGCTTCTTTTGTTAAAATTTCTTTGACAATTTCTTTGACAATCAGTTCAGTGCTTTGCCAAACCCAGATTTTCATACGCTGCTCTTGCCTTGAGTCACAGGGCATAAAATACTATTAAAAGACAGACAGAGAGGAACCACAAAGATGGGCACCTGTTAAATGATGCTTGATCTAATAGATTTTTGGTTCAATTGCATCATCATTAATAACTGCAACCCAGTATCATGGCAAAACATGCAATAGACCACCGTGTCCATTTCACATTTCACTAAAGCAGAAATGGCAATACCAGTAGGAGGAGATAATATATTCAAAGTGACCAAGGAAGGTATGAAGTAGCTTCCAGGGTCCTTCGATGGTAGAAAGGATTTAGCTTGGTAGTTAATATGCATTTACATGTAAATGTGTTATTAAACTCTTTCCCATGATTATTTTCATGTTGGCTTGAAATGAAATCTCTCTCTCTCTGCTGTTATTGCAGTTTCTGCATGCATGTTCATTTCACATTTTGCAGAGGCAAAGTGTGAAATGAACACGGTGGACTGGTGTGTCTATTACACACTTTGTCACAATATCAGGTTGGTAACTGCATCTTACATCAGCATCTGTCTTTGCTCGGTTGGTAAGACCACAGTCCTGTTATATTTTAGTCTTTTTCTAATATTACTTGAAACCTTTCAAGAAATCAGGAGTAACTGGACTTTATCATTTTCTACCTGCACTTCTAACCATGGAGCTACCAGATGATTATTCCTCATACAGGCCGCACATAACCAATGTTTATTTGTCTCCTAATTAGTTTCCCATCACAATAAAACACCAGGTATTCAAATGATACTGTGTAAAAGCTAGGAGAGAAACACATGCTACAGTATGGTTGCAAATGTTTCAATAAATTCCTCCACCATTTTTGAGTTTTCCTGGCAAAAAGTAAAAAGTAAAAACTTAAGGAGTATTTATTGTTTACTACAGTCAAGCGCCATAATTCTGGGCATCTTTGGGTCGCAGTAGCTTGAAGATGTTGCAGCTGAATCCACATCGTCACAGAGGCACAGATAATAGTGAGCCAGTGTGAATAATCCCTTAGAGGACTGCTAGTCCCTGCAGTGTGCTTTCCCATCACATCAGAGATCTCTCGAATACTCAGATGGCATCGGAGTGACAAGTGTTAGCAGGGTGTTTGACGTTTGTCTCGATGTTTCATGTCAGCTTTGAGACAGAGCAGTTCAAGGGTGCCACGTCAAAACGCAACCGTCACTTCAGGTTAAAATGTTTAGCCATTTGCAGTTCTTCAAAATGCCCGTGAAATACCACCAAACACAGGATGCTCAACATACTTATTTGTGTGCGTAGGTGTGTGTGCGTGCGTGTGTGTGTGTTAACAGGTCTCTACTGAATCGTTTGTAGATTATCTGGTGCTAATCTGTATGCTGATTTGTTTCTTGACTGATCCATCAATAAAGTCTGACTGATTGCACTGTTAATCCACATCACACACACACACACACACACAGGTCCTTCTCCAGACTGATATCGCTGATAAAAAAAAAAAAAAAACAGCTTAAACACCTGATTAAACTCTACTACGCAAAGACCTGCACACACTGACACACATACACGATCATTTGCATCAGGGTGACACGCAGAGACAATAGGTGACTCCTGGTTACTATAGCAACAGGCAGGTGATAATTCCCTTGAAGGTTTGTTTTGGGTTTTTTTTCCTCTTCTCATTAATTCTTACTGCTTTTCATCTTTCTTATCCTTTCACTCTCATTTCTTCTTCTGGTCACTTTCCTTTAGCTCCTCTTTCCCTTTCGTGTCGTCTCTTTCTTCTTCTCTTCTTTTGCTATTCATCTCTCGTCTTAGATGTAGTCTTCTTTGCCTTCTCATCACATTATTTTACCTGTTTTCTTCATCCCCTTACTCATCACTGCACCTCCCTTTTCTTTTCTTCCTCCATGCTTCTTCATTCTGTCCTTACCTTATTTTCTCCTCCTCTAATTCGCTCTCTCCTGTTTTGCCCTTATCCCCCCACCTTTCCTTTGCTTCTCTCCTTCACCTTACCGTTTTCTATTGCTATGATTATCATCTTCCTCTTATGCTATTATTTTTCTTCTCCTCTCCTCTCCTCTCCTCAGCAATAACCCAGCATAGTTGTGTTTTCCCATTCCAAATACTGTCACCTTGCATTACCACAGAGGTTCTCCTCACCATCCCTGTGGATTATTTATGTGCACTTGCCCCTATATGTGTGTGCTCCTTCCTCCCTCCACCACCACACGCTCCATACAGCTGCAAAGAGCTCAGCCATTGATATTCAGGCCCTCCAGGCATTTGGTGCAGAAGATATTTGGTGGAATATTGTGTTTAACGTTTATTTTCTATCTGTATTTATTTATTCTTTAGGTGATGGGATTCAGCAGAAATTCATTCAGCGGTAATATTTACGCCCTGAGGCATTCTTAAGAGTTGTTCTCAGATACTGGAGCAATATTGTGGCCTTTTTTCTTTGTTTGGGACAGTGCTCATCTGGCATCCTGCCTTCAAGCCCTTGTATAATCAAATAACTGTAGCGATAGTAAATATGAACTGTCGTATACGCAGTGGCTGCTGCTTCATTTCCAAATAGCCTTTCTGGCCTTGTGTTTATGTACGCTTTATATTATACTCAACTAGTGTTTGTAGTTTTTATTTCACCAGAGTTATTGTCCCATTTTGTGTGGTCTTGTGAGGTTAGAAAGATTTATCTGACCTATACTGCCCTCCCACCCCCAGGCAACTATTGTCCAGTCAAAATCGCCCACATCTGATGTGAATAAAATTCTTAATGAGTGTATCAGATGTAAAAGAAAGCAATCTGGGGCAGAGTGGGAGTAAATGAATCAGAAGGTCTGGGAAATCTACAATTAAAGCTGACTCAGAGTGCGATCACAAAGGTTTCCATTTTTAGCTTTTTTGAAATTACTGTATTTTCACTGGGTGTATCTGGAGCTTGCTACACAGCTTCTGAAGCCACCCTGCCGAGGTTTCCTGTAGCAGCAATACCTCTGGGTTATTCAAATTCATTCCCAGGGCATCAAATACTGATGCACATACAGTGAGTTGAGATTGAGAATGCCTGAACACCTTCATGAACTGAAGCAAAGCTGTCTTCTTGGATTTTACTCAATCAATGATCATTTTAAATAAGATAAGGCTGTGTGCTTTTTGTCAGCATTTTGTCTTTGTTCTCAAGGTCTTCAAGCACGTTTTTGACTGCTATAAGTTCATAAGTCCAATAAACTGTTTTAGTGCCTCCGCTGTAACTGCAGATCGTACAGATCAGTATTTCTGTTTGATTTTTCTCCATGCTCTCAGAAATGCATGCTCAGTTTTTTATATTAGTCATCTTAATCAGGTTTGAAATTATAATGATGTCAAATATATCACATTATCACTTAAATGAATTTTATTTACAAGCAAAATGCATCAAGAGCATTTTATACAGTGCAGCCACAGACTTTTTATAAAAGATATACGTAGCCACCTTGATATCATCATTGCTTAGTGGGCTGATTTTGTTTGTTTGTTTGTTCGTTCATTGGCTCCACATTAACTTTATTGATGACACACTGTTTTTTGCTAGATTTAGGTAGGTTAGCCAATTAGTGCTTTGCAGATTTTGGATCAATCCTATTACACTAGTATTGATCCAATTCCAATACCAGGATAGATATCAATACTATTCATATTTAGATCAATCCGTCCACCTCTAGAGCCCATATTTAGACCAAGTTGTTAAAGCGCTAAGGTATCGGACAAAAGCTTCGTCACTTTAAACCAGTGGAAAACCAACTGCAACTTTTGCACTTTACAAGCCTGGAAGTTCCCCCTTGGGTTTGAGGAGCAAATAAGGCTGTTAGAAATTTTACTATGTCTAGTTAAACCTGTTTGATGTGTTGCTTATGACTGCTCATGTGTCTGTTTTTCTCACTTAAATTGTTGTTGTTGTAAGAGGAAATAGTTTGTAATAATATGTAGAAATGGTTCTGCTTCTTTTGTTGTATTTCAGCATTTTTATATTTTGTTTTATTGATGAACATTAATCTTTTTCTTCTAAAAAACATGGGGTTGTAAAAGTGTTTTCTTGGATGTTAAAATCTTATTCTAATATTGGTCTTGACTTTGCCCACAAGGAGAACAGTGAATATTTCAGAAGTGATAACATTCATCGATTGCAGGGCTCCTACTGTGACCTCAATATTGATCATTTTAATATGAGAGAAAATGATGTTTCTAGCCTTGTACGGATGTCTATGTCTTATGTTTTGCTTTGTTTGGAAACGTGTAATATTTTATGGCATGGTATGGATGCAGCTGTCATGTTTTATAGAGCTGTTTTACAACCAGTGTCAAATATGAAATATAGCCGCATGCAGAATTAGTCTAGGGAATGCAAAGGCAGTGAAGATGGAGGAATGATGTTATGTAAGTGGAAGAAGAAAAATTCTATTTACAGTTCTATCTTTCCCCAGATGAACATCCAACGTTACCCTTTTCAACAAATTTGATCAGAATCAATCATTTGTTTCCTTACCCCAATTTGACAACTCAGAGCAAGCAAGAGCGCAGTACTTATTATTCATCTGCCTGTAGTCACATTACACATCAATATGAGATCGTTGTCTGGTGCCCGAGGAGGCTGACTTTTGCATCTTGTGGTTATTTTACCATTTCTTTCAGCTTTGGTGCTTCTTTGGATATTGCCCGGATGTTATCTAAGAAGCTGCTGACAAAAGTCAGCAAGGACAAACCCGACATTAAACTTTCAGCAGAAGAGAGAAAACACTTCGGCAGTGATTCAGTTTAATGTTGTTCTGTTCGAGCTCTCCTCCAGACATATTTCAGTTAAATTATTCTGTAATAATGTCACACACACACACACACACACACACACACACACACACACACACACACACACACACACACTGATTCATTGATTATATCATGTCTCCTGCAGTCATGTTTCAGTCAAATGTTCACTCTCTAATAGTGTAGCTGGCCTACTTATGGCCTGATTGAAACCTAATGAAATCTTTTAATGAGCAGTCTCTGTGTGACAGCCTCTGGAGGGCGAGGCTGAATCCACACACCACTTTGGTTGTGTGTCTGTGCATGTAACTCGAGCATACTGCCAGAAGTGAAGTTATTTGTGCAGTGATATGCTGTGCATATATGAGCCCCTGAGTGTATGTACGAGTGTGTGTGTGTGTGTGTGTGTGTGTGTGTGTGTGTGTGTGTGTGTGTGTGTGTGTCTAGTTGTATGAGCATCTAGTTTCTTTAAAAGGCCTGTTTTCTGTCACTGAAGCCTGGTAGGGATTCGGAGCAGAGCCAAGAGCCCCACAACACCCAAGACAGGATTAGTTCAACTTGAAGAGAATAATTAAAATATATATTTTTTTGTCAATTTTAATCTGTTTCTCTCCATCAGCCCTGTTCTCTGCTTTGCATGCGACTCGAGTTTAAGATGTTTCTACCCTGCCCCCATCCACCTCCCCGCCTTTCCTCCTCCCCGCTTCCCTGCATGTAATTTTAGTTTTTTAAAATGTTTTCTCTGTCTCCACTTTCCCGTGGAGAGCAGGAGCACATAAGTAAAGAAGCTCTTATCCTCGCGCCGACGAGTAGATAAGAATAGGAATTACAGAGGCATTCACCAGAGAGAAAGAGAGAGAAATGGAGGGGGGAGGTAGTAGAAAGAGAGGGATTGAGTGATCCAGACAGGAGGTAGGGAGGGTAAGAGAAGGTGAGATGGAAAGAGGTGGAGAGGGGGGGACAACAGAGGAGAATACACAGAGCTGCACACAAAGACAGCGACACACGAGCTATGGCGCTTTGGGCTCGCTTGTGAATTTACTGAATTTCTTGTGTCTTTTTTTTTTTTTTTACCCCGTTCTGTCTCCCTGCTGGAAGTTTATAGAAGCATGACTGATAACTGGGAACTTCTTAGATGGTTCATTCAAGGACAGGGCCCAGTTGTCATATAGGCACAGAATACACAGGATGTGATGAAACTTTCCCTTATGCAATAACAAGCAAATGTCAGAGACAGAAATAAAAACAAAGCCGATCATCTCTGAGGTCCCTGCAGACTCTAATGATGAAACTGGGTAATGTAACAACTTCGGCATCATAAAATGTGGCTGCAGATGGGGGGAAAATGCTAATTAATTGAATTTGTTTCAATTTAATTCAATAATCTTATTGTCCCGGAAGGGAAATTTGATGGTTCCTGCCAGTGAATGTGTTTTAGATGTAGCCTCTGCATCTGATTGTAGTTGCTACACATGAACTACCACCCTTTGCAATATGTAATGCTTTTGCTAACCTTAAGGACAAGGAAAGCTCCCTGTGTAACAGAATTCATTATTGTGCTTAGAGTGAAACAAAAGAACAAATGCAACAAATGAAAGCTGCCATTTATTTTCTGTATAGTCAAGCCATACTAGCAATGGTGTGAAGAGTACTCAAATGCAAAACACGGAAGCAGCATGAAAAGTCAACATGATTTACTGGCTCCAGCAAGTCCAAACATTAAGTCAAAAAAGAAACATGAGAGAAATTCAGAAACACCACAACGTGTGGAGAAGAGGGGCTTAAACAGAAGGCTGTACACTCAATGATTAACAGCAGGTGAAATTAAATCAGACAGACAAAACAGAAATAAAAGACAGTTCTAGCATCTTTTTTTCCTAATCACTTTTCCTCAACCTCTATGGAAAACATGAGATCAAGGAAAGATGTAAAGGGGACTTAGGAAGAGAGAGGTGTGCTGTAAAGAGAATCCGGCAGCACTGAGTCTAGGGACGGCAGATGTCTGACATATTTAAACTACAAAGTCCAGAAAATGAAGTACAAAATGCAGTTCTTAATCACTGCATGCATGTTTTTAGTCTATGATCTTTCTTAATCCCAAAAGTACATAGGTTGGCATTTTAAAGAAAAGGGAACTATTTTATTCTTTATCTATATGTTTCAGTTGAGTCAGGTCATTTGTATATAGACTATTAAATTGTCCTGGTATACAGACAATGCACAAATATACATGTGTGTCACACTGACTAGAATCTCCAGTATTATAGCTTGTGTCTCTGATATGAAATGCTGGGTGTCAAAATTTTCCTTTGGCTCGTTTAACTCAAATCTGAGCTCCTGTTATTCAATTTGACTATTTGATTTGTTTATTGATATACACATAATGTAATATAGTTAGAAGTTTTCAAGATAAGCATTGCAGTTAAAATCAACAATGAGTTCAACAATTGTGGTAATAATGTAAATTGTAAATTGTTTTTATTTTTTTAGATGGATAAAAAAGCAAAAAGCCAAAAAAAGGTGACAGAGAGAGACAGATCACAATCGTAATATTTAGAAAGCACATCACTGACAACAACGTTTGTTAAACATCATAAATGTGAGTTTTAATTAAGTCACTAGTCTCTATTGCCAACTCCTAAAAAGCTCATTTTACAGGAAGCAGTTTTTGTTACTAAAGGCAGCCATATATATGGCAAAGACAGCACATTAAAGATGGATGTAGCCACCGTGGCATCACCTCCTGGTGTTTCAAAGTTCAGGATCTGTTGCAGTCTTAGTTTTTTGAGTGACAGTACAGGTGAGGATCCAACTAGGAAATCGAGGATACTGCACTGGAGCTACTCGTCTCTCACACAGTAGCTATACTGTAAAAGCATAACCTTCCTTATTTTTTTTCCTACTCTGCCATACTACACACTCGAAATCATTGTATATGTAAATCTGGCTCCTTGCTGGTCATTAGAAGGTATGCAGGTTTAATGCACTTCATTTCACATGTTTCATATAAACTCACAAAAGTAATTTTAGGATGTGCTTCAGATCCAGTTAAGAGTCGTGTGGGCCTGGAGACTATCATACAGCAAAATGCAGGGAACACCTCAGACTGTTGCAGGTATAATAGGGTCTTTATGCTTGCCACCCATTTCCTGTTGTTTCAGCATATCATGCACCTCTCACCTTTCAAGTGTGCAATTGTGTTGGTTTTTAACCACAATTTTAATGATATATCAGTGAAGAAGCTTGGAGATTCACAGATTATACAGAGGGAGATGTTGCAACAGTATGAGAGATGAGATTTTAATGGAAAAAACACAATTTATTTGCATCTTTTTTAACTTCTCCTCCTATACGAGCACTGATGTGGAGGTCTTGTCTGAATGGTGACATCTATCATTTAGGAGAAAACTACTGCAGGTACTGATGACCAATGAGCTCGAATAAATGGTACACAACTGTAATGATGTCACTGTCGGCACACAAAATGATCAGTGTGGCACCCAACCATTTAAGAAAGTTTTTTACTACACTCCTGTTGATTTTCGTGGGTGGTTCAGTCCTTTGGTTTCATATAGGTGGCACAACAATGCAACTAAACTGAGTTATCATGGCAACATAACTGGAAGTTTTATCTGTAATTGCAACAACAATGCTCCACGGCACTCGACCCGACATTGCATCATTATGTACATCTATAAATAGGAATGTTTTTACATACTTTAATTAAAATTCGTTAAGAAAATAACATCTGTGACTGTAGCAACAAATTTGCACCTACTTCTTAATGTGACATCAGTGCCTGTAAATGGAATTTCAATCTGATGATCATATGCAAAAGCAGACACACGGCATGAAAAATCAACCTCCGAACCTGGATATTAATAGGACTATCACCACATGTTCCACTTGTTATCTCCAAGGCATCAGAGAAGCCAGATAAGCCACACAGGTGCATCCGTATTGTTCATAATTTCAGCAGATTTGTAGATTAGACCATTTGTATGCTGCTTGGTAGTCCTATAATTTCTATCCTGTTCCCATCGGAGCATTTTATCTCTAAATCAGACAATCCTAGGACATACATGGGTTAGACATCATAACTGATACCATGTCTATCATGACCTGGGGCAGTTTGCATGCTAGATAAGCCCATAAGTCTGATCTGCCTCTGAAAAAAGAATTTGTTATCCGCGCCTGGAGTCCCTTCAATTACTATAGAAGCAGATACAAGATAGTGGTTTTTGCACAATATAATGCCACGTGAGTACTGTGAATACTGCTTGTGTGTGTGTGTGTGCGCGCGTGTGTTACTATGATCCATGCTAGCTTTAGTATTATTTTCTAGCAATAAAAAAAAAAATAGCATTTGCCAACTGCTTCAATATTGCATCAGGTATACTATCATCTCTCTCCATTTCTCTGTTCATCTCTTCACTGCTATATTGATGGGAAGACAATATTAGAGGCACTTCACTAAAGAAGACAAATCTCGCTGTTTAATCTCGAAGCAGCCCGGATAGCACAACAACAGCACAATGAAATAGATGAAGCACATGAAGTATGTGTTTTGGGGGAGATTGTTTTCGTGTCCTTCCCACCATCTCACACTGTAAAACCACATGTTTACATGGTTTGATCGGGTGTGGATCACAACACTTAGCATATGCTTTCACTATAAATGTCCCCATAGCACTGGGATGAATAATGACCTGCTAAAGCCATTCACCTACAGAGCTATGTGTGTATTCATAAAGCTCAGGACTATGGCATCTGTACATGTTAATACATAATGACACACACATTACCTCCTATAATGTAGGATAATTGTGTTTACCACCTGATACGTTTCTGTTTGTGAATAAATATAATGCATATAATGAACTGATCTGATGGCTCAAGGAAAACAGGCATAAATAATACGCATTAACACATGCTGTACACGCACCAAATGTTTAAAGATCTCCTTATAACCATGTACTGTATATACCTGAATACGCACACACACACAATCCCGTTCAAACATTAGTCCTCTTATGTTTGCATTTCTGTATGCACATTAATCCTGTGCCTGGGTCCAGGCAATATCTTTGGTATGCATGAGCTGTGAAAAGGCTGCTTATCAGCCTGTTCTTTCTTTTTCATGCAGAGACTGAAGCTACAAAGTGATTAAAAATACATTTTAAGTATATTTAGGGGTGTATTTCTGAATGGACATGATCATGAGACTACAGCAATGTTCATACAGAACACATCATGCAGTGTGTCATCTCAACAATCATGTATATGCATTATTAAGTAAAATTTCCACTTAAAATTACAATAATTCCCCAAAAAGTGGCTCTTCAATGTTATAAATACTTATCTCACAAATATTGTGCATAGCTCTTTGTTTTCTGAGTCTTTCTTCTTTCTTGTTTAAGAACTATTTACACTTCATTCTCAATTGATAATCAAATATTTGACAGAGTTTTGAAAAACTCAGATCACAAAGGATGACGACAAACAAAATGTATGTCAAAGTAAGTGAATAAAATCAGAATGTGGGTCTATAATTGACAACTAGGTGTAAAATATGAAGTATAGTATCAGGTCAGTCCTGCACACATTGGTTAATATTTCAGTCTTGTGCTGATCTTCTAAATTACTTTGCAAAGTACCTTCCATATTTTAACAAACACATCTGTCATTCAACATCTTTACTTTAAAAGGTTTGGACAACTCTGAGTACTCTTAACAAGTTAGCCCAGTACTACTTCTGTTCCTTGAATACATCTGATACAGCTAAGTTTGAATAAGATAATGGTCTAGTATATCATTATTATAATAAATGAGAATGTTAATGGCAGATGAAATGTGGGTTAAATGTGTCTGTTGAGCAGTTTCATACAAAGATTGTTAACCTGATGGCGGATACTTAAAAAGCAGAGCATTAATTTGACTGTCCAGGTTTCGTCTCCCCTATGCAGCCTGTGCAACATGATAGATGTTATCATACAGCAGGATGAGCATTAATATTTCTGTATTCAAAATCTTTACTAAAACTTAAAATATAAAAATGTAATAGATAAATAAAAATCAATGAACCAACATGATTTGCATATAGTGCCAAGATACATATACTGAACACCATTTAATGAGACAAATATTTTTTTGTGGAGGCCAGATTTGAGTTCACACATCCACATACATGAAGCTTTAATTATGATTCACAAAAAGAGTGAAAAGACAAGAGGTTACATTTTTGTTTGGAACATGTACTATTCCTCGTTCAGTGTGTATCACTCATTTAAACCTGTAGAGACAGACTGCACAGCGTTGGATGGTCACGAACAAAGACTTCTGATTAATTCAAGACTTCTACCAAGTGATCGCAGTTACGCAACAAAACACTGATGTAGGGGAGGTTAAAGGCTTCTCAGAGCTTTTCTGGATTTTATGAGGTGTACTCCACAAAGGAGAAGGGAACACTGTTAGTCTAGCGAGCAAATTCTTTAAAACAATACAATTGACACTTGAGGAAAAAAGCAATTACTGGTTTGCCTGGGATTTGAAATTCCACTGCTGACAGTGAACTGTATTTTAAGACATTATTCTTTTGTTTTCCAACAAGTATTGGTGGCAATCTTTTGAAACCAATAAGTATGAAAAGGGAAAAAAATAAAAAGTTAAAATGATGTTAAAATCCGCAGGAAGGTTTCAAAGTGATAAGTTATGCAGATAAGTCCCGAATGCGACAATCTGCAAGCAGCCAAATAATCACAAGAGGATTTCACCCAGGTTCTACATTTTTCCCTGACAAGCAGAGGTTGCCAGAGGGTTGGAGGGGGTGTTTGGGGTTTTGTTTGTTTGTTTTGCCATTTTCAGATATTTCCATGCTATATTCTATATTTAAAAATATGTATGTATACCCATATGGAAAAGAAATGGAAAAAACTTATAAAAGACTTGCATAAGATGTGGCCTACTTCATATAGTTAATCATATAAGGCTTATACAATTTACTCATGAAAGTGGCCACTTTCTCATTACTTTCATATATTGTTTTAGTAAGTTTCCAAAACATACAAGTTTCATTTATAATTTTTCAAGGGATCTTATACCTGTTTTCACTCTAGTATGCTTTTCATACAAGTTTCACACAAGACAGATACAAACTTTATAAGATTTATATATATATATATTTTCCATATGGGTATATATTGTGACTGTTATAAAAATGTTAATAAACATCACACTGTGGTGCCTGAACTGCCCGAATTAAACTAGTTTTTGATATTGTCTTGCTTAAATTTGTAGATTTTCGCTTTTGTACCCTACAAGTCTTACTTATGCATCTCCCCTAAGACTCGTTCAGTGCCTGAGTGTATTGCCCAATTATCCACAGATGAGGACAAAAGCATATCTGGAAAAGTTTGCTCGCTAGAATGGTCTCTTTTTGCAGCTACAGCTCAATATGCTTTAATAACTATTTATACTTTTCCACCTAAATGTTAACTTAGGATATGCAGTAATTGAAAAACTACACCTGTTTTTATAAACAGTGTCAGTAACCATCTGATGTAGCTGTATGGCCCAGGTTGTACGTGTGGTTGTATAATACAATGAGGAAAAAATTCAAAAGAAAAATTTGTATTTACTTGTAAAAATTATTGTTTAGTTCTCGGATTGTAAAGCGGAGCTGTTGGTTGATCGTGAGGTGAAAATCAATAATGTGTACTTGGTGGGAGTTTTATTGCTGTCACTTGGAAAATGGAGAGTCAGAGGAGTTGAGAAAGGCATAAACCAACACAGAGAAGCCTGAGGCGAGGTTTCAGTTCATGTCTCTGGAGTCTGTTTCCCGTCTCCCTCCTGCCCACTTCTTACCTGCCCATCACTGTTGAGCTGGGACTGCGTATGACACATGGCCTCCATGTAGACACCCATGATCACATTTGCTGAGACTTTTGCACTTTGTTTCAGACATATTCTGTGCCCGAAGGCATTGCTGATCAAACAGGAGATTAAGTCTGCAACTGTACACTGCTCAAGGGCACAGGATTAGGTGGAGACAATAGGGATATGCCCCTATCAATGCCCAGTCGCTAATGAATTGACCTTAGTGAAAATTTTGTTTGAGAAAAAGGCGACCACTGTTTTCCATTAGTGTCTAGCCCATAAGGGTCAAACTCATTGCAGTTCATGGACTACATTCAGCCCAACTTGATCTCAAGTGGAATGGACTGGTTGGACCACTGAATAATAACCTACATGTGGTGAAAACACCCCCAACATTTCCCTTTCATATTTGATCAACCACTGATTTTAACAGTCTGTATTTCCTCAGTCAGCCAGCCTACTGTGTTTACAACAGTTCCTTAGTGTAACCATCATGCTTGAGTTGGGAATGGCAACCCATGTGTTAAGTATTTGTCAGCAAGTAGGCTGTAAAACTGACAATGGCTCAGACCTCTGCTCCTGGCCCTCTCTTTTGACAGCCATTCATGATGTCTTTTGTTGAGCAAAATACAGTGAAAAATCCAAAAACTATTCTCAGAAATTTTCACACTGTGCAAAGCCACAGGTGATCTTTTGTAAGCATCTTTTCTGCAGCACCTACAGCAGTATTCACAAATTGCAACCATTGTCTTACAGAAGTTTTTTCTGTGAATTTTTCTCCAAATGTTTTGCAGTTTCATTCACAAATATTGTTTACCCATTCCACCATTAGTGCAATGACTAGATCTTTTATTCAAACAGAGCTAGACACTATTTTTAGTTACCTTTCTTACCTCAGCACATAAAATTCAATTCAGTTCAATTCAATTTTATTTATATAGCGCCAAATCACAACAAAAGTCGCCTCAAGACACTTCATAGATGCAGAGAAAAACCCAATAATCATATGACAGCAACAAGCACTTTGGCGACAGTGGGAAGGAAAAACTCCCTTTTACAGTTTTTTCTGATGGCTTTAACCCCAACAGTGATTCTTATAGCACAATTCCTAAAACTATTAATACTTATAGCAAAACCACTCACTGAGTTTGCAAAACTAAAAGCACAAACACTAGTTTGCAATTTTGCAACACACACTTTGCAAAACTGTAGGCACAATTCACTGCACAACACTCTTTTTGCAGAACTTTAAACACAACTCACTGCTTACACTCAATTACCAAATTTCCAACACACTCCTAGCAAAATTATACACATGTATGGCTATCATTAACACTATTTTGCCAACTGTCTGGCACACTTTCACATGTGAAAACTGTTTTAGATAATTAGTCCACTTTGCAATCAGCCTAAGCACTATAAACAGGCCACAGGTAAGCTGTCTGTGTGGAGTACAATGGAAGAAGCAGTAAGAGTGAGAAGAGTGGGAATCAGAAGAGGCCGAGGGAGAGGACGTGGAGGTGAAGAAGTTGGAGGAAGAGGACGTGGAGGTGAAGAAGCAAGAGGGTTAGAGGAAGTTAGAGGAAGAGGACAAGGAGGAGCAAGAAGAGGACGAGGAGGGGAAAGAGGAAGGGTAAGAGGAGTAAGAAACAGAATAACTGATGACATCAGAGCTACAATAGTGGACCGTGTCATCAACCATGGGATGACCCTGAGGGAAGCTGGCCAACGGGTTCAGCCTAAACTGAGCCGCTACACTGTGGCAAGCATCATTAGGACATTTCAAAATGAGAATCGGTAAGTACTTTGTAGCACTGCCATACTCTAATGAGAAACACAACAGTACCATACATGCAAAAATACTGAAATTGTTACTTTACAGAATTGCTAGACGTCCAGATGTTGGGGGCAGAGGCAGAATGTTCACTCCAGAGCAAGAGACCCATATAGTGAACATGGTGATTGCCAATAATGCAATAAGACTGCGCGAAATACAGCAGCGCATAATGGATGATGACACCATCTTTCAAAATATACACAGTGCAAGCATTTCTGCACTAAGTCGTGTACTTGCGCGCCACAGAATAAGAATGAAGCAAATTTACAGAGTTCCTTTCGAGAAAAACACAGAACGTGTAAAGCAACTGCGATATGACTATGTGCAGGTAAGCTAGTGTCATTGGTTCTGAATTTGGAAGTGCATACTGTAGTGCTGTGCATGGGCCTGATATGTTGCATTTGTTTTGTCTTGTCCAGAGACTGATGGAGCTAGAAGCAGATGCAATGGGACATGAGCTACTTTTTGTAGATGAGGCCGGTTTTAATCTCAGTAAAACCAGGAGACGTGGCAGGAACATTATTGGACACCGTGCCATCATCAATGTCCCAGGACAACGTGGTGGTAACATAACCATGTGTGCAGCTATAAGCCAAAATGGTGTTGTTCACCATCATGCAACCATAGGCCCATACAACACTGCACACATTATTGCATTCCTGGATACCTTGCATGACATGCTCACTGTTCAGAGACCAGAGCAGATCCGATATGTCATCATATGGGACAATGTTAGTTTCCATAGGGCTGCTTTGGTCCGCAACTGGTTTACAGACCACCCATCCTTCATGGCACTCAACCTCCCTCCATACTCTCCATTCTTAAATCCCATCGAGGAGTTCTTCTCTGCCTGGCGCTGGAAAGTGTACAACCGTCATCCTCATCAACAGGTAGCCCTTTTACAGGCAATGGAGGAGGCATGTGGAGATATTGACCAGGCATCATGTCAGGCCTGGATACGGCATTCAAGGAGATATTTTCCCTGGTGCCTTGGACTGGAGGATATCGCATGCGATGTGGACGAAATTTTGTGGCCGGACCCAGAAAGAATACATGATGTAGGCTGATTGTCTTTTTTTTCCCTTTTTTTTGTGAAATTCCTATTTTGTGTTCTGACTTTGTCTTGGTTTTGATGAGTGTGAATAAACACCAATACTTGAAGTTTGGATCCTTGTATGTTTACATGACACTATGACAAAGGTGTGACCTCAAATTGACATCTGTACACAGAGACAGCAAAAGCCAGATGTGTTTTGTATTCATACCATCAGTGTGCAGTTGGCGCATTGTGTGCTTAGTAGATCATGGCTTGTGTGTACTGTTTGATACGAAAACACCATTTTTACGTAGGTGTGAAGAGTTAACCTAGCTGTGTTCGCTTTTGCAAGAGAACTACAATGTTTTGATAATTGGGTGACAGGTTTTCTTATTTGTGTGTAGAGTTTTGCAAAAATAGCCAATAGTTACAAAAAATGTGCTTAAGCAATCAGAAAAAACTGTAACAGGAAGAAACCTCCGGCAGAACCAGGCTCAGGGAGGGGCGGGGCCATCTGCTGCGACCGGTTGGGGTGAGAGAAGACAGGATAAACGCCCGATGTTAATGTGACTAAATTATGTGTAGTGTATTATTTGCTGTGAAAAATCAGGTAAACTATCTGTTGACAGTTTTAGGCTAGGTTCCATAGCATCAGGTTGCTTACTGATGCTTTTGCTGGAGCTCTTCAGTTCTCACTCTTGCCTGGTGAGTTTATTGAATTTTATTCCATCAGTATTTCAGCAGTCCAAGGCTGTTCATTTGGTTCCTACAGAGCTTGGAAAAGGAAATTGAGTACTTTCAGGTGGAAATTTAAAAAGAAAAAAAAGACTAGGACTTTAAATATATACTAGATGTTCTTTAAATATTTATGTGAATCTTTATGTAAATACTTTATCTTTGATCACATAACCAGAGCAGTTAAGGTTCTGGCATCTTCCTCACAAGACCTGTCTCAGCCTTGCTGTGATCATCCACCTGTTGTGATGCTCTGGGTTATTTCATTTCCTCAAACTCAAACTCCTTAAGCCCTTAAACCATGGCTATATTCCTTTACATTTTCAGCTGTATAAAACATTCCCATAGTCAGTAGCTTAGTCAGTAGCAGCTCCTCACTTGTGAGGCAAAAATAAGCAACCTTGGATTCTATGAATGAGAGGTAGCAGTGGAAATTCGAAATTCAATAAAGCTCCCTTCGCCAGGCCATAGTGCAACTTAGAAAACAGGTGGAATAAGTAACTTTACTTCTGTCTGATCAAAACTTTATTGCCTGTCAGTGAGTAAATAAACATATGATAATGTGTCAAAGTTGTTACTGAACCGGTCTCAGCTGTGCCACGCCTGGTGACAACCTAAAAATTGCCTCAGGCTTTGAGGTGTCTTTATAATAGAACCTGCTGTTGATTTATGAAGCCTCGAATTCAGTATTTTGGCTGTTTCCCTCTTCGTATTTTGAAACCAGACAACCAGAGGCCACAGTGCATTGCCATTCAGTAGCCTAATAGCAGAAACAGAAATAAAAACTGAAGTTAGAAATACCATTGTTTTCCACAGAATGCATGCCTACAATATTCAAGTTATTAAAACATGTTCAGGGTGAAAATGCCTAAATAATGTGTAATTGTAATGAGAGAATAATGCTGTTTATGGGAGTATCCTCAGCTATCCCTTAGCAATAAATTAAACAAATGCATTTCCAGATATGTGTAAAGTGATAATAATGACTCAACTGAATAGAAATGGTAAACAAAAATAACAACAAAAAAAAAGATACATTTTTCATTCCACTTAAGGTGACCTGAGCCAGGATATACACTTATATTGTAAGTTTGTTCTCATTTTGTGCTTAGATACTGGCAATTTCCTCAACAAGTGTGGAAATTATTAATTAAAGGATCTATTTGTATCATATACTCTTTTTAACCCTATAAGACCCAACCCATCAAAAAATAGCCAGAAAATGTATTTTTTTATTCTGATTTGTTGGAAATGTGATGTCTAATAAACCTTATAACAAAATCCACAATAAAATGCTATATCGTATGTGTATCATATGTGTATGATATATTTATTATATATTTTTTGTATTGCATTTGATACATTGGAGTTTTTGGCAACTTTTTGTTCACAACAATGTTTTGTCCATAACATTTTGAAATTATGGCAAGTATTGATCATGTTGATGAGATAGAGGTCTCAGAAACTCATGTATCAAATATGATACAAAGGGCATATAGGGTGAAATCTGTAGTTTTTAGGATGGATGTCAAGTCATACCTTGTGCAGTAAAGCCATGTGTCATAAAAAGTCTGCTGTTTTAGTAAAGCACAACAGCACGGTGGCATTGGGTTGCAATGGACTTGAACTAAAAAGCTAACAAGCCATATATGTCATGGTTTCCTTTTGTTCCACCCCTCTTGTCTCTGTGTCACATTCATACAGTATGTGTTAGTCTGTCTTAGAGCTAGAGCTTAAGTATAGCCAGGACTGAGGCTATACTGAGTTATTCAAAACATTCATGATTAACTGAAAATCGAAAGTTAACAAAGAAAACTAAGAACAAAGGAACCCTAAAGCAACCAATCCGAGAGTGCCTAAAAATTAAATAATTTTAAAAATTTTAAAAACCAAGATCACTCACATCACACTGTTAAACTCTGATCGTCCCTTCTTGGTGAAGCTATTGCATTTATTTGATGTAACGAAAAGGAAAGGCAACAGTTTCAAATGTTCTCTAACAACAAATCCAACTGGCTTGAAGTCAGACTTAGAGAAATATTCGTAAATAATATAGTTGAATATTAAGAGGTGCTGGTTTGAAGGTAAATGCAAAGAAAAACAGTAATTTGTGCTTCAGCTTGTCAGCACTTAATAATGCTCCTGTCAGCTCTTGAAGTTCGAGTTTTGTCAGATTCAAAGAATGTTGAGCCTAAGCACGAAACACTGTAATTAACAAATAAAAAATGTTCTTGGGAAGAAAACACTTTATCTAACAAGAAATAAGAAAAGAAGATGCAAAACTAACCACTTGAACTACAAGATTGCAAGATTGCATGGCGGTTTACGTTTTTGGTTCATCTTGTGAACCTTTATAATTTAGCCCTTCTTTAACCATGCTCTTCAAAGGTTACGTCTATCCCTGGAATGGTTTTAAAGTGCTATCAGCTGCTGTGAGGACTTTTTCGACTTCAGCCATGATTGTAGTCTCACTCCACAAAAAGTAATTTGCAAGTTATTGCTCTATCTGGCAGCACTGATTCATCTCACAGTGCATTACATTTTTCCATTTCACCACCAAAATGGACAAGGATTGGTTCTTCTGCAGCAGATTTTCTGCCCTGACTTGAGCTTCCAGACAACCTTCTCTAGGTGGATACAAATCCCACCTCCTCCTCCTGGAATATAAATCTGAACTGTCTTTATGTGTTATGAAGAGTCTTTTAGTTTTGTATTTAATGCACTTTCAGAATGACAGTGGAAGGTCCATACTAAATAAAGGGATGGGGGACTAATAAGTCAACACTGTGACGGAAGGTTTCCAGCTGAAGCCTTAAGAGCCTTGTTAAAGCCTTGTCACTATAGGATTGGTACTTTGGCCTAATTTCCTAACAGTTCTACAAAGAAAGGAAGATAATTTTCTTGTGAAGATATCTGACTGGACACATATACGGAGTGGCAAGATTTAAACTCCTGTTCATTCGGATTAGATTTTTGTCTTTGTAAAATATATTTTACCTGTTTGTCTGACATTAAAAGTGGAATGGCGTTAATCTTCTCAATAACGTATGAAAGAGGTAGGTTCACAGTGTTCTGTGGCTTTTTAAAGTATCTTTCTGAGTACAGCAGACATAATAAACAAGTTACATAACTGCTCTAAGAAAGAGAATAACATTGGCTTATTTTAAAAACAACTCAAACTTCAAATGTTAGCAGAAATATTATTAGGTTCAACTTGATGGGCATACTCTATCGGCTTTAAATGGAAAGCTTCAGAAACCCTCCAACACTGTTCTTTTGAGGGCTAGGCTTGGATTAGGGAGATCCGTGTCTGAGCATTTCTGTAACTTTCCAAAGACGACAGTGTGACATTCACACCGACTTCACAATGTGACTGCCTTGCTATGTGTCGGCAAGAAGGTGGTTTAAAACTTCTCTCCCTCTGGCTCTTTTAAGGCATTTCTGTAACACCAATTTGTGGCTTTTCATGTGCACCGCTGTCATTTCTTCCAAGGGGAAAATTTCTCTTAATGTGCACAATTATTGTTCAATTACATACCCTGCCTCTCTTTGAAAGTTAGCTTTTTGTTACATTTTGAAGTGTGTACTTTCAGAAGTGACTTTACAGACATTTCTGGCATGGTTTCACGGCACATTTGTACCACCTGTGTCAATCTGTATTACAGTTTTTCTCGATTGGTTTGGCTCATTTCTTGAAACCGAGATGACATTCTCAAAATAACATGGACAAATCTCCAAACCACCTTGCAATTGTTCACAACAGAATGTCATTTTTCATTGGTTTTATCAAATTGCAAATGCTTTAGTACATGTCTCAAGTGACTCTGTGCTTCTTTTCAAATGATTATGTACAAGTAGCTACAGTTAGCACAATGAGCCCACATTTAGCACATTTTCCAAATAAATAGATCTTGGCGATCTAAACTGATTAGTTGATTTTTCAGTGAAATGGTTACTCACTCCAAAACATATCAGCATGGTTTCATTGTGTAAGTCATCATATGCACAATTGTCTGTTCAACTGTCAAAATTAGTCAAAGATATAATACCATGAAAGAATATCTTGGAACATTTGATAAAGTTATGACAGTACTTGACAATCAATCAGGTGAAATTAGAACTAACGAAGGAGCAGTTTCCCACATCTCAGATGACCAATCAAACAGGTTGTTTAGATACCTGACAGGTGTTGTCTATGATTATGACTGCTGCCAAAAGTATATAGACAGAGCTTGGCCCGGGGCCAGTTTCATTTGCAGTGTGAACATGGAAGCACCTCGCCAAGTACAACAGCAACTTCCTGCTCGAGGAAGAGGAGGAAGAAGAAGAGGAAGAGGAGGAGTGAGAATGCGTGGAGGAATAGGGGGAAGAGGCCGAGGAGCACGGAGGCACCATGATGTCCCAGATGAAATCCGGGCCACCCTTATTGACCACGTTATAAACCATCGCCTCACAATGGCAGAGGCAGGTCGCCGAGTGCAGCCTAATGTGCCTCGATCTACAGTCTCCTCCATCATCCAAACCTTTCGCAGGGAAAACAGGTACAGAACTATGCTATTGAACTATTCAGTGTTGGTGTGTGTGTAGGCCTAGAGTACTGTAATATCTTCATGTGATGTTATATGATACTATAAAAATGACAAAGAAAAAAAAATGGAGAAAATACTGTGAATAGTATTCCAGTCACTGTGCAGTGCATCGCACTTTTAGTACCATAAAACAGCAGTACAATTACATTGATAACTCATTTTGTAACAAATTTACAGTGTTGACCTTTGACCTGTATGTCTAGGATTGGACGACAGCCTCAAGTGGGTGGCAGAAGAAAACTTCTAAATGAACAACAAGAACGAGAAATATGCAACATGGTCATTGCAAATAATGCCATCACACTGAGACAGATTCGTAATGCAATCCTGCTAGACAATGTAATGTTCCAAAATATAAACTCTATCAGCATCTCCACAATAGACCGGGTATTGAAGAAACATCAGATGGCCATGAAACAGATTTACAGGGTACCATTTGAGAGAAACTCTGACAGAGTGAAAGGGCTGCGGTACCAGTATGTGCATGTAAGTCAACTACTGGTTGTCTATCATTGTAACACTATTACAGTAAGACATGGTTACCACTGTTTTTTTGTTTTGCGTTGTCCTTTTTACCTTCAGAATCCAGCTTTGTGTGACTAGAGCATTTTGCCTAGAAATTGTCTTCAGTTTTCCACTCCCTGTTTTTACAGTACTTTAGATCCTCCCTGCAGTATCTGTCTCTACTTGACTGATTAGATTTATTTCTATTCTATTGTAGAGAATAATGGCATTAGAAGGCAACGAAACCCCTCACATCCTAGTGTTCGTTGATGAAGCTGGCTTCAACCTGGCCAAAGGTCGAAGGCGTGGCCGTAACATCATTGGCCACCGAGCCACTGTGGATGTCCCAGGCCAGCGAGGAGCAAATATAACAATGTGTGCCGCTATATCAGAAAGAGGTGTGGCCACACACATTCCCAGTTTAGGGCCCTACAATACACAAAAGCTCCTCAATTTTTTGGACCACCTTTATACTGATCTGATCCCAGAAAATGAGAGAGGTGAAGAAGGACCTCAGCTACCACATTATGTCATTGTGTGGGATAATGTGAACTTCCACCGCGGCCCACGCATCAGAACCTGGTTCACCACCCATCCCCGGATGCTAATGGAGTTTCTTCCACCTTACTCTCCTTTCCTAAATCCAATTGAGGAGTTTTTTTCAGCTTGGAGGTGGAGGGTGTATGAGCATCAGGCTCAAGACCAGAGGGCCCTGCTGCATGCAATGGATGCTGCATGTGAGGACATCACAGGGGATCAATGTAGGGGATGGTTGAGACATTCACGCCGTTTCTTCCCTCGCTGCATCGCAAGAGAAAATATCCGTTGCGATGTGGATGAGAATTTATGGCCTGACAGAGAGCAGCGCGTCGATGGCCAGGGGGATGAGGATGGTGGCCAGGAAGGAGAGGGTGACAATGGCGACCACTGAAAATATTACTGTACTATAGTTCTGAAACTTTATTTACAGTATGGTAGGCTAGAGTTTTTTTGTTTTTTTTTGTTTTTTGTTTGTGTTTATAACTGTTCACATTTACAGAATCCTGTATATGTTTTCTTTTCACAGTATGTTCTCTAATGTTAACATTTCTTTGTACGAATAAAAATGTTTACAGTGTCCTTGAGTATGAGTGGTTTATTGGAGGCTGATTTTACTGTAAAATCTTTTAGTTTTATTCATAGTGGTATTCTGTTGCTAGACCTGTGCCTCAGTGACAGAACGTCTAAGCATTTTGACTTGCAGTGCTTAAACAATGCCAAAGGTATAATGCATTTTGGGGGCATTGACTATTTATATGAGAAGGATATTTAGTTTTGACACATGGATAAACTCTTTTGGGAGAGATATGAGCTTTTGCAGGGGATCCATGGTGTTGTGCTAAACCATCCAGGTTATTTTGACAAAAGCACTAAATGAATGCACATGTGCCAAGGCAATTGAGAAGGATCTGTGCTATTTTGACTGTACTGACCTTTTATATGGGAAAGGAATCTGCTTTTGAAGCATGGACGAAGAGTTTGGGGAAAGATATTTGATTTTGCTAGTGAGCTATAATGTTGGGCAGGACTGTAAGACTGTTTGGCCAAATGACCTTATGGTTTTGAGAATGTCATCTCGGTTTCAAGAAATGACCCAAACCAATCGAGTGAAACTGTAATCAAACACAACCAAATATACTTTTGTGTGCCAGTCATTATTAGTTGCCCATGGTTGTTACTTTTTGTCTAAAGGTCTTGAGATACCCCTCATTTCTTATTATTTTAAAGTTTTTTTAGCAATTGTTTTTCAGGATGTCTGAAGGTCACAAACACTAATCCAGATCAATTTGAAAACGGTGTTTTCGTCTAAAAACGCTCCGCGTCCACACTATCGTTTTCAAGCATTTCCGAACAGTTGTTCATCCACACTGAAACAGTCGAAAATGCTACGTTACTGTATTGCTCATGGGTGACACGTAAGACAATTCAACCTGCATCATTTCTGTCTGCCGTTTATTTGAAACATCGCGGCAAAATGTCGAGGAAAAGCACCGAGTTTTTTAAATGGACTGACAATGAGGTGGAGTTGTTGCTACGATTAAACACAAAAGTACAAAGTTGCAAAAGCGAGTGAGAATTACAGAATTTGAAGAAAAGCTATCTGGAGCATGTACAAACTGATATTAATCTTTAGTAGGGCTGTCAGAATTGAGAGCAAACAAAACGACTGCTCTATAATGCCCTGCGTAATCTTAGTTTAATTGGTCACATGACTAAAATACATCATCGTTTTCGAAAAGGCCCAAGGTTCTCGGTCCACACTGAGACGCGAAAACAGCGTTTTCAAATGTATCCGCTTTGGAGAGCATTTTCAAAAAGCTCAGTTTTCCTTGACCAAAGACGCCGTCTCAGTTTGGACGGAAGGTCAAAACAGAGAGAAAAAGATGCATTTTCAAATGAAAACTTATTATTGTGGACATGGCCAGAAATGCGTCTGGTCTCATCAGAAATGGTCTCAGTTCAAGGGTGTCAAAACGCCATGCTTAAGGTAGGGAAACAGGGAGAATAGGCAGAGGTATGCCAAATTGCAAAAGAACTGGACTGACAATCAGTGGTGTTATTAATCCAAATGTGTTATTTTTGGTTCAATTCATTGTCAATATGTAGAGTTGGGCAGGAGAGAGATACAACAATGGATGTCTAAAGCTCTGACATGGTTTGGGGTTTTATTTTAACCACAGGTGTTGGAGATCTTGGTCAAATTGATGGACTTTTGAACACTGAAAAGCACATTAAGATTTGATCCACCATACAATAACTTCTGGAAAGCATGTGATTGGAAACTGCTTAATTTTTCAGCATGATAATGATCTCAAACACTAAGAACACAAGCCTAAGAGAGCCAACAACTTCCAATACTACACACCAGGCTGTGTTGCAGCATAAAGGTGGACATAGAAAATACTGATTTCAAAGTCATTAGAATTGTACAAGCTCTGTTTATGCCTTATATACTGTTTCAATAAATCAGTGCACCTCTTTCCCATTCTCCTATTAGAATATAATGAAATGAGGAGGAGGTCAAGATTTTGTATAGTACTGTGGCCATCTGAGTAGCGACATGTCCTCTGGCCCGGGCCATCTTGGTGCAGTTCAAGTGCAAATTTACTAATCTCCAAACAGAAACATGCATGACCCGGCTCTCAGGTTTGGGCATTTTTGACAAAAAGCAGGCAATTAGATAGATAGATAGATAGATAGATAGATAGATAGATAGATAGATAGATAGATAGATAGATAGATAGATAGATAGATAGATAGATAGATAGATAGATAGATAGATAGATAGATAGATAGATAGATAGATAGATAGATAGATAGATAGATAGATAGATAGATTGATTGATTGATTGATTGATTGATTGATTGACTGATTGATTGACTGATTGATTGATTGATTCAGGGTAAAAAAAAAAATAGTCCCTTATGCCAAACTCCCCTCTTTCATGACCAACCAGGTCCCACTTGAGTTTGATATTTATAAGGATGCAGGACTGACACACAATGCAGGTTTGAAAAGCTGATGTTTATGGAAGTAAGAACTCAACTGATGTCACAAGACACAACACACAGGGGGAAAGACATTGTCTTCATTGAATGAATTTAGAATGAGATTCAGTGTGTGTTTGTGTGTGCGCGTGTCTATACAAAAATGTAAGTATCTGTGTGCACATGTGTGTGTCCAAGAATGAGACAGAGAAAAGCAAAGGTAGAGTGTGTTTATGTGTGTGAGAAGGAGGATAGTAGAGAGGGTGAAATCATTAATTCCTGGCATTGAGGACGGGAAGCTAAGCCACTGAGGAGACACACACACACACACACACACACACACACACACACACACACACACACACACACACAGTTTTTTGCAGATCAACAGTGCCACCTAGGTCTAAAGTATAGAATTGTATCTGTTGAGTCATATCTGCAAGAAATATTCCAACTGCACCTCCATCCAGATCTCTACATATATTAGGTTTCTTTTCTAGTTGATATCCTTGCATGCTAATGAAGCTATCATCGTTTTTATAATAACATCCAGCAAGGCCCTAAAGGCACACAGGAAGTGAAGAGAAAGACCACAGTTCCATCACCTAATTGATGAAGACATCAGTCTGTCCTCTGAGGGGAGTTTGACATTACATTCGAAACTCAGCTGCAGCAACCAGGGCAGATAGGCAGCACTGATGAGTATACACCGCGTTTGAGGGGACCGGTTTTGATCAGATACTATGCTTTCAATTCCTATCACATTTCTCTTTTTGGAGAAATAATCTTCCAAACTATGGCTATTATGTTAATGGATTTCAAACTACACTTTGTCTGGATAGTACTTTGTCTGCAATGCCCTGCCAGCAGTCTTTTCTCTGGATAACTCAGGTCCCTGGGTTAAATGGACGCACAAAACTTCCACTACAATAAGGTGATTATTCCAGCAGGGCAGCAGGGATTCCAGCTGAGTTTAAGCATCTTTAAGCTTCCCTGTTGAGCCATTCTGAGACTTGCATTGAATCCCAAGCTGTGACTGCAAAAGCCACTAGAACTTCTACTGCAGTGATTGTGCTGGGTGGCAAGCAGTCGTCAGATATCTGAGTATTTATGATCACTGACATGTATATATTAGTACAAATGAGATATTTAGTGTTTCTGTCATTCAGACATGTTTAACTTTATTCAGCCATTCCAAAAGCTTCAGGCCAATTTAATTCATTTTTTTTTTTCCATTTTACCTTCTTTCGAGTTTAGGGAATTGCATGGATCTGGCTTTAAACTGGGCACCATCACTGCACCAGTTGATAAGGGTTTTAAGTCAGTCTGTGGAGTCTAAATCTAACAAGGGATGGAAATTTCAAGTTGTGGGTGGAACTCAGGCTGAAAAAATAAATCAAAAAAGTAAATTTAAAAATATGAAGTCAAGTCGTTAGGAAGGTGTTGAAAGATTCCAGGTAGAGCGGGTTTGTTGCAGCGTTTTGAATTTAGATGGATAATTTTCCTAAAAATGTGTAGTTGTCACAACGGGGTTTGCCAGTGTATTAGGTACAGGACCCAAAAGCAGATGCAGAGAGGCACAGCTGGTTTCAACACAAAGCGAGCCTTTTTCTCGGGTTGAAGGCAGTTGCAAACTATGAACACCTATGAAGAAACTATGACTGACTTTAACCACTGCGGAGCGTAAAACAGAAACACACAGACTAAATACACACAAGGTGTGATTAGAGGAAGTGAAAACACATGAGGAAACAGCTGATACACATGAACCTAATGACGCTACTGGGAAGAGAAAATAAAAACAATGACAACGGCACAGTAGGCCCCGCCAAAATAAAACAGGAAATATGAGACGTAGAAATGACAACAGAAGCTTGACAATAGGGAACACACAGAGCTAAATCACATAACAAACTAGACAAGAAACAAAACACAAAAACTCATGAGACAGATGATAATAATGGCAAACCAAAACTCAACTAAACCTTAAATAAGAATAACAAAGGAACTTATCATCACAACTTTAACATAAGTGACTCAAAAAGACAAAATAAACCACAAAACGCTGAGTCAGTGACCCATCCCGTGACAGTAGTCTGTAAATAAGTTCTTCCATTGTTTGAGCTCCAGTTCATGGTGACAGTTTTGGGGTGGAAGTTAGAGACACAGGGAATAATCTGTTGTTTCCTTTGTTCAGATGGGTTGTTGATGTGTCTCCTGGTAGACAGTGGGGTGTTGCAGCCGAGGAAGCATGCCTATCCTCCCACTATTCCCGTCTACTTTCTTCATCTTCCTGACTGTGCCCCCGTTGTCTTTGCTAACCTCTTTGAATACTTTGCTGTATTTCCTCAATTCACCAGCAAGTCATCTTGCCCTATTTCCTCTATTCAGAGAAAACACCAGATACCTTCTTGGTAGTTTGCTTCACCACTTCAGTCCTCTGGTATCTCTTCACCACCACTCAGAATTTCTACCCGATGACTGTTCTTCCTTCTTCGATTTCAACTTTAATCTTTGCCTCTGCCTTCACTGACTTTCTCTTCTTGATTTCGAAAACCACCCTACCAGCTGATGCTGCCTAGCTACATGCAGGCTCCTGCGTGCACCTTCCTTTACTCTTACACATCAACATCACTCTATGTTCCTACCTCTTCTTGACATACTTGTTAACCACAGTCATTTCATTTTTTTTCCACAAAATTCACTAAACCATCCTTCCACATTCATCTCTTTAACATATCTACCCAACACCTTTCTTTTACCTCTATTCCCTTCACCTGTGTGTCCATTGAAGTCTTCTCCAGTCACTTCTGCGGATACTCTCTAGCTTCCTCTAGAATTCCTCCTTCTCTTCTAACTTACATCAGAATTTGTCCAGCTTCAAACTCATGATCCTGCACATTCCCAACATTCACATACTCTTCCTTCAAGATTAACCCTACTCAGTTTCTCTCCCTATCTACACCATAGGCAAACAGTTTGAATCAGTCTCCGGACCTGTACATACAAAATACCTACTTTCCTTCTCACCATCACAGCAGCCAGCTCTCTTCTTTTATCAGTCATATTTCATACAGGACTGGACATTTAAGCATGAAGATGTGCTGGTTCAAATAATATCTTCAAAAAAAATTGATTGTTTGAATTGATTTGCTACTGTAACTGCTATCGGTGAAATATACTTTAACAATACCTACACAGTGAAGACGAAGAAGAAAGTTTTGGTTGTTTTATTCTAATATCAAATTATAAAAACATGTATTTAAACCACTTACTGGGAGAATCTCAATGTCAAAAACATGGTGCTATGCTCCATGCATTTGTCTTGAGGTGTACTACAGCATGCAGCTACTTATTTGTAAACAGTGTGAAAATGCATGCTAATTGGTTGGGAAACGGATGATGCTGTTTTGTAGTATACACACACACAGATGCTGCCTGTTAGAGAAATCAGACCATTAAATATGATTGACCTCACTCTGATGAATATAAATTTAATAGTACACTGACCTTCTTCAAACGTATGTGTCTGAAGCGCTAAAGCGACTTTAGCTTATTTAGCGGTTAATCCAGTACAGACTGTACTATAAATCCTCTTTCTGCATATGTAGCTGTCTCACACACACACATTAAATTAATTACCGTGCCCAAATCCCAAACTCAATCCATGCTCTGCATTTCTTCCTAATCCCCAAACCTACAGCTTTGTTGAATGCAGGGGTCAGCCTATACTTAAATCCATCAATGGAGTGAATATTGAATGGGTTCTCTTCTATGGATAACTGCCTGAGTCACTTTTTACACATTCAGTGAACATATGCGTGTAGTTTATGGTAGCTAATTCAGGGGACTTTGGCCCAAACAGCCCAAGCGACTACTTAATGAGCCTGTTGAGCGGAGGCAGACACTGTGGTGACCTTTACAAGTGTAAAAGTAGGAGGAGACAGTGGAGAGACCAATTAATGTGCGAAATAAATTTTCATGTGGCGAAATAAATCGCCCAGGTTAACAGTAAAATAAATCAGACTCAGTGGGCTGAAAGAAGCTTTATAAACTTCAAAAAAAAGTCTGAATGAGATTTTTGGAAGTGGAAACTCATTTAGATTTTTTGGGGGGTGGGGGTTGTGTGGGGGGGGGGGTTTCATACAGTTGCCTTGGGAGCTATTCAGACCTCTCACCTTTTTGCACTTTATTGTGTAGTATATTTAATGTTATCCAACTTGGGGCTTGCAGAGGTCTCAGCTGGACAGGGTGTCAGTCTCTCACAGGGGTATGGCAATGAAAAGCAGAGCAGCTGACTGCTAACCTTACCGCCTTTAACATTTGCATTCTCACATGCGCCTCGATTGGGAAGTACATTTTTAAGCCCATCAGTCCAGTTTTATTTGCAAAACGGCAAAGTTAATACATATGTGGTAAACCTTTGCCAGGTGTGAGTTTAAAAACTACAAAGTTAATATCTTCAGGGAAAAGAAGATATTATTGTGGGGGTTTATTATTTGGCTGGTCCTTAATATTTATTCATGAGATTTCACGCATTGATGCAAGTTACAAGAGCCTGGAAAAACAGCATACCCGCTGATTTAATAAAAATTATCGAGTAACTGACTCACGAAATAGGAAATATCAAAGCCGCATTTGAGAAAAGGAGAACTTTCTGTGATGTAAAATGTTAAGGTTAATTACTACATTGTCCCTTCTCTTGATGGAAATTAGTAATTATTTTTTCTGAATAACTACTTTGGATAATTCCCATGCACAGATACAAAAACTATTGTGACCTTTTAAAAGAAATCCCTCCTCCGCACTTTTAATCCATACTTTTTCTCTCCTGTAGGATGTTTTAAGTTAAGGATGCTGCTGTTAATTATTTAACATTCCTCTATGAATTTTACATTTCAGACAGCAGTGGTACACATGTGGAAAAAATATAAAGTATAAAAGAAAAAAGAAATAGCTGGTTGTTGAAGGGCTTTCACAAAGCTGTGTATTGAGTTTTTTTCCTCATAAATGTCTGGAGTCTTGTTCATCACACTGCTTACAGATCAAACCAAGTAACTATTATTATGATCCGTCTCACATTGAAGTGGTCAGCCGTAATGATAAAAAGGCTGGTTTGATTAAATGGCAGAGTATTTATCGAAGCAGAACAAAGATGAGAAAATCTGTCATGTAATTGATTTTTTTAAAAATATTTTCTAATGAAAATGTTGGAAATCACTTTAATACAAGTGATGAAAGCTACTGAAGTACTTGGCAGCGGAAAAAAAAATCAATAAACCACATGAAGAGTCGTTATACAATATCGCAATAAGCTTTTATACTAATGCAGGATAATTAACACGTTTAAAGGTTTTCCTCAGGCAGCATTGGAGCCTTGAAAGTAGTTGTTTTTCTTGAATGTTGTGCACAGTTGTATCATGCTGTTCCATTTATTTGCATCCTATTGATTTGCACCCACAAAGCAATTAATCCATTTTCACCCCTTGTACCGACATGGCTTCTAACCTTTTTTTAATTTTATTTTCCAGTCAATTCTCTGGTCGATATTCTGATTTATTTAAGAGCAATAAATTACTTGTTTATGCAACTTGTTTAGGCAGCACGGTGGCACGGTGGTTAGCACTGTTGTCGCACAGCAAGAAGGTCCTGAGTTCAATTCCGCCATCAGGACGGGGTCTTTCTGTGTGGAGTTTGCATGTTCTCCCCGTGTTTGCGTGGGTTCCCTCCGGGTACTCCGGCTTCCTCCCCCTGTCCAAAGACATGCAACTTGTGGGGATAGGTTAATTGGATAATCCAAATTGCCACTAGGTGTGAATGTGAGTGCGAATGGTTGTCTGTCCCTGTGTGTTGGCCCTGCGACAGACTGGTGACCTGTCCAGGGTGTACCCTGCCTCTCGCCCTATGACAGCTGGGATAGGCTCCAGCACCCCCCGCGACCCTGAAAAGGATAAGCGGAAGCGAATGGATGGATGCAGCTTATTTGCCTAAAAGTACCAGCCAGAAATTAGTGAATTTATCAATAAAATTTAATGGAAATCCATTTCAATTAACATATTACCGTCTGTATTAGTGTCTGGACCAACACTGCTGCCATCACCAAAACCAAAGGTGGTCTCAGACAGAACGTATGAATATATAAACTTGATGACATTAGAAAACCTATAAGTGCCATTCCATTAGTTAAGTTAATTCCGTTCATGTCTGGGGAGCTAGCAGGTGTGCATGCTTTCCACGGGCTTCTACTGAAAAGATCAAGCATGTTCTATACAATTTGATGTATACTTTTTAAATATTTCTTCTTAGAGTAACAAAGACTTTTTCAAACTCAAGAGAAACACACTTTCTGTGAGGCATCAGTGCTGACCACCATTGTCGGGGTTGTTACTCAAAGTAATGTATTATGCTTTAGATTAGTCAATTAATCCCTGGAGAGTCATTTGTTACATTATTCATTTCATTACTTTTGTATTAATCTGTAACGTGTCTTGAAATGCATTGTGACATAATTACCAGTTAACAAGATAAACCTTTGACTTCAGCCCCTCGCAAATAAACCTCTAACACAGTGTATGTACACAAAGCCAACACCAAAGTTAAAGTCCAGCTCAGATAAACACTACACAGTGATTTTACTTACAAAAGGTTAATGAAAAAAGGATACAATGTTCCAAGCCTTTCTTTATATTTTATGGGTAACATTCAAACATGGAAATGCAGCATATAAGGCAAAAACTGAGTTTCTACAACTCTAACAAGCATAAATGTCAATATTTGGTACGTTCATCCGTATTCTTCAACACAACCTGAAGTCTCTAAGGCAGCGTTCTTGTAATTTCTTTCTGTAGTCTTCAGGAATAGTTCTCCGGGCTTCTTGGAGGGCATCAAGGATATTCAAAACTCTTCTGTGGATGTAAGCTGCTTTTAGATTATCCCACACTGCTTCAGTAATGTTGAGGTCCAAGCTCTGGGACCTCAACATTGACTGATAATGTTCCAGATATGCTTTTACTGCACTGGCAGAGTGTTTGGGATCGTTGTTGTGCTGAAAAAGCTGTTGCTAATCAGATGCTTTTGAGATAGTATTGCTTTGATTCCCTTCTCTCACACGATGATCCCACCCCATCATTTGGACTCATCACTGTGATTCAGTATGGGTCAACTGAAGGGCCAGATGCATCTCTCAGCTCATGTGTCAGGTCTTCGCTGGATTTTTAACATTCCTCTGCTGTAGATAGCTTTTTAGGCCTATCATTTGTTTGGTTTTCCACTTGTCCAGTTTCATCACACAGAATAAAAGTAATTATGATATTTCCGCTCATTAAAAGCTGTGGACCACTTCACCTCCTGGAAACTGACATCACATGATTCCAGTGTCATACACCAAGTCTTTTTAATGCCCATGGATGGACACCAGTTTAAAAAGCAGAATAAAGGGAGAGCAGACTGCATCTGTTTCAGTTAGAAAAGTCATTCTGCTGTAGACTTTCCATCATCAAAGCTTTGTGTACTTTCTTTCAATGTTTTCTTTTAAGTAAGATACTGCACACATTTTCCAGGTAACTTTTGAATAAAAGAACACTCTTCTGTTGAAAAGCTTGTATAAAAGTCCAATAACAGACAGCAAACAACACATCATCGCTAAATTAAATCTTAGACATGTTGAATATTAAGTTCTATTACAGAGGCTATCGTGTATTGCTTTAATGTTTAGAGGGAAATGGCTAGCACAGATACTTCTGTATGAACCACTCTGGCTGTAAGCCTCTGAAGCAGGGATGTCAAACTCATTTTACATCATGAGCCAAATATAGCCTACTTTGTTTTTATCTGGACCAATGAAACTACCATTTCTGTCAGTATGCAGAAATTTAACTACATATTTAATCAATGAGGTATTTTAAAATAAAAGAAGCATGATTTCAACAATACATTTTGCTTTTTCTACTTGATAAAGAAATGGTGCTGTAGTAAATAAAAGAAACCTGTCAGTATGACTCTTTGGGTTATTGTGTAAAACATAAAAATCAATAACTTTGTTACTTTGTTGTAATGTAAATGGCACCGGGGGAGGGGGGGGGGGATCTCATCAGTAGGAAAGCAGTAAAAATATGAAGTCAAAACACAGTTAAAATTCCAAAATTTTTGTCCTCTTTACAATTTCAAAACCATTCAGTGGACTAGATTGGAGGATCGCCGGGCTGATTCTGGCCTCTGAGCCTTATGTTTGACACCCCTGCTCTACAGAATGATTTGCTATCTGAGGCTAGAGGTAGATTGATGACTGAATCCAGAAGTAACCTAGAATCTCTACACTGTCCATTGATTGCAGACCTAATCAATCATATGACAAGACATTGTTTACTCTTTGTGAGATGATACCTGTAATTAGAAAAAAACAGCTAAAAACACAGTGATCACTACAAAACTGATTTAAAACAAAAGAACCTTCCACTAGTTACCAACATTAAGTAGAAATTTCAGTCAGTCGTACATCAGCTTACAGCTGCAAAGTAATTAGAACTGTGATAGATCTCATCTAAACAATTTCCTTCCAGTATTCCCCTGTGTTTTTGTCAGAGAGGATGACAGTAAAGTCAGGAAGAAATCTGACATAAGGGAAATGTAATGGAAAGCACCTAAAAAGAAAAAATCCTCAGATCAAAGAGATGCATTATGTTCTTCACGGCCATCTTGCAGGATTTTATTTGAACGTGGATTCCCACCACATGCTGCACACTGAGAGAGTATAAGTGCTGACATCCCTCGAGGGATTCCTAGTTCTGGACAATTTACTTCAACAAAAATTTGCTCAAGTGCTTTATGGATTCCTCTGTAGAGAAACATAAAAGAACAAAAACACATCATACAGATGTTGCTTTTAAGAAAGAATACTTTTCAGTGATAGTCTGTAAATTCTCCGAATTTTGAATTCAAATCCTGCTCCACAAAGCTAGGGCTCTCTCTCTCTCTCTCTTGTAGAAATATCATCTGATGTACAGGATTTCCACACGGCTCACTGCTTTGAGGGAAATACTGAACACATGTCCTGTGACTCCAGCTGCTCCAAAAAACTGCTTAGACTTTGTCAGACAGATTAAGCACCATGGGTTCTGTAATAGTTTTCAGTTATCCAAGTATCAGCTTGATTCAGAGAAGACTGGATTTAATTTCAGTAAATAGTATACCTCCTGGAACTATTGTTTTTTACCGCTGCTTTAACAAGCAAGTCCTTCCACCTGAGAAATATCTCTAGAATCAATTGTTTATCTTTAGAAACTGATTTACTGATCCACAAATCCTGCAAACTGTGTTCCACATGATCTTAAGAGTGTCAAATTCAAATCTGCACTTTCCCGATTAAAGGTTTTGGTGGCACAACTATAAATTACCTGTGCAAGGAAAAAAATATGAGGGATTGATGGAGTGAGTATCTGTGTATGTGTTTCTTCAGGAAAAGGGGAGCAGGCGGCAGTTGCAGCTACTTCTAATAGGTTTCTACAGTTTGTCTCTGGAGAAAAAGAAAACACAGACACTCACCAGGTCATTATTGCTCTCCTACCATTCTCCAGGTATTTTGTAACCTTTGCTCCACCTTGGTGGTCTCACAAGGAAAATAGCAGCGCAGAAGACCGAAGAAAAAAGAGACAGGAGAGGAGAAAAGAAAAGAACAAAAAGAAAGCTCTAGAGACGGATGCTTGGCTCTGTCAGTTTCCAGCTGAAACACTCCACCGGGGGTGGCAGCTGCAGGGAAGCCAATTTTTGCAATATTCACTGTAACAGTGGTGATGGATGATGGAGGAGAGGGAGGGATGGATGTTACCTTCAGAAAGAATTAAACTGAGACGGAGAAAAAAAAAAAAAAAGAATTAAACTGAGACTCTCCATCCTTGCCAGCAAAATCTCTGTGAAGTGTGGTGGGCGATCGTGGCTCAAGAGTTGGGAGTTCGCCTTGTAATCGGAAGGTTGCCGGTTAGAGCCCCGGCTTGGACAGTCGCGATCATTGTGTCCTTGGGCAAGACACTTCACCCGTTGCCTACTGGTGGTGGTCAGAGGGCCCGGTGGCGCCAGTGTCCGGCAGCCTCGCCTCTGTCAGTGTGCCCCAGGGTGGCTGTAGCTACAATGTAGCTGCCATCACCAGTGTTTGAATGTGTGTGTGAATGGGTGGATGACTGGTTGTGTAAAGCGCTTTGGGGTCCTTAGGGACTAGTAAAAAGTGCTATACAAATACAGGCCATTTACCATGTGGTACATTTACTGTATGTTAAATACTGTAGGATCTAAAAAAAAAAAAATGACAACGGCAATATAATCAGCTCAGAAGGAAATTTTGTACATTTTACTTTTAAATTTATTGGTTAAACTTTTACCCAGAAACTTAGTTTTTTAGTATTTCAGTGGGGGGAGGGGTTCTGACTGTGAGCGCTTTCCTCTGCTGTCAGTGTAATGCTGTTATCAAATGCCCAATGCAATTGTCTCCTTTTGGAGATTTGTCTCCCTCTGTCTCACTCAATCAGCAGCCCTGGCACATGTTTCTCTTTTCGAGATTTAAGTGCAGTGATGTGTTAGTTTCAAATTTATGTTTTGTTGTGAGTTAAGAAGCGCATACCCAGGATATCTTCACATGTGTGGGGGATAGAAATTTGTTGTTCCCTTAGATCACAGAGGTTTTTACAAAGTCCACAGTGTTCGGAAATCTAATCAAAGCTGACATTCTTAACATTTTTTTTCCCGTAAATAAAACACAGACAACGAGTTCAGTCTGCAGGGAGTGAAGTACATCCAACCTTGAATCAAGAAGACCTCAGAAAAATAGAGCCAATCAAATTCTGTTCAATTCATTAAAGATCACCATGATGACAAACACAAATGTGTCTGTTACTTTTCAGTGACGTGCCTAAAGATAACAAGGCTCTTAATATATAAATGAATTACTAAAGATTTAAAAACTGACCTGAACCGAACAAGGAAGGAATAACCCAATGTTAATTCTCTTTTTATTATCCAATTCATTTATAAAACTTTTATTAAAAAGTCAATTTACCAGTTCGCTGCAATGTTCTTTAGGGAAATAACACCAATCCAGTTCACTGGGTAATGAAGGGAAAAGGTAGTATTTGCTTATCTGCCATCAAATAATGCAGAATGCTTTTTAAGGCATTTTGCTGAGCACTGGGAACATTGTTCCCTGCACTGTTGTGAACAGATGTGATGCATTTAACGTCAGTTTTACACTTGGTATCACATGATGTGCTTTAAATATGGAGATCATTCACACTCAGGTGGGGTATGCATCAGAGGTGAGATCTAGCTGTGACAAAAATTAGGAAGCGCGCTCGTTTTTTAGCATACAATGTCACTCTGTTTGCCACATTTTCCAAAATACAAAGCAGTTCTCTGCACCATCTATCTCTTCCAAAATCTGCATATGCTTGCAGATCTCAACTCTTGTACCTGCCTTCGTGCATGACAGAAGATGGTTGAAACGTGGTCGGTATGTTAAGTGACTTCCTTGTGAGCTGTGCTCTCAGAACCAAAGCAGAAATAACATGGGAACATACTCCGTTGCAAAATTAGTTGAAACAACTGCATGTGGCACAGTTTTTTTTAATCAATGATTAAAATGTACAGAGGCACAATAAAATTTATTTTTCACATAGGGTAGAAGATAGAAAAGAGATTTTTTTATTTCGAACATGCAAATATAACTGAAATAACAAGAGAAAAAACAAAAACAAAAAAAAAACTTAAAAATCATCATGTTTTCATGTAGATATCTATGTCTACAGAATGTGTGTGCTCGAAAAGAAGTAGGATGAAGTTTACACTTTTCCTGTTCCTCCCCCTTCTTTCAGATTTCATTGCTTACAAATCCATATCCAGAATTTGAAGTTATTTGATTCATACATGTTTAACTATGTACAAGTCTAACACATTAAGATATACAAATAAAACCATTTTCAGCATGTAAACCAAAACAACAACATACTACATTTCTACATAGACTAAGCACCCTGTGCTTAACATGTGTTTAATGAACAGTTAAACTTGGTGGCACTCAGGCCTTGATCTATAAAAATGAGGACACAATGAGACAACTCAGTCACTGCGAAGAGGTTTTTCTATATTCATGCAATTTCTTAATTTTAAACAATCGTGTGAATTTTTGAATTGATGTACTTTTCTTGATTTAATCTGTACAGGTGTTCCACACACTCACTCCTCTGACTGTAATGCTGTGATATTTTACATTTCCTTACTACTGGCGTGCTGAACATAAGGATTCCTCTCAGTTCATGAGTATTTGGTCTTGGTGATTGTGGCTCAACAGTTGGGGGGTCACCTTGTAATCAGAAGGTTGCCGGTTCGAGCCCCGGCTTGAACCGTCTCGGTCTTTGTGTCGTTGGGCAAGTCACCCGTTGCCTACTGGTGGTGGTCAGAGGGCCCGGTGGCGCCAGTGTTCGGCAGCCTCGCCTCTGTCAGTGCGCCCCAGGGCAGCTATGGCTACAATGTAGCTTGCCATCACCAGTGTGTGAATGGGTGGATGACTGGTTGTGTAAAGCGCTTTGGAGTCCTTAGGGACTAGTAAAGCGCTATATAAGTACAGGCCATTTACCATTTATTTGGAACAAGTTCTGAATGTTGTGGGGCAAAGATTTATTTGGTGCTTTGTACATTGTTTGCACAGTTCTGAGGTCAACCAAATCTTTCAATTTGAGAATATTTAATTTCCTAAAAAGTGGATTTGATGGTTCTCTTGAAGTAGTTTTATTCATTATCCTTATTGCTCTTTTTTGCAGAATGTATATTGGATGGTTGTGTGTTTTATACATCTTTCCCCACACTTCCAATTTTATTTCAGGTTTCAGATACTCTGTCTAATTCAATGTTATTTATTGTCAGTTTACTATTGATAGAATAAGTGCGATTCCCAAAGGTGTGGGTGAAAAGTTCTGTCAGTGTACAGGTTTGAAAATTTGCATGACTCATACTGGACATATCCACCCTACAGTACTGTTTGGTCTGTCACTTTGGTCCATTGTTTGCTCATTGTTAGGCACCGTGATGATCCTGATACATATTTACATTCATAAGAACCTTCAGGAGCCTAAAATGTATCTGTGTGCCAATGTCGTTTTTTCAGCTCCTGATTGGGACGAGTTTATGGGCAAATAAAGAGTTCTTGTTGATTATAGTAAAATGTAGACACCAAACATATAAACTAATCTAATACATTACAAAAAAAGAAATCTGTGTACATGTATACAAACAAATTTACAATTTACAGGCAACACTGCCGAGCAGAGATTTGCTTGTGCGAATCAATCATGTACTCTGGCGTGGTTTTGATTAATCACACAGTCTGCTAGTGCCATGATCATATTTTGTGTTTTCATGCATGCTATGAAAGGTTATAGATGGGAAAACCAACCCTGCAATGTCCCTTCAGGAGGATTTGATTTAGTTTGTTTTTTTAAAAAAGGTTTCCTGCCTGTTTTGTGACAGTTCTCTGACTCATCCTGATTTTCCTGGATTTCAACAGGGCCTCCAACTGTGAAAATTAAGGTAAAAATTCATCTGTTTGCCTCAAGCTATAAACAAGGGAAACCAAATAGATTAGATGGGGTGCCAACAATGTCGGTGACAGACGATCAACACGGCAGAAGCACAACTGTGTTTCATATTAGAATGACGCAGCAACTGACTGCTTTAATAAATCTCATTAGACATGAGCGACATGTGCCCAATATTTAAAGTAAAGGAACATTAGTGAGTTTGGTTAAACAAAGTAGTGTCATACATTAGAGACATAATTAGAGACATAATGATGATGTGATAAAGATGTGATAGGACACCGCCACAGTGAAGACACCCATTGTTCAGTAGTTCTGATGCAAAGCCTTAATTTGAGCATTTCAGCTGCTTTAAAAAGTGAAGTGGTGAAGAAGGAGCAGATGCAACTGAGTTCGTCACACAGAAACCTGATGCTGTAATTTTTTGGCTGAATATATTCCAAAAGACTTGAAACTAGCAAGTTAGATCATAAACTCATCAGTAAAAAGCTTTCTAGGACACAGAGTAAATGAGCAGTACGATCATTTTCTCACAGCCTTCTTTACTATCAGGCTTCAGAAGCATCACCCGCTTCAGCCTTCATTTTTCACACAGTTTTCCTGTCCACGAGATACAATCACAAAACTTTGCAGGTGTGTAGTTGGAAAGCTGAGTTCGAAGGTGGGTTGCTTACAGCTGCTCACAACAAAGAGCCTTCAGTGAAGCACGGTGCAACATGTTCGACAGCTGGTATTTACAGACAGACATCTAGATTTTTAGCTGATCCATATGCGTCAATTCCTGGATTTGTTTGGTTCAGGTCATTAATTATGATTTTGCACTCATGCTTGTCAAATTTTGTGCAACTGCTACATGAGTGCTGTCACAAAGCATCATCTATATAATCACCTAGCTCATCCTGTGCATTAGAGCCCTGAGTATGGCCGACAGGCTTGAAAAAACCTCTTTGTTCTTACAGATATAAGAAGATAAAACGCAAAGTTCAGAAGCTGATTTCTTCAGTAAGAACAAAGAGGTGTGTAAAGGAGAAAGCTGGTCCTTTTTGCTGACAGCCGACAAAGTGGAAATTATTAACCTGATTATGTCAATTCCCAGCTGGTGGAAAAATCTACATCCGTCCCACTGCTGTGATTGAAATCTTCATGTGTCAATGCGACTGTGAGTTTTGATAATAAGGAATTGACTGTAAAACTGGATGTTTTTATCTGTGTCATAGCTGCAGTGTCAATATTTCCATGTGACAGCAAACTTGGTGTCAATGTGCCTAAAGGCAAAAAAGTGCATGTCTGCCAAAGAAAAAAAACATGGGGAGAGAAAGAAAAAGTAATTCTTAAGATGTCAGGAAACAGGGAGCGAGTGTATTTGAATATCACAGATTGGCGAGATCAGAGTACAGCTCTCTACAATCTGTGGAGTTTTTGTTTAACTTCCTGTTCTGAGACGCAGGTTGGGATGTTTTGTCTGGATATATGTCAAACTTAAATAAACTTGAAAGGCGACATTGAAGCTTTATTGATTTATGTCATAAAGATACCTTTGGCAGCAGTGTTTTTTCTCTCAGCTTACTTCTTAAAAAGTACTTCCTGGCACTGAGGCTTCATGCAGCTCTGCAGATACTTCACTTCAAAGGCGTGACAGACATTTTGTTTGTTGAGTTTGACGTCATTTCTGTTTGTCTGGAGCGATCTTCTGTCTTTCATTCCTACACTGTTCACCCAGCTCTATCCAACTTCTCACAAGTTCCCCTTCCTTTTTCTTCCTCCCTGTCCACCATCCATTTGTTTATCCATAGCTGTATTTCATCAGCAGGAACTGTCTCCAGGTGAACAGGAACTTTTTTGAGGAACTTTATCAGAAGACAAGTTCTAAATTAAACTACCCCCAAACATTCCCTATTTAGAACTTTCTGAAGTTTCAGCAACTTTCAGGGTAAGGCTTGCAGGTTCTGATTGGTCAGGTTTTCTCCCGCATTGTCAGACAAAAGATTTTTATACAACAAAAATAAGACACAAACATGTTTTGGTTGAGGTTCTTGGTTGACAGTAACCCAAAGGAAACGGTCCAAATAAAAAAAACATACAGTGAAGTCCAAGCTTTCCAAATACTGTAGTTTTTGTTTTTTTTTTATTTTATTTTATTTTATTTTTGCAGAGGATGATATTTGTTCTGTCTGTGGAAATAAAAATCATCCTGACATTTTCAGCATGTTGTCCAGCTGAGTAATCAGTAGTTACTGTTGTTTGCAACAATCGATGTAATCATCTCTGAAAAACATATGAGGGTTTCCGGTTTGGAAAACAAAAAAATCCACATTAGGAGATAGGTAGTGTATTTGTGACTCCACTTATACTGTTTTATAATTTATATTTTAAGTTTCACTTCCACTTGCTATTTGGTTAAAAGTTTCCAAAAAATTACAATAAAATTAGAAAGATCACAGTTTTGGGTTAAATACATCCTAAACATGTAAGTCTCACTTCCCAAGTTACTCGATCACCTCATCTCATGCCCATGGAAGGCCACAATGAGCAAGCCGTAAGTGGGTTTGCCCACACAGAGCTCACAACAGTTTTGACCTTTGGCTTTTCAGTGCTCAAGCCCACAGTTGGCTTGCACAGAAAAGCAAAGTGGTTCCAATGTAGGGATTCAGTGGGCAGCTCACTGTTGGGCCCAGTACAGATGTGAAATGTGGGGCACATATGGGCCCTGCACTGAGGCCCAGGTGGGGCAGCCGTGTATCTTCTTCAAATTGTCCAATTCTGGAGCAAAGTCTGGGAAACGTTATTGGACTTCAGTTCATGGGAATTTAAACAACCTTTTGGTGGAAAAACAACCAATTTCTGAATTGTTTGTTTCTCACCTTCATTTGTCAGTCTAACCCATGAAACTTTTGCGGAATCCTCCATCATCTCCGTTTCTCACTGTCCGCCTTAAAGACCTGAGCTTCATTTCATCTTTCTGGTGTTGCTTTACAGCCACATAAAACACACACACACACACAGATTGAACAGTAACCTCAGGAGCACACACACTACATCTGTCTCATGGGCAGTCATAAAGCCAACCAATCAAAGTGGTTATGTCACTCAACAGTGTGTGCATGTGCGTATGTGCATGTGTGTGTTAGGAGGGGGGACTTCACTATTGGCAGAGGACACCAGCAAAGCTTTCAGTATATTTGGTGTTCTCTCTCCAAGTTTATAGCACAAAGCACAGGATTCTCTCAGCTCTACTGATTTATTAGTTTTCAGAAAGACTGTAATTTACCCCAAGTGTCTTCATATTGTGTTTTATTTTTAGATTTCTGCTACCTAAAAGTGGCAAATAACCCAGCACACAAACCTCTTAATCTCAAACTTGTTGAGGGACGTTTGTTCTGTGTTAATATGATTTCTGCCTTACCAGGTACAATGAGCATGTCTTCAAGCTGACTTTGACAGTTATATTGATTGATGTTGTGTAACTGTTGTATACACTGTAGTTCCAAGCTTCATGTGCAGACTTGCTAGCTTGAAATTATGTTAAAGGAAGCATATCTTCTTCTGGATTACATTTATCGTTTGTGTAGTGTTTCCATCCTCTTCCTGTGCATGCTTGGGTTCTCTCTATAGACTCCATCCTCCTACAATCTAAAAACATACATTTAGTTTAGTGATTTAAAAAGCAGCATTTTTACATTATCACCTTCTAGTCTCCTTTTCCCCAAACATACAGACAAAGAAGGCAGGAAATCAAACTTTCACTTTTAAAATGTTCCCAGTATCCTTTAAAGCTATGCAAAGGATGAAACCAAACTGTGTCTGAGACATCACCTGCTGTATCCCTAGGGTTTGCTCTATGAAGGACCAGTGACCAGACCTGAATGTTGTCTGCCTCTCTCCCAATGTCAGCTATGATGCCTATCATTGCATGGGGACTGATGCTATGATAGTCTGCTTAGTTAACTAAGAAGATAGAAAACTGGATTGTAACTTTGTTAACCAAGAAAATGTGATAAACACTGAAAAAGAGTCACAAGAGCAAGAAATTTGCTTATGTTTGAAGATTAACTTTTCAATGTCATGCTAGGACAGCCCTAAAATAACAAAAGAGGTAAAAATGATACAGTCACTACCTGTAGATATTATACCGCAAGACTTATGGAGAGAGAAAAAAAATGAAAACTCATTTTATTCATACATTCAGGTTCAATATATTCCTGCCTTACCAAAACAGGTAAATCAGCAGAATTTCTTCATATCCACAAAATACACTTACTGTCCATTCATTGTCTTCCACTTATCCAATTCAGAGTCAAGGCAGAGAGCTGGAGCGTATCTCAGCTGTCATGGGGCAAAAGGACGGGTACACCACGGGCAGGTTGCCAGTCTTTTGCATGGCTAACAGAGAGCCAAAGAACCATTCAAACAGACCATCAGTTTAGAATTACCAATTAACGTAAACCCATGCAGGCATTCAGTCTGTTGGTGAAATCCAGAGTATCCACAGAGAACGAACACAGTCACACTGAGAACATGCAAACTGCACACAGAGTAGCTGTGAAAGATATAGAATGGTTTCAGTTGTAAGATGGGCCATTATTAAACTAATATCTAAAATTTCACATAGACAGGAGGGAAACACATCAATGTGGCGCACAGATGTGTTGATATATTGTTCTAAACATCTCTAATGCCATGAAATCTAAATCATTGATCTATTAAGCATGTAAAAACCCAACTTCCCCCTTTCAAGACAGAAAAATTCATGCACTTGTCCAGTTTCAAACTGAACAATTTAAAATATGACGGACGATAGCAATTTGATTGAATACCACAACTCACGAGTAGATGAGTCACCTACACCACCTCAGCTACAGAGAATTGTGAGACTGTAATCGCTCAAGTAGAAGAGCAGTTTTCACACAATAAACTAGTTGACAGTTCATTTTTCCTCACTTTGTGTTCAGCCGATTTCTTCCCTAGAGCCTGACTCTGATGTCAAACCTCAGCCATTTAAAGCAGTGGGGGGGAAAGTTGAAGTCTAAGTTGGAAACTATGTACCAACATTTAAGTGTGTGTCTGTTATCATCCATCCACAAGAGCCTCTCGGACAGTAGGTTTTGCTGACATTTCCTCCTGTCTGCTTAAAATCACCACAAATCCTATAACCAAGGCTCAGGGAAACTTTTCCACTCTGAAGAGGATAAACTCAAACCTGAAAAACACCACGTTAGAATGCACTGGATCTACTTTCGACTAAAAAAAAAAAAAAAAAAAACAGCTTATTCAGCAGCTACAGGACTTCTAAAAGTGAAGATGGTGAAAGATCTGCCCACAGGAGCAGCTGCTGCACTTCATCATGCCCCCTTTTATGACATCATAGAACCAAAAGTAGAAAAAAATTATCTAAAGTCAAGTATTTACAGAAGGATATTCATAAGGATTTGTCATGATTAATACAAGCAGCTACTGATGGTGTATATACACAACAGAATATAAGGGAAATTGTAATAGTTCTCCTTTTTGAAAAAATCAGTGTTCTATTTAGAGGTGCAGAACTGTTTTCTTCGCCCGTGGACCCACTGGGTTATTTGTTTTGCATTTTCTTATTTAAGCTGGCAAAAAAATAAAATTAAAATTAAATTGAACACTGCTTCTGTGTACTTTTTTTCCTCTCTCTCTTATGCCTCATTTCCTGTATTATACATCATTATATAACTTATAGTGAACCACCTACCCCAAGAAATATTGTACACAATAAAATTGTGTTCTGGTATTTGCTAAGTTACAGCACACTGAGAGAAAGCAGCGCCAACAACATGTGAAACAAACCAGTGAAATCAAGCATGGGATTCATTTTATGGAGCGCTACTGTATTTGTGTGTTTTGCCAACACTCGAGTAATTAACAACAAAATCATACTACATTTGGACTTTCCAGTAGTCTAATCTAACATTGTGTTTACATGCTGTTACAGCCAATGTGCTAATTATCCACAGTGTCTTCAGAAAGGCTGATATCTAATTAGAAACATGACAAAGTTTTATTCATCTGGCAGAAATTGTTAAATAACTTGTTTATGCTTTCATAAACCATTAACGGAGAACAGCACATGGCGAATGTGGCTCTGAAATGTGTCCATTTAAGTGTCCACTAACAGAAAGGATGGTGAGATCTCTGTAGTATTGTGTGTATATTACACTCAGTAAGACTTCCAAACTACAACTGCCTCACACAACATGTGTTTGAATATTTAGGTGATAATACATATGACACGTGACCATTCCTGCCATCACTGTGTTGAAGGTTTGGATTATGTAATCTCAAAAAACAGGTTTCTAAATATGAGTATTTAAATCTGTAGGTAGGTGAGTTTCCTGGATTCTGTTTTTAGTTTGTTTGTAGCTCAAGTTAAAGAGTTGAAAAAGTGGACTGAAATCACCAGAATGGGATCTTGAAAAGGTCGACTGTCATTTAACTAACATTTTTTGGTTTTATTAACTTTTTTATTTATTTGAATTTATTAGTAATGATAGGTGGCTGTAACAGGAAGTCTTTGTATATATATATATATATATATATATATACATATATAGATAGATAGATATATATGCTAGCTAAGATGAAGTCCTTAAAAACTGGCCCTAGAGGCTGTGGCAGGGATTATATACCCTGCTGCAGATAGTGCTGGAAGGAAAACTGAGGAATTAGCCGGGCTGGGAAAGGGGTTGGAGAGGAGGCTAACACCAGGTATACTAAGGATAAAACTTCAGCTGGTCCTGAAACCAAGGAGCAGGAAAAGGACATGAGGAGAAACCGGGCAGAACAGCAACATTATAGTAAGCAAATTTCTGGAATCGCGACTTGCATAACTGAATTTCTGGCAGCATGGTGGCAGCACAGCTAAGGAGGCCTGATTGGAGAAGTGGTTACAACTGGTGATGCTCTGCTCAGGTTCCAGAGCACCTGTGTCCACTTATGCAATCAAACACACAGCAAGACACCAAGAGAGAGAGTAATGCTACAGGAAAGGCAGCACTGGAGACAAAAGCAGAGAATGTGACATATCCAGGCATTTGAGTACAGCTGCACTTTAATTTAAGGGATGCCCACACCTTTAAAATAAAAACAGATGTACCTTCTTTGCGGATCTGCTCTTTATTTGCCCCAAAATAAGTAGTCCTAATATATTAGATATGTTACATCTAAACTATGGTCTAAATATAAGCATAGCGCAGACTTATTGTGGGTCATTCTGAATTATTTCCTTTCTTGTCAGGCATTTGATCTTCTTCATCATCTTCTTTCACCTGCTCATTTTAGGGGTCATCACAGCACCTGATCTACCTCCATCTGACACTAGGTGTATCTCACATCCGTTGGTGTTGTCCCTGCATCCTCATAATTATGTTGGTCCAGGATCAAGATTACAACTGGACAATCGTCTTGTTGTGATGTCATACCTTTACAATGTGGGGGTGGGGGGGGAGAAAAAGATATCCTTGTTTATATATAACTCTCTTGTAGATCAAGAGAGGCATTTAATTTTTTTAATAAATCATGCAATATAATAAAATATCATCAAGTTATGTTTCCTGTTAGCCAAAAGTGGGTTACTCGTGTTGGTTTGCTTGTGATATTTAGCTGACTTCTTGGCTAATGCTAAAGCTAACTGAATGCTCAGACAAAATCAGTGGTCAGTGGCAATGTTGACCCTGCACCAATATTATCCTGATATCCTGGTGTTGCTGTTCCTATATCATTATTATTTTAAATTTTAAATTAGGTTTTTGTAAAAGTAAAAGAGTCAATATATAGGTGGAGACAAAAATGCAATATTTTATAAAAGCACCCTGCTCTTCTGGAGGAACATGTCCAAAAGATCTGATTTGCTTGACAAAAATGTACCGCTAGAACAAGGTCTGCAGGTTCCTTTGGAGACACCTGCACAAAGGTGTCTTGGTATTGAAGGTATTGAAGCACAACATGGGATTGCCCGACATGGCATTCTCAGAGCACAGCTGTCATAAGCAGCAAGTCTTTGACAGCAGTACACGTTCAGAGGGCTTTTTGCACTTGTACATTAAGCAGAACTCCCTGCAGACTTAAAGGCAGCTTAGAATTTTTGGTCAGACTGTTGAATGATCAGGTTAGAAACTGATTTTCTTTTAGATATGGCCATTAATTTATTTACAATTAGACTTTCGGAATTTACAGAAGAGTCACTGAATGATATTTGGTTTGAACATCCAAAGCATATAATTATTGTGGCAAACACTTGTCTTAGCTCTCTTTTTTTTCCTATTTAATTCATAATGTGAGGCAGGATGCTTTTTGGTATCCTGCCTATATTAATCTTCCATATCCCATTCCAACAGTCCACACTTAAACTATTCCACATAATCTTCGTGCTCTCATCTGAGTGTTCCAGCCTTGTTTTTGTCCTGCCAGTTTTTGATTGCCAGTTCTGACATTTTCCTGTTTGTATGGACTTTAAACTCCTCTCAGTCCTTGGATTTTATTGCAATCCCGTCCCACCATCTATCATATTACTGTCTATCCTCAATAATTTCTACATTCAGTCCTTTTCCTAGCATGTTAGTCCTATCTGAGGTGCTCTTTGATGAAATAAGAAACAGACACAAAAGCAAAACATCATCTGTTCATGAGAATAATGGTCTTAAAATGGTCTTAAAAGACTACAAAGAATACACATGTGCTTCTGTGCAGCTCTGTCCTCTCTACTTGAATTTCATTTTAAAAATTAATATAATCTTCAAGAGGGTTCATTAAAATAGACAGAAGAGGCATAAGAGAAGCTGCAGGAAGATTACTGCTGTGATACAGCAACCTGTTTTTTCACTGTTAGCTGAAACTACATGACAGCGACTCGTTTAGATTTTTTTACTTTGGTCAGTAAAGTAAAAAGGAGTACAAAGAGACTGCAAGTAGTATTTGTGTTCCTCTTTACAAAAAATGGAAGTCACCACTCACCCTTTCCAGCACATGCTGACAGTGATCGGCTGCAGGTCTACTCATGCTGAGTGTCGTCAGTAAAATTAAATATATTTTGTAAGGCCATGTCCTGGACGTTTCTGGCTATTCATAAAAAAATACCAACATCTTCTTGCCTAAATAACTGGATTCCGTCTCCTAGCACACACACACACATATGACACCCAGCAATTGGCATGTTGAATGGGTGAGATCCTTAGCACCTCCACATCAGTGTGCTTGATCTTTCAGCAGTGAGAACAAGTGTGACTCACAGATTCCTGACACTGTGAAGATTCAAAGCATTAGTGAGAGGGTGAAAAAAACAGGGAGAGATGGTTGCTTTAGCAAGGTAATACAACGCACTCAAAGCAGTTTGTGAGCTGCATATTAGGAAGCCAACTCACTGACAATGAGTCACAGGAGTGCAGGGAGGAGAGGAACTTTTGTGGGGAATTCCTAAAAATTGTGTGTTTTGAACATAACACGTGTAATGTATCCCATACGTTTGAAAAGTTGTCTGTCATTAGGAGATTCAAGGTTTAACTTTCGATATTTGGAACTAATTTTTAGCTGTTTCTTGATCCACTCCTACATCTCAGCCACTACATGATGGTTTGGCTCTCATGTCCCCAAGAAGATTAAATTATCTACACACTTTGAACCCCAATGAGGTGTTTTGGGAACTGTTTTCTGTACTGCAAGTAGAAAATTAACTTCTCCCCCTTAAAGCCAGGACAATATTTCAATATTATAAGCCTGATTAGACCATAATTACATTTTATAGTCAAAAAAAGAATCTAGGCAGGTGAGTATTACCACAGGTAAATGTACTTTCAGAGCCAGCTGGAGTTCCAGAGGGGTTCAGAAAGAAAAAAAAATCCCACACTGGTGAACATAGCTTTCACCATCAATATTGCTACCCGATATTAACCCACCCATATAAAGCCTCACTGAGCTGCTATCATTAGGTAGGCCAGGCCAGGTAATAGGCAGCATATTGTGTTACATATTTGAATACTTTCATTGATATCTATGGTTATATCTGAACCAGACGGGAATAGTTTAACAGATCAGTGTAGATTGGAAAATGTATTATGTTTTGCATTCTGAGCATTATGAGTGTATCACAGCGTGCCTATTGCGCAGGCCTGCCAGTAACAGCACATTTACAACTAATGCTGTGTGATGAGATGCTGAAATCAATCATGTCACATCCACATGAAACATGAATCCCCCAACCACACAAACTCACTCCCCTGTTTATTGACCTGGTAAATTTAAGACCCCTATAAACTACCAGTGTGTGCTTAATAGCCTCTATATTTGATAATAACAGGGTACTGAGCACGCATGTCACATAAATGTGGTGTTTTATGTACGTGGGTGCACATTCCACTTTTCATATCCTTCGTATGTCCTCTTGTCTTATATTCTTTGGCTGCCTTCCTTCGCTTTTCCCCCATCAATTAGATTACTTATCCACCACAAGGAGAAAATGCTGTGATATTGCTTTACATTGCTCATAAATAATCACACTAATGCTATCATCTCTCTGTCTTCCTTCGTATAACAGAGACAATCTAAGTACTCATTAAAGGGCCTCACCTCCTAGACATTACCAGAACAAGAGTAGAGCAAGACTACACCCTTTACCCAGGTCTTTAAAAAACAAGTTAACTTGGACACCCAGAGCTTTGCACCTAGTGAAAAAAATATCTTTTAAATCTTTTCCGGTTTTCAGCTTGGTGGAGTGAGACGAAGTTGTCCCCGACTTGCAGAAGCAGCACGTGGATTGCATCCTGGTGCTTTCATAATATCTTACTGTTACTCTCTTTATATCTTCTTCCCGCTGTTTTGTGGATCTGCAGCTCCCTTGTCATTTGTTTCAGGATGCCTTTTTGAAAGAAGTAATTGTGTGTTTGCACTGTGTCACTGTCTAACCCGCCCAGCCCAACTTTGCGCTCAGTCATTCTTTATATAAGCTGTTTGCTCAGGCATCTCTTTAGGGTGGAAGCTGAGCTTCTAGTCAGAGCTGTCACCAGCTGCTTGTGGATTCATATTTTCTTAGCTGGCTTTCTGCTCTGCTGCTGTGCTTGTTGGCATGAGCTTGAGACATTCTGATTCAATTTAGGTATTAAAGCCTTTTTTTAATACAGCCAGAAAGTTTTAGTCTGAATTGGGTAGCAATAAAATACCTACTGGATCCTACTGACACTTAAATATATAAAGCAAAAATAAATCCTTGAAGTGTAGTGTTGCGCGCGCACACACACACACGCACACACTCCACAATCATGTCAGTGAGTGAAACATGTGATTTATACCATACCATTACAAATACAATATGTGGCTGTATATAACAGATAGTTCACCTTTGCTCTTTAATTATACAGCACAGCAAGAAATAGGCTGCTGAACCTGTTTAGGTACCTGAGGAGTATTTCTTTAGTGTTTCATTGGTACAGTATATTTACACTATAAGCTCCAAGCTATATTGCAATGTATTGCTGCTTTTTCTTTCACGTATGCTTGTGAAGGATATAGATGTAGATTCTCATATTTTGAGCATAATTTGCAATGGAAATAACACAAAAACTTACTATTCATACCCAATTGAATGATAACCCAAAAGATTAACAGATTTGTAATATTAGTTATTTTTATATGCTTAATGGTTAATCACAAGGTCTAATCAAAAAGTCGCAGCAATCAGCCAATAATGATCATTTAGGGTGTTTTATTCTGTCCTGAATCCCCTTTGTTTGGTTTCCTTTCACACAGAAAGCTCCAAACAAACCAAAAGATCTTCCACTCAAACTTGCAATGAGCTTGTCTGCTGCTTGTTTTTTTTTTTTTTTTAAAGTAGGCTTGACTACTTACCTGGGATTACCTTACTTTGATTATTGAGCATGCATCAGTAGATTAAGACTCTTAAGGATAATCATCAGTGTGAAAATAGTGGTAAACATGGGCTTAAATCTAAAAAACTGCAGTTCATCTAATGGTCACTTGCTGCTGGCTCTGAAAGTGAAGTAATCGACAATCCAGTCCACTATGTCCATTTCATGTTTTGCCTTTCCAAAGCATGAAATGGACAAGTAGGCATGCAGAAGTTGCAGTAAGCTGCAGTACCAACAGAGGGAGAATTCAATTTCAAGCCAACGTGAAAATACATGTATAGCCACTAAGCTTAATCATTTCTACCACAGAAGGACCCTGAAGGGTACTTCATACCTTTCTTGGTCACTAGCAACTGGCATGTCTATTACACACTTTGCTGTGATATCCAGTAGGATTGTTTCAAAGCTTTGATGGAGTTGCTCCAAATGTTTCCATCTTTCACAAAGCCTCATTTTCTCCCTCAGAATAAATAACGGACTCTGATTACAACCCAAAGGATGACAACAATCTGGTAAAGAGTGGAGAATTCAGCTTTATTCCACAATGGCAATGAGTTAATGGCAGACAGGTGTGCTGGCTGGCTCAGCCTTGGGGTGCCTTGCCTCACCCAAGGGTGGAGCATGGCACAAAAGCCTGCCCAACTCCCTGAGAATAAATAGAAGTGGAGAAAGAGGACTTCCGGCTAGACCATGAGAGGGTGAGGACGCGCTTACCAGCAGCTCCCGCACTTGATTTTAGGAAATTACGACAATTATCAAAGTAATACATCTTCCTCCCGCAAAGTAATACAGGGATTCTGAAGAGTGCACTCCTTTCTAAATGCCTCCAAAAAAGCTAAACCCGAAGTTAGCGGCGACAGAAACGATTGAATTTGATGTGGCCCCGACTGAAAATGACGGTGCCAAAGCTGGAACGCCAGCCAACCCCGCACTTCAGGAATATACACAAGGTAACAAACAAGTACTCTCTGCGATCGCTTCCTTGGATACTAAGATAACTCAAATGAAAGCAGACATTTGCGACACCCTACGCGGGGAAATTGCAACGTTGAGGGCTGAAAATGACGAGGCCATTACAGCTTTAAAAACGGTAATGGAAAACCATAATGCACAGCTGAAAGATCTATCAGAATCAGCGACAACCACCTCAAACTCCGTGGCGAAACTAGAAGAAAAAGTTAAACAACTCTCTAACAAAGTGGAACAACTGTCCGAAAAATGCACTGATCTGGAAGGGCGCTCAAAGAGGAAAAATATAAGGATAGCCGGAGTACCCGAAGCTAGAGAAAATGGTCAACGTCTCAGAGATTTTGCGGCAAGGCTACTACGAGATCTACTAGACCTGGACGAAACTCCGCTGGTGGACCGTGCACATAGAGCCCTGCGAGTGACCCCAGAAGAAGATGCCCCGCCACAACATTTGATCGTGAGGATACATTATTGCCACACCATGGAAGAAATACTACGAAGAAGTGCCACCAGGAAAAATTTGAAGCTCGGAGATATCCGCGTTCAGATTTTCCGCGACTTACCCCAGGCGGTGGTAAAACGACGTGCAGCGTTTACTCCAGCAAGAAACCTGCTTCGAGACCAACCCGGAGTCAAATATGGACTTCTATACCCTGCCAAACTTAAGGTGACACACAATGGTACGGAGCTGGTTTTCATAGATCCCAATGAAGCACTCCGCTACGCACAAGAAAAATTCGGATCTAAATAAGGACGACATAAGATAGACAAACCAGAGCTTCACACCTGATCCAGGGACATGTATTTACTTTGATATAAAAAATTATTACTTGCCCAGGAGCTATGTTGGACAAAGGAAGTTTTGAGATAGAGTATTTTGGTAAGCTTAGTTTTTGTTATAGCATCCCTTTAGATTTTTCTTTTTTTCTTTTTTTTCTTTTTGGGATACACGGAAGAGGATGCATTGCTTACGTCTTTGTTTTTGTCTTCTTTTTTGTACGGTTTCACATGGGTAGAGGGGTGGGGGGTGAGGGTTGGGACCCGTATCTCGACTGCATAAAGATGGAAAACACGAGAATTAAGCCGCCTTAAATTATACAAATGCAAGATAATGGAAAGGTAAAAAATGCGGACTTAACTTTTTGTACCTGGAATGTGAAAGGTGTAAATGAACCTGTTAAAAGAGGTAAAGTGTTATCATACTTGAAATCTCTCAACGTGAATATTATTTTTTTACAAGAAACTCATTTGAAAAATGTGGCTCACAATAAACTTAAATGTAGATGGATAAATCAGGTATACCACTCTACACTTTCAGCCAAAATCAGAGGGGTAGCTATATTAATTAAGAAAGATACCCCGTTCAAGCATAACACCACTATAGCTGATAAGAATGGGAGATATGTATTAGTGACTGGGGAGCTGTATACTACTCCGATCACTCTACTAAATATATATGGGCCTAATCAAGATGATCCAGAATTCTATAGAAAGGTCTTCAGCCTAATTCCGGATATACCCAATAGTAATTTAATAATTGGAGGGGATTTTAACCTAGTATTAGACCCATACTTGGATAAATCCCTGTCTAAAAAAACTATACCGTGTAAAGGTAGTAAATTTATTAAAACATACATGAGGAATATGAATATCTGTGATGCGTGGAGAACCTTAAATCCATCAGGTAGAGAGTATTCTTTCCATTCCCACGTACACAACAGTTATTCAAGGATTGATTATTTTTTGGTGGATGGAAAAATGCTCCCCTTAATTCGAAATGCAACCTACCATAATATTATTATTTCTGACCACTGTCCCGTTACTTGCTCCTTCGTATTTAATAATCCCACTAAAACATACAGAAACTGGAGATTTGACCCACAACTACTGAATGACTTAAAATTCAAACAATATATAAACTCTCAGATGTCCTTATTCTTTGATACAAACGATAATGCCGAGACCTCTCCAGATATACTATGGGAAACGTTTAAAGCCTATATTAGGGGGTCTATAATTTCATATCAAGCGTCACGGAACAAAAGGAATAAACTAGAACAACTAAATTTAGAAAAAAGAATCCACGACCTGGACGTCAACAATGCAATGGCTCCCTCTTTAGATAAGTATAACACCATCTGTGCACTAAAATATAAATTAAATCAAATATTAACCAGCAATATTAATAGAACTCTCACTTTTGTGAGACAGAACTATTTTGAATTTGGGGATAAACCTCATAAGCTGCTAGCCAGACAATTAAAGAAATTAGAAAATGACAGAGCGATTCATAAAATTAGAACAAGTAACGGAAATCTGGTTACATCACACAAAGATATTAACGACAACTTTAGACAGTTCTATGATTCCCTCTATACTTCTCACCCCACTGCAGGGCCTAATGATATGCAGGAGTTCTTAGATAAATGTGATCTTCCTGTGTTAGACCAGACAAATGCCAATATTTTGAATGCTAAGATCACAATTGAAGAAATCGCTAAATCTATCGGATTACTAAAAAATAACAAGAGCCCAGGCCCAGATGGGTTAGGGAACGAGTTCTATAAATACCTTAAGATTAAATTAAGTCCATACCTACTTAAATTATATAACCACGCATACAAAATGAGCACTTTACCTCCAACATTGAATGAAGCAACTATTATAGTACTTCCAAAAAAAGGCAAAGCATTGGAGGAAGTGGGATCATATAGACCTATTTCTTTACTAAACACAGATCAAAAAATTCTGGCTAAAATACTAGCGAGCAGACTTAATACAGTAATAGATAAACTGGTGCACCCAGACCAAACAGGTTTTATACCAAACAGGAGTTCTTTTAATAACCTCCGACGTCTATTTAATATAATCTATTCCCCCAAGGTGCAACAGGACCTACTTATACTTAGCTTGGACGCCGAAAAGGCATTTGATCATGTGGAGTGGCCCTACCTTTTCGCAGTCCTAGAAAAATTTCAACTGGGACAAGATTTCATTTCTTGGATAAAACTACTTTATAAAAACCCTACAGCCAGAATTCTTACAAATCAGACATTATCAACTCAGTTTAAACTCAGCAGAGGCACAAGACAAGGATGTGCTCTTAGCCCACTACTATTTGCTCTGGCTCTGGAACCCTTAGCACAGACAATCCGCACCCATATGGATATACACGGTTATGACACAACATACACTTCGAATACTATATCGCTCTATGCTGATGACATATTATTATACATAACAAAACCATTAACATCTCTCCCAGCAATTCTCTCCGTTATTGACAAATTCAGTACTTTTGCAGGCTACAAGATCAACTGGGGAAAAAGCGAAATACTGCCCATTAAACTAGAAAATAAACAATGGCTTACATCTCTCCCATTTAAAATAACTTATGAAAAAATTACTTACTTGGGCATCACAATAACAAAAAGATACAGTTCTCTAATGAAAGAGAACTTTTTTCCCCTACTGGAGAAACTTAAAAATAACATCCAGTACTGGAGGACACTCCCTATTTCCCTAATAGGGAGAGTGAATTCAATAAGAATGGTATTCCTCCCGCAATATTTGTATCTGGTCCAAAACATCCCAATCTTCTTGCCCAAATCTTTTTTTAAAAAAATGGACGCCATCATTATGCCATTTATATGGAATTATAAAACACATAGAATAAAAAAAGACCACCTATGCAAACATAGATTACTCGGTGGACTGACACTACCTAACTTCATGTATTATTATTGGGCATCAAATTTAAGAACAATTTCCCTCCTACTGGATGAGACAGCAATACTTCCTAATGGCCTACAGATGGAGCGGGAGGATTGCCTTCCTTACTGTGTTGGTGGAATATTACTCTCTCCTATCCTTTTGACAAACTCATATTACAATTCGAATCCAGTGATTCATAACACCGTACAAATTTGGAGACAAACAATTAAGCATTTCAAATTGAAAAAACTATCAATATGTATACCCATTACAGCTAATCCCTCCTTCCGTCCATCATGTGTAGACGGAGCTTTCAATATATGGCAGGAATTAGGAATTTGTAAACTAAAAGATTTATACTTAAATGACACCTTCATGTCATTTCAACAACTAAAAGATAGATTTGGATTGCCTCATAGTCATTTTTTCAGATACCTTCAACTAAGAAACTATATCCGTACACATCTGCCACAATTCGAAAACATAACGTCCGACCCTTTGGACAGATGTCTTAGTGATGGAAGGGGGTTTGAACAGAGAATTTCACTATTTTATAACTCATTACAGGAGATGAGTATACCTTCAACTACCTCAATCAAAGAGGAGTGGGAAAAGGATTTAGGGACCCTCCTATCAGAAGATTTCTGGCAAGAGGCCTTACGTAATGTAAATACGCCTTTTACTAATTCCCGTCACTGCCTAATTCAGTACAAAATTATACATAGATTACACTATTCAAGGGAAAAACTTCACAAAATATACCCAGATTGTTCACCCCTTTGTGAAAAATGTAAGATACATCATGGAAATCTGTTACACTGTTTTGCAACATGTCCAAGGCTTCAGGGTTTTTGGTATGACATTTTTACCTATATGTCTAACATCTTTAAAAGTAAGATTGAACCAAATCCGATAGTAATCATCTTTGGGATTTCCAAAGAAACACAAAATTTACAAGACTCTCAAAAAAGGTTTATGTCATATGCACTGATCATTGCAAAGAAACTGATCCTGCAGCTTTGGAAAGGCAACGAGATCCCTGTATTAAAAATGTGGCTTACAGAACTTATAAACATTCTTCACCTTGAAAAAATAAGATATAGTATGAATGATAATGTAAAAGATTTTGAATTAATTTGGCATCCTTTACTTACATACCTTGGGAAAATATAAAGTTCTGTCCCCTTTTTCTTTTTCTTTCTTTTGTTGGCAGCCGGGGGATCGGGACCCATTACGGGCGACTGCGAGTTTTTTTTGTTTTGTTTTGTTTTGTTTTGTTTTTTCTCTTTCTTTTGCTGTTTGTTTGTTTTGTTGTTGTTGTTGTTGTTGTTTATTACTTGCTTTATTAGTTTAGAGAAAAAAAAGGAGCATAAGTTATGTTATGTGAATTTACAATATCTATAATTATACTTGCTCTCAATAAAAGATATTTGAAACAGAAGTGGAGAAAGAGGAAGAGGAGGATAGAGGAAGCAAACGTTAAGCAGCTTGCCAGAATTGTGAAATATGAGGAGTGATTTTACTTTAAACTTTTAGGTGTGCGAGACACGTGAAGATCGTTGTCTGCTCCCTCACCTTCACTAATTAGCTTTAATGGTAAAATGGTAAATGGCCTGCATTTGTATAGCTTTAACAGACTGGCCTGGTTATTATCTGAGTAATGAGAAGTTAGTGCTTTAGTTTTTGAGCTGAATATTTTGTCTTATTTTTGTCTGTTATTTTTCACTGATTAAAGGGTACCTGTGTCTGTTCACCATACATATACAGTTCAAACTTGCTAACTTTAACCAGTAATTTGCATCCTCTCCATTGATGATATTCACGTCTGCCTCCAAAAAACAGCATTGCAGTGGCCATCAGGCTAATACCAATGCTTCAAAGCCACACTACCATCAGCAGCATACTTATCTTTTATACAGTATGTGTGAATGTAATGCATTTTGCAGTGCAGACCAATTGCTATTACATATTTTTCTGTGATACTGAGTGACACTACGGTTGTTAGAGATGGAGTGCATTCAGTAATTTTGTTTCATGCTTGTTTGATGTGTGAGCCTTTTAACCATCCTGACCACATTAACACCAACCCAGTGAACGCATGTTAACTGAAGGCTCTGCAGTATAGAAAAACGTGTCTACAAGCTTTTACACTGTGTGTAACAAAAACAGCAAACACTTTATACACTTTGGGGGAAAAAAGATAAAGAAACCTGTAACTGACAGACTTCACACGATGACGACAGCCATTCTGTATTTGACTTGAATGTTGTTTCTTTCAGAATTTTCAAATCCTTCAGATTGATAATTCACACTCGCTTCTAAAGAACAGCTAACAGCTTCCCTGAAGCCTGAAAAAGCTGAAAAGAGGCAAAGCTTTTGCCGAAGCTCTTTTTTTTCCTGTTGCTTTGTTGACATCGAGCAGAGCAACTGTATGTTCCAATGAAATAAATAAAGTTTGAGATTTTAAATCTGAGACAGCCTACACGTCCGCCTGTCATCGCCACATACAAAGCATCCCTCCTGCCACAGCTGAAGTTAAACCAAAAACTTTTTTTTTCTTTCAGATTCACTAATACTGAGCAGTTTTTTTTTTTCTTTTGTGTCTGGTATTTTCACATCGCTGATTATACCCGCAACAGCAAAAACCTCGCAGCTGATTCTGACTACATCTCCTAAGAAATAAATATTTGCTTCTGTGCCTGTTTCTGCAAATGTTTAAATATAGATCATTATGCAATCCCGTTAACAGCAAGAAGGAAGCAAAAAATGCACCTTAAATAAATATATTGCAACAAGTTGCTATAAAAAGGTTAAAATAACTTCTGCCTCATTAAGCATACACGTTTGTAACAAGATCCTTTACAAGCATCCATAACTGATGACTTACATGCATCACTTTTAAAATGCCTGTGGCAGTGGCAATTTGACATGATGAATAAGAATAGGAAGGGAAACTCTGCGTGCAATGAGTCCTTAAAATTTTGAGGAAATTGGAAACTGGACTAGCAGTCCACAGTGAAGAAAATATATCTACAGCAGATGAACAGTATCTGAAAGTCATGTCCTCAAAGAACAGAAAAAAAATTGACAATGGACCTGAGAGATTCATCCGGCCCTTCAGTTGATCCATCTACTGCTCACTGCCACATCAGAAATAGTCTCTGTGAAAAGGTGGCTGTCAATAATCCATTCTTAAGAAGGGGAAACAGGAGAAGAGGCTGATGAATGCTGAATTAAACAAGAACTGGACTGAAAATCAGTGACCACAGGTCTGACAGTGTGATGAATCCAAATTTGAAAATTCCGGTTCAAATTGTTATCAATATATACACAGGAGGTCAGAAGAGCGGCACAACAGTGAGTGTCTACAGCCATCTGTAAAACACAGTGCCAGCCAGTGGTATCTGACTGGCAGCATTACAATAATCCCAAACACATTACCAATGCTGTAAAAGCATACCTGGACAGAAAAGCACACAATGGGACCCTATCAGTCATGGTTTGTCCTCCTCAGAGCCCGAACGGCAACATTATTGAAGCAGAGTGGGAATATCTTGACAGAGAAAGGGAAAAAGGCAGGCAACATCCAAAGAAGATCTTTGAATGTCCTTCAAGAAGCCTGAAGAACTATTCCCGAGGACTACTCAAAGAAATTACACTGCCTCCGAGAGTTCAGGTTGTGTTGAAGAATAAAAGTGGTCTTACCAAATATTGGTTTTCAACCTAGTTAGAATTGTACAGACTTTGTTTTACATGCATGTTTGCAGGCATTTCAATAAATCACTGCACCTATTTCCCATTTTCCTAGCAAAAAGAGAAGAAATGAGGCGTGGTTGAAGTCTTTTACACAGTATTCTAGGGTTGTTGTTTAAGTGAAGGTGTTCTGCAGGGAATTTTACCAGTAAGAAGAGGTTTTTGATTTTCGTAAAGAATTCCTACTTCAGTTTTTCTTACTTGGACAGTCCACTTCCTAAGCGCAGTATCTCAGTAACAAGATCTCACTATGCCACCCACCACGGACACACACGCCCGGTTAACACATTGCTCCGCTGCTGGGAAGCAAATCCCCACATGGACTGCAAATCAGATCACTACAGCAACACTATGCCGCATTGACTGATTAAAGCAGTTTTGCAAATGACTCCTCTCTGGTGATATTCTGAACACAGATGGACTCGGTTTACCCTCACAGCATTTGTCACTTTAGGGCTATTTTAAAGGACGCTGTACTGCAAAGTTTTCATTTGAAGCCACTTCTCCACTCAAGGAGAACAAAATCACTCGGGCTGCAGATAATGATTATCTTCACTATCCATTAATCTGTGGATTATTTTTGTGATTCATCAGGTAGGGCCACCGTCACAACAGAGAATAATAAAAAAGGATTACTTTCCAAAGGCTGATGTAAGGCCATCAAATAGATGAACACATCCAAAACACATTCCTTCTAAGACAAGCTGCAAATCACGAATGGCTCAAAGTGTTCGATGTTTGTCATTTTTCTTTAAAAATGAAGGAATGATTAAGCTTCTTTGAAGCACCAGAACTGTCCTGTGGCAGCTTTTGGCTTCATAAGAGAGCTTACTGTGCTCTTTTTTTTGCATATCAAAAAGAATGTGTAAGTTGTATGAAGTCCAAAGTCTTATATGCAACTCTTCAAAGGGAGGCTTTTTAATTGAAAACATACAGATGGAATAGCCCCACTGACAGACTAATTTATCTTTTATATATTGGTGATTGTTTTAATTTATTTTAAAATTAAAAGAATCTCATTTTAACTACTTTGGATTTGTTCTTTTGTGTTTTAACTCTTCCAAGAGTTACTTGTCGCATGGTTCAAATTGCAGTTTGCCTCTTATTCGGGGGGAAAAAGATCCCTAAGCCAGAATCCTTTTTACAGAACGTATTTTAAATAATACCACTGCTGAACCCCGAAACACATGACAGATTATCTGCAGACTCAAATACAAGCACCAGTCTTAAAGTGAATCACAGGTGGGGTGGCAGATTGTAGCTTAAAAGGCATTAAAATCAGCAGACGGGAGGGATCATGTTTTTTTTAATTATTTTGAGTATCTACACAATAAAGCAGGACGCTCTGCTTGTTTAGTCTCCCACATATACACGTCTCATATATGTAGGATTAGCCTGCAGTATTTATTTCGACATCATGACCGAAGCATTTTTTTAATCCTAAACACAAATCCGGTGATATATGACGTTATTATATGATGCCGTTTGTGTTTTGTTTTGTTTTTTCTAGGTCTGCATGTTATTGACTTAAGCAGTGATTCAAAGATCAGTCAGTCAGTGATGTATATGTAAACCTTACATGCACACTGCTGTCTCTGCAGTTCACTTTGATAGAATTTCCTTCAAGTGTGTCATAAGTGACTGGCTTTCATGCTTACTTTGGCTTTCTACTCTGTGTTGATGCACTAACCCCAAATCTGTTTCCTTAGATATGTCCAGTAAAAAACGATGTTCTAGCTATCAGTGTCTCACACTAGATATTTTCCTCACTTTCGGCAGCAGAAGAGCTTCAACGTGGCTTTCGGCTTGATGGTCAGCTGCCTGTCAGGCCTCTCCACCCAGCCCTCCTGTTTTCAGCTCTTCAGTCCGAGCCCAGTGAAAGAGATCCTAGTTTATCAGTGTCTTCTTGAAAACGATCATCTCCTTCTCTACACCTTTCGCTGCCTCTATCAGGCACTCCCTGATGCTCTTCAAGCTCTTATCTCTCATCCCTCCAGCCCCCTCTCTGCACTTTCTGCACCTCTTCACTATCTTTCATACTACAGATTTTTTTTTCTTTATATGTTGAGCCTTTTGTTGGTCAAGTAAACTTACTGTGAAAGCGGCACAGTCACTTTAAACTCTTGCTTCTTTTCTCGCTGTTGTGCAAGGTTCACATTAAATGGTCTACACTAGCAGTATGTAGTGCTTTTAAATCTTAGCAGTTCTAAAGAGTACTTTAAAATCTGTTGCCCACTCACCTATAAGAAACACTTACTGACCTGCCATCAAGATAAGCCTTCAGTTTCTATTCCAAGGACACTTTAGGTTGTGGATAGGAACCACTGGCCCTGTTAAGTGGAAATCTGCATTATTCCACAGCAGTTTTATGATGCACACTCTGAAAGCAGCACAATTTTCAGGTGCCACTTCTTCTTTTCAGTAGTTTTCCTTGTCCAGAATCCTACTGTGGATCTTTGTGTATCATTTAAATAGGTCAGCACATACAACATATTCCTTTATTTCAGTGTTGGGAAAAAGTACTTGCCCCCTTCCTGATTAACTAGATTTTTGCATGTTTGGTTCAATAAAATTTTTCAGATTATCAAACAAACAAATTTAGTATCAGAAAAAGATAACCTGAGTGGATAAAAAATGCAGACAAGGAAACTGTGGGAAAGATTACATCAGTGGGACGGTTCCAAGGAGGAAAGCGCTGAACTCAAACGCTCGTTTCACATTTTCCAAAAAACATCTTGAAAATCTGCAAGATTTTTGGCCCAATGCATCTGACATAAAATTAACACAGAATTTCATAAAAATAGCATCATAACAACAGTCAATGACTGTGACTCTGTCATACAAACATTTAGGCTCGATAGCTGTGTGTTTACATGCCAGTGAAGCATCTTTAGTGCAACACAACTTGTATATACCAGGGAAAGAATATCAAAAGGCACTATAAGAAATTATAATTGATACTGATTGATATTGATATTATTTAATGTTCCTTAGTTATATTGATCTCCTCCTGTCTGATTTTTCTATTATTCCGCTATTGTGCAGAGATGTGGAGCTCTACCACCACCCAGTGCTTTGTACTGGACCTGCAGGGTGCTGAAACAGCAGATGAATCAGCAACAAAGGGATCTGTTTACCTGCAGGGCTGAGATTCATAGTTTTTTGTTTTTTTAAAACAAAAAACTTCATGTCCACTGAGACTGAGAGCTGACTGAATGCATTTACCACACAATAGCTCACTGAGCTTTCTTTAGTTTCTTTTTAAAAATTGTTGAGGGTGAACATTGCCTCCACATAAATACAGGGTTCTTTTTAATCAGTGACATCAATCAAGTTGCCCTTGTTTCTTTTAGCTTTAATTTTCTTTTTTGTTGGCAGGTTGTCAGCTTGGTGGCATAAAAATAGTCCCAGTGGTCATCTAGACAGGCTGTTGTCTGTGTGGTGAAATCTCACAACCTGATGAGTATTCAGAGAAAGACACTGTCACATCTGCAAGCAATCAAAGCACCGACATAGAGTTTGTAAGGATGTCATTGATTAGCAGACTGCAACAAGGGAGCCAGACTCTTGTTAATGCCCACACAGGCAAGCACAACAAATAGTTTTCTTATTGTTTACTCTGCAGTCATTCGATTTTCACCACTTACATGTGGCTGCAATCTACATTGCTCTGGGTTTTTCTGTTTTTTGTTGTTGCTTTTGCAGAAACAAATTCATCACTGGGGAAAGCACTTAACTTTACTACAGACTAACACCTGAAGCATCATTATAGTATCAGCATGAGAGCCATAATAACTTCCATCAGACTCTGCAGGTGTAAATAAAACAGATTATCTCACAAATGCAAATTCAGAGTTTAGGCACGTCCCTCCCGCACATTGGTATTCAACCACATTAAGCCTCATTTGATGTGATGTACTTTAATTTATGAAGGATCAAAGTATGTTTTGGCCTCTGGTTGGGGTGAAAAAAAATCAGGCAGCATGTGGGATTAAGTGTCTTGCTCAAGGACACTTCTGTAAAAAAGCCAGGCCGTCTGCTAAAAAGCTGATCTCGCAAGCCACGAGGAAATGCTTCAGCTTGGTTAGCACGTGGATGGAACAACTAATACCCATGTGGCAATTTTCACTCATTACAGGCAATTGATTTGTAGTGGACTGTTGAAAATATTCCCATAGAAAATGCGTACAATTAATTCTGTGGATTATCTCTTCAGTTCCATTGTACTAGGCACAAATTCTGAAAGGAGATTATTAATTTGGAATGCTCTGAGTGGCACAAATTCCATTCAGCTCATCTAAAAACCTAAAAAAATTAAAAATTAAAAACTCTCAAAACTACCTACATGAAAAGCTATCACTAGAGGTCACTTTGATAACTGCCAGCTCAAATAACCAGGCGGGAGGGAGGCATGTAATTGATCTGTGGGATTTCTGTGATCTTAGTCCCAAAATGTCCCAAAAAATGTTTTTCATGGTTTTGTTTTTTTCACAGTTTAACTTTTATTCATTTCTTTCCATTTTTGAAGGCTTTGGTTTTTCTGGTGTTTGCCTTACCTAATATATGTGAAGTTGTAGAGCCACATTGAAACCACAAGCCAGTGTACTCCAAATGCTAATCCCAAACCCAGATAAATGGGAAAGGTTGCATCAGCAAGTTTTAAAAGTCTTTGCCAAATCAAATATGCAGATCATCACAAATGAGACTTCCATGCTGGGCTCAGATTAACAACATCCACCACTGGAGCTCTTAATTAGCAGGGTGCCAGAAGAAATTATGCTAAGGAAGATGCATGGTGGTGACCCCCTGAAGGAAGCAACGAGGAGCAGAAGGAGAGGAGGACAAAGACACTTTGATCTGGATGTCTGTGTCTGAGGGTGGTCTGCATCCACAGGTCACACAGTGTGTTTGCTTTGTTTACTCATCTCCATCATTTCAAGTTACAGTTTCACTCGATTGGTTTGGCTCATTTCTTGAAACCGAGATGACATTCTCAAAACCATAAGGTCATTTGGCCAAACAGTCTTACAGTCCTGCCCAACATTATAGCTCACTAGCAAAATCAAATATCTTTCCCTAAACTCTTCGTCCATGCTTCAAAAGCAGATTCCTTTCCCATATAAAAGGTCAGTACAGTCAAAATAGCACAGATCCTTCTCAATTGCCTTGGCACATGTGCATTCATTTAGTGCTTTTGTCAAAATAACCTGGATGGTTTAGCACAACACCATGGATCCCCTGCAAAAGCTCATATCTCTCCCAAAAGAGTTTATCCATGTGTCAAAACTAAATATCCTTCTCATATAAATAGTCAATGCCCCCAAAATGCATTATACCTTTGGCATTGTTTAAGCACTGCAAGTCAAAATGCTTAGACGTTTTGTCACTGAGGCACAGGTCTAGCAACAGAATACCACTATGAATAAAACTAAAAGATTTTACAGTAAAATCAGCCTCCAATAAACCACTCATACTCAAGGACACTGTAAACATTTTTATTCGTACAAAGAAATGTTAACATTAGAGAACATACTGTGAAAAGAAAACATATACAGGATTCTGTAAATGTGAACAGTTATAAACACAAACAAAAAACAAAAAAAACAAAAAAAACTCTAGCCTACCATACTGTAAATAAGGTTTCAGAACTATAGTACAGTAATATTTTCAGTGGTCGCCATTGTCACCCTCTCCTTCCTGGCCACCATCCTCATCCCCCTGGCCATCGACGCGCTGCTCTCTGTCAGGCCATAAATTCTCATCCACATCGCAACGGATATTTTCTCTTGCGATGCAGCGAGGGAAGAAACGGCGTGAATGTCTCAACCATCCCCTACATTGATCCCCTGTGATGTCCTCACATGCAGCATCCATTGCATGCAGCAGGGCCCTCTGGTCTTGAGCCTGATGCTCATACACCCTCCACCTCCAAGCTGAAAAAAACTCCTCAATTGGATTTAGGAAAGGAGAGTAAGGTGGAAGAAACTCCATTAGCATCTGGGGATGGGTGGTGAACCAGGTTCTGATGCGCGGGCCGCGGTGGAAGTTCACATTATCCCACACAATGACATAATGTGGTAGCTGAGGTCCTTCTTCACCTCTCTCATTTTCTGGGATCAGATCAGTATAAAGGTGGTCCAAAAAATTGAGGAGCTTTTGTGTATTGTAGGGCCCTAAACTGGGAATGTGTGTGGCCACACCTCTTTCTGATATAGCAGCACACATTGTTATATTTGCTCCTCGCTGGCCTGGGACATCCACAGTGGCTCGGTGGCCAATGATGTTACGGCCACGCCTTCGACCTTTGGCCAGGTTGAAGCCAGCTTCATCAACGAACACTAGGATGTGAGGGGTTTCGTTGCCTTCTAATGCCATTATTCTCTACAATAGAATAGAAATAAATCTAATCAGTCAAGTAGAGACAGATACTGCAGGGAGGATCTAAAGTACTGTAAAAACAGGGAGTGGAAAACTGAAGACAATTTCTAGGCAAAATGCTCTAGTCACACAAAGCTGGATTCTGAAGGTAAAAAGGATAACGCAAAACAAAAAAACAGTGGTAACCATGTCTTACTGTAATAGTGTTACAATGATAGACAACCAGTAGTTGACTTACATGCACATACTGGTACCGCAGCCCTTTCACTCTGTCAGAGTTTCTCTCAAATGGTACCCTGTAAATCTGTTTCATGGCCATCTGATGTTTCTTCAATACCCGGTCTATTGTGGAGATGCTGATAGAGTTTATATTTTGGAACATTACATTGTCTAGCAGGATTGCATTACGAATCTGTCTCAGTGTGATGGCATTATTTGCAATGACCATGTTGCATATTTCTCATTCTTGTTGTTCATTTAGAAGTTTTCTTCTGCCACCCACTTGAGGCTGTCGTCCAATCCTAGACATACAGGTCAAAGGTCAACACTGTAAATTTGTTACAAAATGAGTTACCAATGTAATTGTACTGCTGTTTTATGGTACTAAAAGTGTGATGCACTGCACAGTGACTGGAATACTATTCACAGTATTTTCTCCATTTTTTTTTCTTTGTCATTTTTATAGTATCATATAACATCACATGAAGATATTACAGTACTCTAGGCCTACACACACACCAACACTGAATAGTTCAATAGCATAGTTCTGTACCTGTTTTCCCTGCGAAAGGTTTGGATGATGGAGGAGACTGTAGACCGAGGCACATTAGGCTGCACTCGGCGACCTGCCTCTGCCATTGTGAGGCGATGGTTTATAACGTGGTCAATAAGGGTGGCCCGGATTTCATCTGGGACATCATGGTGCCTCCGTGCTCCTCGGCCTCTTCCCCCTATTCCTCCACGCATTCTCACTCCTCCTCTTCCTCTTCTTCTTCCTCCTCTTCCTCGAGCAGGAAGTTGCTGTTGTACTTGGCGAGGTGCTTCCATGTTCACACTGCAAATGAAACTGGCCCCGGGCCAAGCTCTGTCTATATACTTTTGGCAGCAGTCATAATCATAGACAACACCTGTCAGGTATCTAAACAACCTGTTTGATTGGTCGTCTGAGATGTGGGAAACTGCTCCTTCGTTAGTTCTAATTTCACCTGATTGATTGTCAAGTACTGTCATAACTTTATCAAATGTTCCAAGATATTCTTTCATGGTATTATATCTTTGACTAATTTTGACAGTTGAACAGACAATTGTGCACATGATGACTTACACAATGAAACCATGCTGATATGTTTTGGAGTGAGTAACCATTTCACTGAAAAATCAACTAATCAGTTTAGATCGCCAAGATCTATTTATTTGGAAAATGTGCTAAATGTGGGCTCATTGTGCTAACTGTAGCTACTTGTACATAATCATTTGAAAAGAAGCACAGAGTCACTTGAGACATGTACTAAAGCATTTGCAATTTGATAAAACCAATGAAAAATGACATTCTGTTGTGAACAATTGCAAGGTGGTTTGGAGATTTGTCCATGTTATTTTGAGAATGTCATCTCGGTTTCAAGAAATGAGCCAAACCAATCGAGAAAAACTGTAATATAACTGTTACAGGTGAAATCTGTCATTTACAAAAGCACTAAGATCATTTCGGTGCTGTAGCACCTGAAAAATTGGGGTCAGATGTCTCCTGCCTGCATTGCCATGTGTCTAAACCTTGATTGGATTCCAACCGTGGTAAACTGGATTAATTGGACATAGTTTAGAAAGACACCAAGCTCTGTGTGTGTGTGTGTGTGTGTGTGTGTGTGTGTGTGTGTGTGTGTGTGTGTGTGTGTGTGTGTGTGTGTGTGTGTGTGTGTGCGCGTGCGCGCGCAGCCAAACAGTCACTCTAACAAAGCTTAGCTTTTGCACAGAGGCCTTAATGGTAAAGCAGCTCTGAGTAATAGGTGTGATTGCCAAACAGCATTTGAGAGCACTAGAATAAGAGACTGTCTGGTGTAATAAGACATAAATTAAGCCCTTTGGTGAGAACTCCAAGCAACTTGTTTGATAAACTGCAGGTACAGCTCATTACCTGACAGTACTGTCCCTGAAAAAAGCGTGCTGGAGCAGTATGACATAATATAGGTGCTTCTAAGCAATGACCTCAAAGGGAGGATTATTACAACATGTTACAGAGAAGGAAATCTGGTCCAGAGTGTACCAACATGAGACTGAAGTGAAGGTCCCCAATGATCTGAAGCATACAGCTAAGACTGTACTGGAAAGGAAGGCAGAAGGCTCTCGCTAATCAGGCAGAAAGGGATAAACTAAACTGCCCGATCCAAAGACAGCTTAACATTGTAATCACTGTCAAATGGGCTTCTAGAAAGAACAAAATATGGGCTCTGAATCTAAAAATTAACAACTCAAATCTTCAACAGAAATGTCTAGAAACGTCCTTTTACATTGTCATTATTGGTTGTTGAGTGTAGACTGATAGGGTAAAACGGCAGTTTTCTACTTTTAAAAGTTGTGTAGTGTTACTTTAATAATTAGGGGGTCAATAAAGCACCTTATGTGTCACTCACACGATTACTTTAATGGTTTTTTCTCCTTATTTCTTCTTTCACTGCAGAAAATAACTGCTGTTGTTAAAAAACGAATGTGTCATTTGCTGAACAACATGTAATTTACATTGTAAATGTGTGCCGTTACTAAATCTAATGTGTGTTTTTCCTTTCCACTTATGCTTGAATAATCATATTAAGACAATGTGTAATTACCCAGAAGATGTCCAAACACTAAACTGAGCGTGAGCTGTGGAGACTAAAACATAAGCGCTTCATCTTGTTGACAAGTCACCATCAAAGCTTTTATTCCTCTCATGAGAGGAATATTTTAAGGTAGTTTCAGCTTTCATCATTAAAGCTGTGATACAGGGTTTTGCCTTCTCATTATAATACCAAGAAAAAGATGGACTTCAAAGTAAAATAACATAATTAAAATGTCTTAGTATTTTATTATAATACATCTTAACATGTAAAATAAAGTCACCTTTTCTCAGTTTCTCCACTCTGGTCAGTCTTCCCATTATTGAAATTTTAGGTTAAAAAAAATCTTAAGACATGAAAATTTCTTCAAATCTGAAACAGGCGAAATGGACAGTATGATAGATGAAATTTGCTCATCGTAACATTAAACAAAATAAACTCTGTGAAATTGTTTTTCAAATTAATAGTCAAATGTAACTGAACATAAAAAGTCCCTAAAGCTCCTTTTCATACTCACTTCTGTCTCAGCCTCCTTCACACAGACTTTTGGATGCTTGGATGTGGAACTTCCCACCTGAATCCAGGTAGCAGGTGATGTCTTCGGAATTTGAGCCTTCCGGCAGATCAAACTGCTGCCTGAACTCCTGCCACCTATAGAAGCAGCTTCCTTTTTTTCTTCCCCCCCCTAGTTTCCTGCCTGACAGCTCCTATGGAGAAATGCGTTGAGTGTCCATGGTCAGGTCAAATTGCTCTCCCTCCTCCAGCAGCGGGTAGGAGCCTGCAGAGGATTGGAAAGATGTCTCTTCCAAGATTTTTTATTGAAGTTTGCACATAAGCTGTAGGCTGCTGTGCAGATCCTGCAGGTTTCACTGCAGGAGATCCTGCTGGCAGGGCAAAGGTTTCACTTCTGGCTGCAGACAGCATACAGACCAAGAGGAGTTCATGAATGGACTGAGGACAGCATCATGGAGTCCCTGAGCAAAGTGTCTTTGGGCTAGTCTTCAATGTGTGTTTATTTCTGAGTCAGTGAACTTTCTAGACATTACTACAACTCTCCACTGTGTGGAGCCAATGCCACTGGATCAGTACTGTCTCAATTTCATGGTAAATTATAGGACATTTAAATGAAGATTTGTGACACATATTGGAGGATTTCTTCACAGTTTTAATTCAAATCACTCATGGATGGAAACTACTGAAAACCTTAAAAATTTTTTGTTAAACACCTCTGAAGAGACCTAACTAAATGGTGCAGAACACCAACCTGCCCACCGCTCTCACTCAATGAGCCTTTTGCTCTGTGATCTTCCTCAAGCATTCCACTTTTCTCAGTTTTCCACTGAATCACATGACACATCCATTATCTGGGCTGGTCATTTAGATGGAGCGTTGAATGCACGGAAGAGGCCCTCTGTCTCAACATCCACCCATGCTCGGTTTGTGTTTTTTTCCTGAGTCAGCAGCAGCTCCAGGAACAGCCCCAGATCTCAGGGAAACTTTCAGTCATGGAAACAAACGTGCGCAGATTACTTTAACGTGACCAACCAGAGGTCAGTCTGACAGCGACCTCTGGTTTGTCCTCACCTCCTGCTTGGCGTTGTTCTTCTCCATCAGTATCCTGATGTTCTGCTGCAGCTCAGTGACCTGCGTGGTCTTCTCAGCCAGACTCTTCCTCACCGCCTCCACCTCCATCTTGGCCTCGTCCAGCCACCCCACAGGTCGGCCACCTGTCACTCGCGGTGTCGCAGCAGCTCCAGACGTTCCTCCTCTGCCAAAAACTCGGTGCCGACTCACTTCTCCAGCTAAGCCACCTCCAGCGCTTTGTGGAGGATCCACACCGGCTCCTGCAGCAGGCGGTGTGTTTGTGACTATTTTCCGTGGCAGCAGGGATCAATAAAGTTTTATGATTACCGAACGCCTGATCACCTTCTTAGCTTTGACCTCCTCCATCACCATCTCTTTCTCCTGCTGCAGGTGGTCTATCCGGTCTGAGGACTGAGACGCCATGTCTCTATGGTGGATGCGCTGCGAGCCTTCACCCTCCAGCTGCAACTCTCAAACAGTGACGGTGACTCCCTGCCATCTGCGGGGGGTACCTGATCAGCTGCATTGAGCAATGGGAGGGGAGCGAAGGGGCTCAGAGGCCCAGAGGGAGTGCTGAGGGTGGGAGGAGCTGAGAAGTGAGAGAGAAGGATTAAAAGAAGTCACACGCCTGGATGTTGAAGCGCATAAAGAAACTGATGGTGGTCATTTACAGGACAAACACAGACCAACAAGCTCTAAATAAAAACCCAATGACTGAAGAGGACCATGGCCCAAATCAGGTACAAAATATTCAGTACAGGTGAGTCACAGTTCAGGCTGATGTTTATGTCTCAAGTCTGAAGTCAAAATGAAGAAGAACCAGTCCCAGTTCAAGTCCAACTTGAAGTCACAGGTAACTATAGATGCATCTTTCTCCTTCCACACCTAATAGGCACCGCAGGCCTCAACTTTATTTCATCTATCTAAACATCTAAACATTGCCTTATTATCTCAAAGTAAAGGCCTTACAGTATTAGAGAGACCTCAGTGATTACATGAACCCCCATGTGGAACACTTTATGACAGAAGGAAGATGCATCAAACAGAAGCAGGATAAGATTAGGGCAGCAATCTGTCTCAACCAAATGTGGATGGAAACATTCATAACATGGTTTGGTTCACTGTCACCTGTCACCTGACACCTACACAACACCAACTACAAGCTTTATTAAAAACAGAAGTCTAATAGTAAAAGCAGAGAGAGTGCTCCTAAATCCAAACTGGGAGCTCGTCTGTTATATTCTGCAAAATCTGGATCAGCTAAAGGCTTTTCAATGAGCTTTAAGAACACCTGACAATAATGAATTCCAACAGTCTATCCTGGAAGTAGAAAATGCGTGAACCAATATTTCAGTTTCCACTTTGAGAGGATGTTCTTAATTTTGGTGATATTGCATATATGAAAGAAAGAAGTCCTACATATTTGTCTAATGTGAGCACTAAAGGACAAATCCTGGTTATAAATGACTCCAAGACTCCTCACAGGACTGCTGGAGGCCAAGGTAACACCATTTAGAGTAAGGATCTGTTTGGACACCATCTTTTTGAGGTTGTTATGGTCGAGTACAATTTTATAAAAAAAACTGTTGAAGGCATTTTTCACACTCAAAATGTGTTTTTTGTGTGAGGGTTACATTTAGGTGTAGGGTCAGTGTTAGTCATTCATTTTTGATGGTTAGGGTAAGCAGCTAGGGAAAGCATTATGTCAATGGGATGTCCCCACAAGGATAGCAAACGAGGTGTGTGTGTGTGTGTGTGTGTGTGTGTGTGTGTGTGTGTGTGTGTGTGTGTGTGTGTGTGTGTGTGTGTGTGTGTGTGTGTGTGTGTGTGTGTGTGTGTGTGTGTTACCTGGTTGGAGCCTTCAGCTTCTTGCGGATGCCGATATAGATCTTTAAGGATTCTTAGGTTTGATGCTCTGCAGACACAGACGGTGAGACTTTTGTTTTTTACTGTTCTTTTACTGAGATTTGTTGGTTTTATGTTCTTATTTTCAAGTCTTATTAGCAATGAGTGGTGAAAACAGCACCTACCACACAGCACTGTCAGGCCACTTGCTGAGCTTTTGAGAACAGAAACTCTAGTAGTTTTAGCGGCTAATGGTGGTGAAATCCCATGTGATGGGTGGATAGAGACAGAATTCTTTTTGGACTGTAACCCTGAAAATGGAGGGGAGGGAGGGAGGGATGTTACCTTCAGAAAGAATTAAACTGAGACTCTCCATCCTTGCCAGCAAAATCTCTGTGAAGTGTGGTGAGCGATCGTGGCTCAAGAGTTGGAGCCACGATCCACGACAAGGCGAGTTGGAGTTCGCCTTGTAATCGGAAGGTTGCCGGTTCGAGCCCCGTCTTGGACAGTCTCGGTCGTTGTGTCCTTGGGCAAGACACTTCACACGTTGCCTACTGGTGGTGGTCAGAGGGCCCGGTGGCGCCAGTGTCCGGCAGCCTCGCCTCTGTCAGTGCGCCACAGGGTGGCTGTGGCTACAATGTGGCTTGCCATCACCATTGTGTGAATGTGTGTGTGAATGGGTGGATGACTGGATGTGTAAAGCGCTTTGGGGTCCTTAGGGACTAGTAAAGCGCTATACAAATACAGGCCATTTCCAATGCTTGTTTGCAGTGACCCTAGTGTTGCACAACTGCCCATTATTGGATATTAATGCAATAGAGGAAGTTGTGAGTAAATGGGGCAAGCAAATGTTCGAAAAATCAGCCAGATCCTGTCAGTGTCAGTAAACACTGCTAAATCAGTGCTAAAACTATTGCAGTTACCAGACCAAAGCCAAAGTGTGGGCAAACTACCAGCAGGAAAGAGGGGACTATGTCTGGCTGCTGAACACATTACTACCACATATGTCCGTGCACACATTGGAGCCCAGTTTTCAGGACAGAGTCTGTTGTTTGTCCCAAATGAACCATCACAGTTGCCTGAGGGTCTTGTCATTCAAGAGGGACTGGTCACAATAACGGAGGGCAGGTCAGTGTACATCCCAGTCGCGATTGCTTATACCAACAAGTGGAATGTCAACTTAATTCCTCACACTGTTCTAGTACATCTGGAAGAAATAAAAGCAGTGTACTCCATTACCCCTGAAAAGACACAAGATTTGGTGGAGCAGATTTCTTCACAACCTCCTATACAGGTGAATAAGGTTATAAACACACCCTCCTCCAGCCATAAGCCACCTCAGTGGGACCCTCCAGTTAAATTGGACAGAGATACCAAAACCATGGTGTCAAACTCAGCCCACAGAAATGTGACATTTTCAAGAGAAAGGTACGTTTCCTGGGTCGGATGGTGTCCGAAGAGGGTTATATCATGGACCCAGCAAAAATAGCTCCTGTACAAGCTCTCAGAGATAAACTACCATGCTCCGCTACATCCCAAACTTTTCAAAAGTGGCAAAACCCCTGTACCAGTTGCTGACACTGCCTCCAGATAAAGCACCGCCACCAGTGCCCAGGACAAAGGGGAAAGTGGTTAAGACAAAACCGAAAGGTCGACCACCGCCGAACTCCAACAGACAAAAAAGACCGTGACGACACTCAGAAGAAAACAATGGAAATGTTCAACATCACAGAAAATAGCATAAAAGCAGTGACCTCAAAGAAGACAGACATCTCCTGAACTTACACAGACCTCTAACACAGTTGACCCCAACATGGAAGTGCCAGCTGGTATTTCACAGAAAACAACAGACAGCGTAAACAACATAGTACAACATTCCTCTGATATAATAATAATATTAATGTCGATAATACCAAGAATGTCACGATTGTTCAAGTTGATCTCCCTAAAAACCTGAGATTCAATGAGGAGCCCAGAACTCCAATAGACAAGAAAGACCGTGACGACACTCACGCTGGAGATAAAGCAGGAACCTCTTTGGAAAATGATGTAACTTGAACTCTGTGTCAAATACTGAGCTTCAGTAAAGATTCAAGTTGTTATTTATATTTCCTATCACCTTAAATGTTCACTCAAAGACAAGTATCTTTTTCAGTGTATATATATATATATATATAAAAGAGACAAATATTGTTCTTTTAATATTTTGGCACTACTAAATTTGGCTCAATGCTTACATATATATGTAAAAAGAAAATGTACGAGCTGTGATAACTGTTTCTGATAAAATGAAGAGTAGACTGATATATGAAATATTCCTTTATTGGGTGAGAAAATCAGACCATGTCATAACTGCTTTAAGTCATACAGAATAGACATCAGAGCCTTAAACAGGCTGACTTCTGCTAAATGGGTCAAACTGGGCAGAAAGTATACAAACCCATAACATCCTTATAGAATATCATGTAACACTATAGATCAACTTACCTCAAAATATATAGAGCATATAAACAATTACAGCAATATGATACAACAAACACAGCAGTGCTACTAATCCAAAATACTCAAAGCTTCATAGAACTGGAACAAACATTTATTTTTAGGTACATTCTGCTGCTGATACATACTTTAGGTTTCTGAATATTAAACTTGTTGCTGTCTTTCATAGTGTTTAACTTGAAGGCCCTGAGTACCAGAGATGGGCAATAACGCGTAATCCGATTACTTTTTTCAAGTAATGAGTAAAGTAAGGGATTACTATTGCAAAAAAAGCAATTAGATTACCGTTACTTTCCCGTAGGAACGCTGCGTTACTGCGTTACTAAAACCGTGATTTTTTTTGCGAGAATGTCTCATGACAGTGACGTAAACGAGTGCTTGATTACATTTTGTATGATGGATTATGTAGAAAAAGTAGAATTGGGCTGAAAGATCTATCGCTTTATTACCTATTCAGGTTGTAAATCGTGTTTTTAAAAAGTAACTAAGTAACTAATGAATTAATTACTTTTAAAAATAAGTAATCAGTCAAGTAACGGGATTACTTTTTGGGGGAAGTAATAGGTAATTAGTTACTGATTACTTTTTTCAAGTAACTTGACCAACACTGCTGAGTACTTTCTCCCACACTGAAAACACTGGAATGATAAAATTATTTTTAACATTACCTACTAAGACTGATTCAGGAGGAACAGTCTGTCTATTAGGGGTGGGTTATGATTAAAATCGATTCTAGCTTGGATAACGTGATATCGATTCATTAAAATCCTGAATTGATTTTTAAATATAAATTTATGTTGCCCGAAATGCCAGAATCTCAGGTTAAACCTCACAAAATTTCGACAACCACCAAACAGCTAAACCCGTAAATGAGAGCAGGAACACGGGTTCTGCACAAAGATGTAGACACAGAGCGCAGACCCGACACATCAGAATCTGTGAGATGTCGGCTTTCTCACCCGACAGCACGTACACGGAAACGCGGTCGGGGCCGAAAGCCGACAGCTCGCTGATTCTGATGTGTGGGGTCCGCGCTCTGTATTTACGTCTTTTTTGCGCTAGATTCTAAAACTGCAGGTTTTGCTTTGCTCTGCTTCACTTCAGCAGCATGAGGTAATGTTCATATGGTGATTTGTTTTCTTCAGTTTTTGATGTACTGCAGGATATTTTTTAATGTTATCTGCTATAAAAACCCAGGCCAGGAACATCTCCTTCATGTTTTTCTGTGTTTTATCCTGAGTTACTTTGACACAAAGGTATCTGCTGCGATGCTTACACCTCTGACGAAGTCTCACAACTGTCAGCTTTCTTTTTATAAATAGAAAAATATGGATATGTACTGATAAATGACCAGAATTATTTTCTGCTGAAATGTGTATGAATTTATGGGGATACATATGGTGGCATAAAGTAAATATTCCCTTAAAGAAGAAAGCCTTCCTACTTCTGATAAAATTACTGAAGATTACATTGATGCCAATTACTACATTTAATGTAAGTCATTTGAGATGAAACAGAGAACTGTAAAAAAAAAAAAAAGAACAATCGCCCTTTTGCTGTTTTACTGCTAAACCTTTTCATTTGTTTTCTCTTCACATGTCATCTTCTCCAATAATCCCCTGTCAAGAAATCAGAGATTGTGATTAAAGACAAGACCAGTGGCAGTATTGTGATTTAAAGTCTTAAGGAGGATTCGGCTCAGTGGTGCTGTGCCGAGTCACCTGGCTGTTGTATATTCTGTTGATAAAAGAAACTGAATGACCATGCTGCTCAATGAACCCTCAAAAATTGCAATCACGTCGGAGATTTTAAAACCCAAACACATCATGGCAACATCATGGAGCTGGGCTGTCATATAATAGAAGGAAGGATGGATGGAAAAATGTACCGAGACATTCTTGATAAAAAAAATTTGCTTCCATCTACAAGGATGATGCAGATGAAACGAGTGTGGACGTTATAGCAAAGTAATGATCCCAAACGCACAGCCAAGGAAAAACCAGATGGTTCCATTTGTGGATATTACCGCTCACTGTGGTTCGCTGGAGACCCAAAGCCTTAAAAATGGCTTTGTAAGCCTTTAGATAGATGTCACTTACTTTGTTTCTCATCTGTTCTTGAGTTTCTTTAGATCGGGGCATGATGAGTTGCTTTTTTTTTTTTACCTTTTACACTTTACACACTGGTGTTACTATGTTTAAGTTAAACAATCATTCATTATGGTTATAAAAATTTCATCAAAGGTAAAATAGACAGTCACAGAGCGGTTTTAACTTATCAAATGACTGCAAATAACTACCTTACCCGATAAGGCTAAGGCATATCCGGAAACTGAACACAAAATAACCAAATTAAACAAAGAAAAGGCAAAAGAAAATTAATGGGGAAAAAATCTGGGACTCTCCACCAATTGCTCTTAGAACTGAAGAAGCTTCTCGGATGAGAGGTGAAACGTCTTCAAGAAAACCTTTCCAGTTAGTATGTCTAAACACATTTCATCTTTTTTCAGGGACTTTAGAGTTTACGTACATTACAGTAGGAGTATATTAACAGTTATATCATTTTTTTTTTGTCTTCTATAATGACATTAAAAAAATAAAACTCCCATTACCATTCAGTTTTTGCTTCCAGACTTTTCACATTGGATGCAGTTCATTGGTTAAAAATATGCTGTGCAAATTATTTTCATACCATGCATTTGTCCTTGTAATTTTTTTTCTTTCTCTTTTTTTGAGTATGGCATGAACTGGAGGGGGTGTGTCGTGCTGGAAACTTACTCCAAAATAAAGATCATGTGGACGCTCGGGTTTTTTCCAGCCGAGAAACACTGCCCTCTAACGGAGCACGTCAGTATGGCAAAAATAACAGCACCTTCGGATGAAACCATTCAAGTGACAAGGTATCGCTGCGGCCACGGGTTACCCCAAATCTGATGAAAATACAACTAAGTCATCAGCATGGCAGAATAAAATATTAGTGTTAGGAAATAAAAAAGAAATACCTGCGATGGATGTTTTGATAAGGTTTGTGGGGATTGTTTCCGTCCCCGTGTAATTCGGTGGAGTGGTACGTTCCAGTAGTATTGAAGGCAAAGCTGAAAACGGTTTGTTTTCGTCGAGAGGAAGAAACGTCGCTGATATTCGCAGCTGCTACCTCGTCGCTTTAATAAACGGTTGTGACATTTCGTTTACGTCTGGTTGGTTTTTCGACAGCACCTTTTGCCGTTTTTAGCTCGCCATGGCTCTGTGCGGGGGTGTCGGAGCCATGGCTTTGCCCAGCGAGCTTATTGTCCACATATTCTCCTTTCTGTCCGACCGAGACAAGCTCCGGGCCTCGGCTGTGTGCTCTCGCTGGAGGGAGTGTCTGTTCTACCCCGCGCTGTGGACCGAGCTCAAACTGCGAATAGGTGGTGGTGGATGCTCCAGCTCTGACGAAACCCCGAAGCTTGAGTTCCTTATGCGAAAGTTTGGCTCTTTTGTGCGAGAGTTGCAGCTAGAGCTCGCACCGGTGGAAGGAAACCTTAGCCATCAGAACAGCGACCCGTCGTCCGCCAGAATGGACCAGCCTCCGGGTCCCGATAGCGACCCGCAGCACAAGGAGCGATGGAGGGACGCCGTGGCCACCTACTTGGACCAGGTGTTATGTGTGTTCACCAGCATCCGAAACAATAGGTAATACTAGAAAATAACCTCTGAAAATGTCTGCTTTGATATTTTTAATTTGAGTGAAAAATTCGCTTGACATGTTCGCCCTGTTTTGTTTTGTTTTTTAAATTTCTCGGGTTTAGATGCGTCGCAGTGAGCTAGCAACTGGCTAGCTCAGTTAGCTATAAACAAACCCTGGCATTAGGAGTTACGTAATCATGCCAGGTCTTTGCAGTGGCAGCAAGCGTTATGCATATGGTTTATTAAGGGCAGCTTTGCATGTGTAAATTAAATGGTGGTGCATGTGCGAGGCATCTGCATGCCTTTTGTCACCTGTCCTATTTTACACTTCTCATTATGGTCTCTCCATAGCAGCAGGTACAATGCAGCACTGGTGGAGGCTAGAAGGCTTTGTTGGCTGTGACTTGCTGATATCAGCACTGACATAAACACACACACATACAGTGTGTGGATGTATTTAGACTGTTGTCCGTTTGTAGGACGTGATCACTTATATTCTCTCTCTCACACACAAAGGATAATTTCTCCTACTCTGTCAAAATTTGACACTGTTAACGCTTCTGATTTCATTGGTGCAGCTGTGTCACACCTTTTTCCACCTTCTCCCGTCTTCTTTACAGTGTTTTGTGATGCTGGCATTCAAAACTGGTTGCTTTGTCTTAATTCTACTAAAGGGGTTGAAATATTTGACATTATTTTGTTGTTTGTTTTAAAGTTGTTTCAGTTTAAGGACAACTTAAACCCTTTCCCACTTCCCTGCTGGTATACAGCTTTACTAGCTAGCTCCAGAAAGTTGCATTTGGTGCCAATGCTGTCTTTTAACTGATAACGTTTCAGTTCAATAACAGGCTGTTGTTTTTATAAGCTTCAGCAGCAGAGGAAGGATGTTCTCCCACTTCCTACACAACACTTTCACTGACTATCGGTGTGTATCAGGCAACATATAGACACCAATAATGATATATCTGTGGTAATCCACTTCCAGACACCTGATTTATTCAAACACACTTTTAAAATGTGACAAATTTAGGTTAATCCAGATGTAGAATTGTGAAAGTGGGCTTGGTGGGGAAAGCAGAACTGAAATAAATGGATGAACTTGTTCCACTGATCTCATCATGGTGATGAAGCATTATGAGAATCTAAGAACCATGGTCTGTTTTGTGCATGGTAGTTTTGAAAAGATCAGGACTACAACCTCTAACTTCAGAGCTCGCTATCGGGTAATGAAAAGCCTGTTTTGTTTTGTTTTTTGTTTTTTGTTTTTTTTTGGGGGGGGGGGGGTTGTTCCTTTCATTTAGTGCACTGAGCCAGCTCCACCAGCACTGACGTATGTTCCGAATAATGAGAACAGACAAGTTGTTGTTTCTTTCTAAGGGCACTAAGTAGCTGCACATGAGCCCATAAACCTGAACTCTCAGCTGATACACAGGAAGTGGGTACATCAAACATAACATGCGCTTCACCTCGCAGGTATGCCTGTGCCATGTGCGGCTGTATGAAACCCTTGTGGTTGCACTGGTGCATGTGCGACACTTATGCAGGGGATATGTTCCCATCAGTATTGAGTTGGCTAATTCAGACATTTAAAAATGTTGGGAAAATGGCCTACAACAGGAACTGTTTTCAATAAATGATGGCACTTTGCGAAGTGTTGATTGTAGGGATGCACTAATTATGAAATTCTGGGTTAATGGAACCTGTTTGACTATTATTTGAAGACTGCACATCACCCAGATAAGGTTCATATTTGTTTATAATGTAATGGCTGTTGGTATCTTGTGTCATTGTACTGTTGGACTACTTAAAGGTCGTCATCATCATTCATAGGGATGCTGACTTTACTGTTTTCATAATGATTGTGCTTAAAAATAATTGTGTTAACTAATTTCTTAAGATATTCATATACATGTTATTGTCATTTGCAGTTATTTGATTGTAACTTATGTCTGACCAAATTAAACTGTAAATTTTCCAATACAAGATTATAACAAGAATAAATCTATTGCCTCTTAATCCTGTTGGTTCATTTAGCCAAAACAACACTGATGTGAAAGAAAATGTCATCCTATTTGCCGATAAACCTGCCCTTCCCTCTTATGTTTGTAACCGGTCCTATAAAGAAATTCGCCCTTTCTGCTTTTCACCGCGTTTTGTTGGTGATCTTCCAAACATTACTATCAAAAGAGGTGTAGATCGTCTGTTTGAAACAACGTAATTGGCTGCATTGTGACCACTATGCTTACATTGACTGCATCAGTGTTCGAAAGAATCAACTTTGGCGTATACACTGCTGCTTGATCTTTGCCAATCTATTTTGGGTGCCAGCATATAAAGGGCTTTCAACAGCACTGCGGGAAAGTGCAGGGCAGCCATAATTCTGTGCGGGATAGAAAGCAGCTCAGGAGAAGTGAAGACTAAATTATACTGAACAAAATGGCTGCAGTTTGTTTAACAGGTGAAACCTTTTTTTTAAGTTGTTTGGATCGGATGACTCATCTGACTTGCTGCTGTTGATACAGGTGTTCTAGTAATAACTGCAATTTTTTTTTTTTTTTTTCTAACTGTACGTGTCTTTGTCTATTCAGAAATCTGCAGAAGCTGAGTCTGTATGGAGACACCTTCATTCTCCAGCAAGAGGGACTACTAGACAGCTCTCACCTGCATCTAATCCACCAGGGGGACAAAAAGATCAATGAGTAAGTCACAACATCGAAGCATGAAAACAGGTTTCACTGAAATGACTGACAAATGTGATAATTTAAGCTGCATGTGGGTGTGAATGAGTAATATTTCCAAAACTGCATCTTCTTGTTGTAATGGAAAGTCTGCGGTGTTTGGTGTCTCGAAAGGGCAATTAATTTACAAAATTAAGAAAAGACAGTTTTTCATCACAGGACAGTCTTTGTCCACGTCAAACACTCAAAGTGTGTGTCTGGTTTCCGCCTAGAAAACTGAGTGTTATTACAAAGCATTGACTCTCTGAAAAAGGAGCGTTTGTTTTTGTGTGTTGTTGGTGTTTAAGAGACTGAGGGCTTTAAATAGTGGTCATTTACATAACCCAGTATCCAACGTCTACGTATATCGACCCTGATGGAAAATTTTGATTCCCATCAAATCTGAATGCATGCACACACCTCTGCACTGAGCAGACAGCAAATGGATTAAACCAATGCGGAAGTGCCAAAAATGCTGGCCACTTGAGGCTGGTTCCAAAAGCAAATCAGTCCCAATAGACTCCATTTTTAAATGGCCAACTTTACAGCTTTAAGAAACATATTTACAGCTTGAAAGAAAAGCTCCTGGCTTTATTATATAGTTTCCCCCTGCATAACAATTCTGAGGATAATATAACTTTTCCACCTGGATGGTCATTGAGAGGTGACCCAGCACGGGGAGCTGAGCCAGTCAGTGATTGACATATAGGTTAAAGTAAAAAGACAGAAAATGTTATGACTTGAATCCAGCTTTATATGTTCTGTCCATTTGTGTTTATTAATTACAGCAGCCTAAATCAGTCATTGCGTTTGAGTTCGGCCCTCCTGCTGCTATTTCTTATTTATTTCCCATCATTCTCTGAGTGTTTTTGTATTTGGGACACACATTATGGTGGATGATGGATAGCCATGCTCTGATAGGTACATGTAGATCCACTCCCTGTCTCAATGATGAGAAGTGGACTATGAAGAAGGTCACACAACCTCGTTTTTTTTTTTTTGTTTTTTTTTTTGTTTTTAAATACAGTGTTTGTGTCCATTATGCCTCCCAGACAGCTCTCACTTTTTGGGGCATGTACATGGGATTTCTTAGGGTATTTAGAGGATGAGGACGGTGCCTTGTTTTTGTTTCTTGAGGTCCAGAGCGTATTGTCCAGCTGCAGTTTTTACTGATGTACAGTAACATCCACATGAATGCAAGGATCCCAGATTCCTCAGCAGAGTGATCCACTGTAACAGTATGATCAATAGCATTCACTTAACTGGCGAAGAGTTTCATAGTTGGCCGGTTTGTGTCAGGTGTTTTTAATGTCACTTTAACTTACAGAGTACATGGACTACTGGCTTTTCAGAATAACATGCGCATCACTGCCTGCCTTGATAGCTTTTTGTCTCATTCACAGCAGTTGTGGATTTGTTTTGCAGCTGAGCAGTAGTTCAGTAAGTGATGTTTAAATAAAAATGAGATTTCAGTGCATTCAGTGTAGCTTCTGTGCTCTGTGGTTTGTGTTGTAGACACAATTGGCCATAAAACACTGAGTGAAATGCACCAAGTTGCTGAGCATAGCTCCACCAGTGTGATTGTAGTGTGTGTGTGTGTGTCGAAATTGTTTGGACATCATTACAATAAATCCATTTTAGGCTTACATTTAAACACATAAAGTCGGGACATTTTGAAAGTGTATATACCCTGATGATCTTTTCTTTCTTTACTCCACTGTCAGGAATGATTTTGGGGATTGTTTTGTTTTTTTAAACCAGATTTGACGGCAGCTGTAGTCATTCTGTTTTTTTTTTTGTTTTTGTTTTTTTTTTAATGATCTTTCTTTGTCTCTCAATAGAATCCAACAGTTGTTTATGGAGGTCCTCTCCAACAGCAGGCAGCTGAGGTGGCTGTCTTGTAGCTTCATGCTGGGCCTGGTGACTTCCTGTTCTTTATCCTGCCTGTCCAATCCTTCAGCTGAGACCCTACAGCACCTAAGTTTACTGGACCATCAGCTAGGTATGTCTGTTACATCATATAGTTTGTAAACATTATGTGACAGTAATGCCGAATAACTGAAAGTTTTCCTCCGAATTTCCCTCAGGGCCCCTCGTCTCCCCATCTGAGTTGGATCGCCTCTCTAACCTTCATTCTCTGGCTCTCGATTTTACTGACTTTACATCTGAGCTTTGTGGTTTGCTGGCCTCTCCACGGCGAACTCCACTTCATCGCCTCTCCCTGCTGCTCAACGGGGCCACCCTGGAGTTTAAATCATTAGAAGGGACCGCTACAGAGGATAACTGGAAGGCACTGGTACTGCTGTGATTCTGTATTGTGGCTTTTATTTCATGCTGAATTGAGGCTCTGTGTATTTAGTAAATTGTAGCATATCAGTAAGTTTACCTGGTCTTCCCCAGGTTCGTGTAAGCGCCAACCTGCGAGTGTACGTCATGGCCCTGGAGGTCGACAGTTCTGAGCTCCTCAGGGTCCTAAAGCCGAGCCTTCCCCTCGAGCGACTTCACCTCGACAGTTACAGCATGCCGGTGACCGACGCCACACTGGAGCTCATCTCCCAGCAGTACAACAAAACGCTGACTCACTTCCTTCTCCTGAGGGATGGCCCTGACTTCCCTGACCTCAGCATCAATCGTAACGAAGACCCTTTGGTCCTCTTGACATGGAGATGTACTCAGCTGGCTGTACTCGTGATACATGGTGAGTTCAGTTTGTTTCTTTGATAGAACGTGAGCTGTAGTTGGTCAGATCTGTGTGGCCAGTGGTAATAATTCCATACAAAACAGGCCTGTAGTGACTGTTTTCTAAACAGTGCAGCAAGCTGTGGACTTACTGTTGTGACTGTGGACACACCAGTCCAATATTTTTAGATTGCATCCCTGAAAAAGCTGAATAATTATTTTTATTTTATTTTTTTATAAAAGCCAGTCTACAGACTATTATTTAATTCAGTGGTATGCTTACTACACTGCGCATCGGCAGCAATGCACTGGCTGCTAGCAGGAGAGCTAATGTAGCTTGAAGGAAGCCAGCAGTAAAGTAACTGCAGAGTTCATTGGCAGTCTTGTCTTCCTGTAGGCCGTATTAAAAAGAAGTTGTTATGGTTTGTGTCGAGTATAAATCTGCAAAACATGTTCATTATTAGCTTTGAAATCTGAATGATTAGTGCCTGAATCCATTTAGGTTACACTGTGTGGTCCCATAACTTGGTGGCCATCTCCCGACTGCGAGGCTCCAGTCTCCGTGTCCTGACCGTCTCCGAGGAGAGCATCGACTTTGATCCAGACCAGTCGGTGTGCGTAGAGGGCGACCCAGTCCACAACCTGGTCAAGGAGGTTTCTCTGGGCCTCGGCCGTGTCTGGCAGCCTTGCCTGGATTCCAGCGTGTTTTTGTCCGAACCCACCCAGCACTTCCATCATGAGCTGCGTGCCTTCAGCATGGGCATGTAGACAGGGGATGGCAAACCCAAGACATCACAGCCTAAACTGTGTCAAGACCAGACCAGACCAACAGAGTGCAAGACCCAACGAGAAATCTAAAGTGGAGCTTAAGAGTAGTCTATAAATTATGTGAACTGACGTGAGCTGATTGTTTTTATTTTTTTATTTTTTTTTCCCATAATTAAGTCTGACCATTTTTCAACGTCGTCTTGCTTTGCTGCTCTTATTATCCAGTTGGCCAGTCGCTTGAAAAATGGATTCAGCTTCTGATGTTTTAAATATATGTATATTGCACATAGGAGTATTAACTTAAAACTGGATTGCTAATTACAATCTGAAAAGCATTCGGTTTGAATATCACACAGAGATCTGACAGCTGGCAGGACTTCACAGGTTTTAGTTTGTGGGTCAGCGTGCGGCTTCCAGCGCCCGCTCAGCTCAGTCTGGTCTGGTCTTGCCCACAAGTATTCTGAGCTCTCTCCTTCACCTTAATAACCTCTGGAGCATCTGTGTAATGTACCTTTTGATTTGTTTTGTTTTCCTTTGTTTTTTTTAATTTGACTGTTTCCATCCCTCCTTGCTCTTTGTATAACCCAGTTGGGGTTTCTTTTTCCTTCTTCCCGCGTGGTGGTTCCCTTGCCTGTATTGGCTTTGTGTGTATTTAAATACAGATATATTATTATCCTGCTCACTGCTAGAACAGGACAGGCAGGCAGGTTGAGTGATGAACTGTAGGGATTTAAGAAGGGTTGTGTGTTCAGGCACAAGCTATTAGCTTTAGTTCTTTTCTTTCTTTTTTTTTTTTTTTTTAAATCTTTTTAACAAACCATTGCTCTGTGTCCATCTGTCTGGAGTCTGTAAACTTACTGATTAGTAACTTCCTGGGTAACACAACCATAGCTGCTTCTTCTGTCGCTCTGAAAGAGCATCTCGTGCACTTGTCCACTAGTTCGAGAGCCTTGCCAGCCGGGTGGGAAACGCCACTGTGAAATGGCTGTGGCTGCTGCTAGTGAGTTTTAATGTAACAGCCGTGTCATCGCGACTCAAAGCCAAAATAGTTTAGGGGTTTTGAGATCCTTACCGATGGTGTTGAGGAGAATATTGTTACATGCTTGTCGCCAACACACTTTGCACCCTGCTCACTTGTTGACTTTCTAGGGAAACCTCAGCGTCAGCTAAATGGGGAAGCCCCGTATTCTGACTCGCTTTCAGGGCCAAACTACAAAATTCAGCTCATCACAAAACGACAACTAGAAAATCTTTTTCTACTTTCAGGACGAATATCTCTGCCTTTCTGATTTCAGAGCCTTCCAGTTGTTTGTAAGAACGCAGAAGGGACGCATGACACAAAGTCAAAAATCATGACGCTGGAGGGCTCTGAGGTCAAAAACATCTTCAAGTAGTCCTTCATATTTTTATTTTTTTTCTTTTTTTTTAAAGAGAAAATGGGGTTTTGTTCCTTAATGCCATATGTATATTTGTGATTTAAGTAATCTCTTTTGTAACAGCTTCCAAACTCTTGGTGAGGCCATGTTAGAACAGCAGCAGTATTCTGCAGGAGCAGCTATCACACAGGTCATGGCAGCAGTACTGTTGGTAGGAAGAGCTCTTCTTTCTTTTTGAGGGGGAACAAATCATGATTGAGAGCAAGGAGGGGGGAATGGGTGCATTGAATGTAACTTAATTCATTTCTGACGCTGTTGGCCAGCCATTGAAGGCTTACTCTTGCTGAATAGCTGAGTTTTAACATTGTAGGCTTCACTGACAGCCAAGACTGCTCTTTTTTTTTTTTTTTTTCTTTTTTTTTTTTTTTTTTTTTTTTTTTTTTTTTTCCCCCCCCCCTTCTTCCTCTTCCTCCTTCAATGCAGCAGAACAGTAAGGTTTCAGGTCATGTGACGAAAGCTGCTTCTGTCAGTCTCAGGTAGGCTTTTAATGTCTCTACGACCAGCAGTGGTGGCAATGTTGTGTAGCTTGTGTGAAACAATCAGTTAATGTGAGTAGAAGTTTTGTTTTTATTTTATTTTCTTTGGATTATTTCCTCTTGAGTCACAGTTGCCTTTTGAAACAGCCCCTTGTTTTCTGGCTACAGTTGTTGTTATTGATGTTGTTGTTTATCTTGCCATCCGATAGACCCTCAGTCGGAGGGGTCAGCAAACCTAATCATACATTTGTTTTCAAAGATTATGGTTGATAAAGACTAAAGAATGGCACAACCATGCTGCTTGCTGCACGTGTCTTATATCTTCAGTAGATGTGAGGGACTGAGAGGCTCTGGGGTGGTTCAAATGAATCTATGCTGTCAATGGGGGACCTGCTGGGCCCAATTAATGTTTGAACTGATGGTCGGTCATCTGAGGTGAAATGCTTTGGCACTGTGGGTCTGACTGAGCTTGTCCTCATTCATTCACAATTGCATGACTTTGATTAAGTCAGTGTCTTTACTTGTCTGCTTTCAAGTGAGTGCGATCACTTTAATACATGAAATGAATGTTAACAGCTAAAGCGAGACATCATAGACCAAATGACTCCAGATAGACACGAGCACCATCAGTTGATTACTGGGCTTAGTATAGCAGTGTGATCCTACAGTGCTGTGACTGCTCAGTGGTTATGAGGTCCTATTGGAGTTTTCTGAGCTGAGTTGAGGTTTTAACAGGAAAAATGGAAGTTGGGTTAGACTTAAATGTACCCAACTTTCATGAGTAAATGAGCCACTGTCAGAAAAGCTGCCCACCCAAGCTGCTTCAGCTCAGGCATGGATTTGTAAAGGTCGAGGACAATGGCACTGCACACTGTAAAGGTCCATATCAGGGTCTATAGTTTACGGTGTTGACCTTAGTGATTTTATTCTCTTCCCCATGGACTGATATGGAACCAGTGTGCCAGCACTTTGTTAGTTTCAGAATGAATTAATCGCAGCGACTGGCCCCGGATACCAAATGTTTGCTTGTCTATTTAAGGGGACCTTGGTGGTTTAGCCATGATAATCTCTATAGTCCTTGGTTCATATCTCAGGATAAATGCACTTTGGTACCAAGAGTTTCTTTTAAAGGCTGTTTGTGGCTGTAAATAGCTCTGTACACTCAGAGGGGAAACGTACCAACATCACACATTCAGACCAAAACGTGTTGGTTTTTTAATGTCATCTTCCTCCACGCTCCTCCTTCTTCTTTCTTCTTTTTAAAAGCTCTTTTTATGTGAGAGATGTTAGAGCTGTTAGAGCTTCGTATTGTTCGTAGATGTCAGACAGTTAAGAGGTGTAAAAATCACGGCAGTGTTTAGTAGAATGCAATGTCAAAGTAAATGGTCACCTCAAATAAGAAAGTAGATTTTTTTTTTTTTTTTTAAGAAGCTGTTCCACTCTCATTTCATCAGCACTTTCCTGTCTTCACAAGTCTCTAGATTTTATTGGCTTCATGCTAGAACTTAGATTTGGCTGTTTATCTGCCAAAATTAAAGGAAGGAATGGTGTTTTTACCAGAGATTAAGCTCAGATAATCAGAATTACAGTTCAGATTTGTTAGCTTGCTGAAATACTTACACCACAAAACTAGAAATGGAAAAAACTCTATTTTAGTTAAGGCACGTGTAGAGAAATTCTGGTTTATCCTTCCAAGGAGACAAGAGGTCAAACAGAAGTGCAACCAGTCCAGCATTGTGGCCAATAGCTGAATATTGAGCCATCTTGTGCCTGAAAGCCTCTGAAGTCTCACTGCTTTTCAAACCTTGCCTGTCAGCAAAATATTGGCTTTGTTAGGTGTTGTTATTATTAGTTCAGTTTTTAAGGGTTAAAAGCTGCAGTGATGAAGGTTTCAGCAGCCGTCGTGTGTTGATTCCTCTCGGATCCTGCCTACATTTTTCTGCTCAGCTTTTCACTTGTATGCAGTAGAAATATATAAATAAGATGTTTTTGGCTGTGCAGTCCCATGCGATGTATGCATGCCTGTGTGTATTTGTAGGGGAGAGGGGGAGGCTTGCTCGTGTTCACCGGTGTAGTCTTATCACTTCTTCTGCAGTGGGAAACAGGAACAGAAATCATTCGTTCTCAGGGTTCAATCGGTTTTTGGAAAAGGAGGAGGACGATGGAAACCTCAGGCCTGAAGCTGAAAGAATATTAGGAGTCACTGGATCTGTTCTCCACCCTTGTGGATGTATTCTTAGCTGCCAAAGACCACAGAGGAACAAACTTAACCCAGACACAAGTCTATCTGAAGTGCCCACAAAGACACACACTGACTGGAGGCTGGTCCAGTATTGTTTTCTCCTTTAAAGCTCCTACTATTCTGATATTTCTCCACTCCTTTTTTTTCCTATGTTTATTCCACTGACTATTAATAGTCTGTTTGGTGTCAAACTCTGCCCTTCTTACACTTTGGACCATACTGTGGACGTGATAAAATGTCAACAGTCTCGCCATGTGGTTGGAGTGAATCCAGACCTGAGAGCAAAAGGCTTCCCGTCTGGTCATTGACTGTGCCCTGTGTTTAGAAACACAAGAATATGGGTTTTAAGGCATTATTGGATCAGCGTTGCTGCACATCTTGTACAGTGTTACCTCTAAACTGCACTCAGGGTCTACAGTGCATGTTGCTTAAAGTCCGGTCCAGTGCAGGACACTCCTACAGAGGCTTAAGCAGAGTGATCTGGAGTTTTCCTCCTCCTTTCTCTTCCCTGTCTATCGTCTGTTTCACTGTGAGGAACAAATGAATGTAAAACTAAGAAGGTTCAATCTCAGTAAAGTCAGGGACTAAACACTCTCGCAGATGCTTCCAGGAGGAGTTACACCCTGAAAGATAGCAGAGTGAGGACAAAGGCCCATGTGCCTCATGTGATGTGGTGTTTGGCCAGTAAGCCTGTACCCAAGGTCGAGTTTGAGGGGAAGTGTTTAGTCCTGAGCTATAAAGTGATTTGCTGCTAGAGATCTTCTAGGAACAGGACATTCCACACAGGCGTCGCTCAGGCCGTCTGACAAGCAAACAGTTTACTGCTGCAAGGTCTGCAAGAAGATTATCTACAGATAAACTATATATTTTTTACTTTGAATGGTCTGTGTGTGAAGAGATCAGAGATGCATCTAGAACTGACGAGTCACACCAGATTAGCAGCTGGTCTGAGCAGAGTGGAGGTGTGATAACACTTAGAAATGGTTATGAAGGGTGTTGTTCATTTCAGGAGGTAAATTGAGTTTCTAATGTGTGTTTCTGCGATGCCATGCTTCAGCATTCTGAGGCCATATTGTGTCCGGTACACAAAGTCACAAAGGACAGAGGGGGGGGGGCAAAAGCAACTTGACTATCACAGTGCTAAAAAAAGAGGGCTGTGGAATCAGGTGGTTTCACATGTTGAGTCAGTCTGGCAGGTGAAAAACAGGACTGCATGTTAAGGACACAGAGATGCATGTTCACTTTGGATGCACAGGAGCCTGTGCTGGGCTGATTTTTATAACATATGCAGACGGAGTTTGTTTGACTGACACAAAGCTAGCAGAGCCTTATTTTTAATGAGTCCTGCCATTAAAATTGACAGGTTTGAAGGCTCTGGAGGGATGATGGGATGTCAGTTATTCAGGAGACCATTACCAGCACTTACTGCACATTCAAGTGGCCGCAGCCCTTTTGACCATTTTATACTTTAACTTTTTTTTAAATTATTATTTAGCTTCTTTTTATTTTATTTTTTTCTTGTGCTGTTATGTGCATTCAGAGAAATCCTTGAAGATAACTGGGCTCACGTGGCCCCTAAATGAACCCACAGAGCTGGCCTCTAATGCACTCCATCTGAGAAAGTTGGCCTTGGTGGCATGCTTGCGGAACTGTAAATATACTGTCCAATCAAGGCTGTTATACAGAGGGATGGGTATGAAACCTCTGTGATAGCCACTGCTAATTCCCTTGACATGGACAGGGTCATGAGTGTGTGTTATTTTAGTACCAAAGCAGCAGACTGTGTCAAATCTGCATCCGCCTAAACGCGGGCTCAGAGCCACAGGCAGACACTCATCACAAGTTTCATTTCCACTTTGATCGTTGCTTAGACTCGATGCCGACTCGAGGGTTTGTGATGTTGACTCTCAGAATGTTCTGGAAAATGAAACTTAACTTAAATAGCTTAAGAAAAAGAGGTAGTAAGATGGTTCTGGGCCTGAAGCCTTCCCTAAAAGACATTCAGGGCTGGTTCAGTGTTTCTGGTGGATTAACATGAAGAGACAGGGTTTCCTCATAGCAAGGTTGTATTTCTTTTTAGGTTTGTTTTCTCATTTAAATGCTTTGACCACAGACTACTACCAGTACATGCAGGACTGAATGAGCTCTCAGAGGGCTGGCCGCATGCAGGAATGTGACAAATCTGATTAGCTTCCTGATGTGTTTCAGTAACTTGGAGACAAACACTGGATGTGCATTGCACTGGTATAAAATCAGTCCTGTAACAGAGATAGGTACATGTGTTTGAGGCTAGATGTACTAGCACTGACAGGAAGTTTGGACACTCCGGCTTTTAGTTTTCCAGCCAGCTGATGATGATGACGATGATGTCAGCCTGGGTGCGATAGTAATGGTGTTATCATTTACTTGCTTCTCTGTAGATGTAGAGGCGAAATGACAAAATGGCACTGATGGCATTAACCTGGCCAAATTCTGTCAGTATCGTTGGTGCATTGCGAGATTCACTCAGCGCCTGACTGTATCATGGACCTGATAGATATTCATGCTCAGTGTCTGCCAACTATCTCCATTTAGATCTCAGCTACTGTGGCTGTGATGTTTCTGGCTGGTAAACAAAGTCGTTCTTGTCAAGTCTGGAGAGCCAAACCTCCTAATTAGCCAGGCAGGCAGGCCTGCTGCCCAGTCCAGCAATACAACTATGCAAGAGGAATGCATATAATCCACACTCACCCTCTTTTTCTTTTCCTCCTATTTTTATATTTGGTTTTTCTCACTGTCATACAATAGAAACGAAGATGTAAACTAATAAGAACTTGCAATGACAATACTTGGCCTTATGATGATTTCTGAAATCTTATCGTTTAGTTTTAAGATCTTTTTGATTCTGGTCAGCCAGCCCAGCGACAGCAGCGGTGACGGCGGGCTCACTCTTGGTCTCTGTGAGACTGGCTAGATGGCCCCAGTTTTATCGTGGTACGAATGTTGTGCATTTGTTTAAAATCAGGACAGTTTGCAATAACAGCAGTCTTACTAGTGGCCACAAAGGGGGCACAAGCAGTGCTGACGGCGCCCGGCTGCATCTTTAGAAAAACCATAGAGGAAGAAATATAAACTATATAGATATCTAAACTCACACAGTGCATATTTGTATAGGTATCAACAATGCATTACCGTGGTATACTCTTATGCAACACATGTCCGGGTTCAATTTATGAACATGAAGTATACTCTGAAATCACGCAGACTTTGTAAATCAGAAGTTCTGTTGTTGTGTGTTTTTTGGAGAAATGGTTTTACCATCGTTAATGTTGAATATTCTGAGCGTAACGTTCCTGTGCGACTGTGTCGGTTAACGTGAGCACATAGCACCGGGTTATTACCTCCTTTCTGTAAGCAGGGAACCAGACTGAACCCAGAACACAGCTGGATAGACTTCACGTACCACAGAGCATATTTCAGAAACAAAAACTTCCAAATCTGTTCTGCACAGAGCTTTAAAAGCGAGTCAATTCTGTAACTCACCTGAGCTATATCAAACAGACAAAGGTGTGATTAAAAGGGTGGCTTGTGGATTTTTAAGACCAAGCAAAACAGAGTTTTACCCTAAATGTCCACAAGAAAAGGCACATAAAAGTGACATTTGAAATTGTCCCAGCTGTTTTTTGGATTAGTCTGCAGAGGAAGAGTCCTCTGGAAGTAAGAGGACAGATTTTATCATTGAACAGTGTTGATCCATGGCTCTGTGGTGAAGAAAAGGGAGGACGCGTTATAAACCTCCACGTAAAACCTCTGAAATGACAGATGGCATACACTTGAGGGGTCAACCTGCCAAATGTTGATTTGAATTATTGTGGAATGAATGCTTCTCTTCTTTTAGTCAGTGAATAAAAATAATAAAAAGTCACTTGCTTCGTTTGTCTTTTTTTTTTTTTTTTTTTTTTTTTTTTTCTCCCCCTTAAATCCATTAAAAAAACTGGCGTTGGAAAGAAGTCGTCTGTCGTCTTGCAGTCTCCAATAATCAAACCAAACCAGACCATAGTTATTCTGATTTGAAGTACCACAAAGAAACAAACAATGGCTTCAGATTGTGCATGAATGTCAAGTAGACCCAAAACTAACTTAATCACAATTAGTCTGCAGGGACATTTTATATGACCCACTGGTTTCCTGTGTGTCTTTAAGTAGTCTATTGTCTCTTAATCCAGTGGTCCCCAGCCTTTTTCACACCTCCACACCCGTTAGTCTAAAAAAACAATAACTGCTCCTAATGACCTTAGGGATTTTTTTTGTTTTTTTTTTTTTTTTTAAATGGGTTCAACTCACCTAATTTTATATGACATTTCTCAGTTATTAACCATTTCCACACCTACAATGGACATAATCATCAGAAAAGATTCCTGAGATGATGGAAGAAGACGACGTGGTCTTGCCTTTTCTTTTCAGGTCACCCATTTACTGCAATATTCAAAAAAAAAAAACCTTCAGCTGAGTTATCCATCTGATGCGGCTGAGTCGGGCGGATAAGTGAGGAAGTGCCACTGAAGAATTTGATGAAATAATCAAATGTAAAGAAAATGTTAAACTGCCCCCCCCCCCCAACCAGAAACTTCCTCATCTTTACTTGTTAAGTCCCTGCCCACTGAACACTGATATTACATAATGTTATCTTGCCATTTCTTTGTTTACTCAGAGGAAGTCCCTGCAGCGCACCTCGGGAACTTCCTTGGAGTAAACTGCATAAAGCACTTGCAAATGGATCTGTGGAAGCCCAGAGATGTGAAACATAACAAGGATAAGAAAAATGTCTCTCCTTTTTAGCTCTTCTACAAAATCCTGCTCCAAAAATTATTTCACATGTTATTTAATATTCATAATATGTTAATATTCCCCTGTGATGATTTCAGTATCCTTCTGCTCCTGCTCTCCTGCTTCCACCTTACTGATCTCACATCAGCCTGTCACCACGGACTTGCTTTTTATCTGCTCAAAAATGTCTTCCAACAATAATTGTAATCATAGTTTGAAGACGCCAATGTCAGAAATGAAACGGACAAGAAAATGCCCCTCATGTCAGTATACACTCACCTACCACTTCATTAGGTACACTTCTTTAAACACTAGTATCATACCTGAATGTAATTCAACCCATTTAGGTATGTAGACATGGTCAAAACAACGTGCTAAACTTCAAACAGAGATTCAGAATGTAGAAGAAAGGTGATATACATGATTTTACAACCCACGCATGCACAAGAGCCTCTCTGAGGGCACAGCACATTAAACCGTGAAGCATATGAACTGCAGCAGGAGAAGACCACACAGCCCTACTGTAAGCTAAGAAAGTGGAGCTATAATTCAGTTTTTGTAATATGTTGGAATAAATGTTTTATGAGTTGCCTTTCCCAACTGTAATGTACAATTATGCATCACAAATAGCTAAAAAGCAGTCTGCTAACAGTAAAGTTAATTTAAAAAGCTTTTTAATTAATGGACAGGAATAACTGTTTTGCACTAATGCTGTAGGACTCAGACAAAGAGCTCCTTTTCATCTGGATAATGAGACTAGGAAATCATCATTGAGCTGTTTCACAATTAAGCTGAAAAAACAACACATTTTTTTCCCAACCAACAGTCAGAGGAGTGGGTTTTAGAAGGCTGGGCTCTCTGCTGTGTAATTAAATGCATGATGACACCAGTGTTATTGGACTGGTAGCAGAATGATATGAAAGAATCATCAGCAGAATTGTAGCGCACACTGTTAAAAGCCAGGAAATCAGCTGTGGTTTGATGTTTGGTTTCCACTTTGATATGCAAGAGCTGCAACAGCGGGACTCAGAAGGGTTTTATTTTCAACCCGGGGCTCGCAGCTCAGAGCTGGCTTCCTCAGTTACTGATAGAGATCAAAAGGGGCAGGCACCCTGAATCTGGCTGTCAGGAGAAGAAAGAGTGTCTGTACTCAGGAGGAGTGAAATAAAAGAACACTTTCTTCATTCCTGTCCTTAATCCAGTCTCGAGAGTATCGTCTGTATCTTTTAAACCTCTGATGAAGCTTTAGTAAAAACATACAAATCAGATGTTTTAAGTCTAAATTTATTCTGCTGATGCTAACTTGAGAAGTAAATCCTCTTGCTCCATGCAGGTTTTGATACATTTTTTCTGGTTTAATTCCTTTGTAACTTTTGAGGATTCCCAGATATTTGGTGCCTTCTTACAACATTTCACATATAGCACTTTTCAGCTCCTGGAAAGGGTCTTAATTTATTGTCTTCTACAGAAGTAAGAGGCTATAACACTGAACCATGTGTCTCTTTATGAAATTAGATATTACGCTTTTCATTTAGTTGACTTTCAGAGAAAATATAGGTGCACTGTTGGCTGAAATAGCACACATTGTGATATGTGATCAGCAGGGCTGGACTGGGACAAAAAATCAGCCCGGGCATTTTGACTAGTGACCGGCCCACCATGGTATTATAGGAAAAGCCATAAAGCCTTTATAATAAACTTAAACCTACACCACCCTCCCTATTCTGGTATTCTAAACGGTCTGTAGCAATCAACCTAAATCAACCTAATTTATAATTACATATACCTAACTAATAAGGTTGCCAGTGTAACCGGTGTGATTCTGCGTTGTGTCTGATAAAAAAGGTAAAAGAAAGAAAGACCTCCAAGTAAATAATTTGCCCACTCCAGCTCCTCTCCCACAGGGGGATTGTAGGAAAAGGGCTGGCATTTATTTTTACATTAAACATAAAATATGCATTTACACGTAACATATTTGACATAAGATAAAACAAAAACAGCAACATGAAATCCGACATACCTGATAAAAAAGGTAAAAGAAAGAAAGACCTCCAAGTAAATAATTTGCCCACTCCAGCTCCTAGACCAAATACAAACAGTGGGGAAGAGGGTTAGCTCAACCCACCACAGCTCCCAAGCTAGCAAGGAGTATATATTCATGCTAGCATTTATGGCGCCTAAAACACATTTATGATACACACATACTACACACTTATAACATCTTACAAAAACAGGCTTAATAATGACAACAACTGAACTAACATCGCAATCATAAACATCAGGGTGGCTAAATATGAATTATGTGTGTTTCAAGGTGTTGGAAAGAAATGACACCCACCTCTCCCACAGGGGGATTGTAGGAAAAGGGGAGAGGCAAAAGGGGTACACTGTATTTATAGTATTGCACCAAAGAAGAAGAAGAAAAGAATGAGGAGGGGCTCTAACTGATAATGAACACAACTACAGGCTTGGAGGTCCTAAAAGTCAGGTATAAAAGGAGCAGTTTGGGGGTTTAGAACACATTTTGTGTAATTATAACAATGTGATTTATGACTCTGTTACACCAACTCCCAGCAAAAAAAGAAAAGAAAAAAAATAGGGAACCACTCCCCCACCCTCTGTTTCAAGATGCTTAATTGAAAAACTGATTTTAATTTAACGCACATATCAAACAAATGCACAGAAATCTATTATTTTTCTCCTGTAATCAAATAGATTCAACATCTTTCTTCAACAGAATTGCAGACTGCACAGATGGTACCTTCCCAAAGGAAAGAATACTATAACTTACAAGGGTATATACTAGACTTAATATTTACTGAATACAATAATGTATTTCTATACATTTTACATCAGATGAAAACTTGTTTGTAAGATTCTGATAAATATTTATTAAAAGCTAGACATTTTAAATGAGAATAAGAAAGAAAAGTATGGATCCTGGTGTTATTTGTCTCTCAGAAACAGTTAATTTCTTCCCTTCAACTCATTCATGTCACCTAAAAGGTAAACCTGTTTCTCCATCACCTGTTCAGCTCTGATGATTCAGTAAGGACATCTCCTGGTTTCATCTACATGTTTCCCTCTCACCACATATCCAAACCGATATCATGACCAGCAGCTTTACAGCTGTGGCTCCAACAAACATCAGCTGATACTTGAAATTAACATTAAATAAATTCTACCGACAGCTGATCAAGCTTAAACGTGCTGCTGTTGTTTAGCGCGACATCTGCTGGTTCCCTCTTTCTGGAGAGAAAAGCCGATCAGCTGATCATTGATCAGTTTCATGATTGAATTAGCAATTTTCTAGCTGAAGTAGTGATGAAATTGCGTTCCTTTTCACCTCAACTTTAAATTTCGACCTCCTCTGCTGTAACTGGTCAAGCCCAGAGTCGATCATGACCAACTGGCCAATCCACCACCATTCATTTATATCGTTAAAAAAATAAATAAATAAAACCCCATCGGCCCATAAAAACGAAAAATCATGAGCGGCCCACCGGGCAAATGCCCGGTATGCCCGATGGCCAGTCCAGCCCTGTCAGCCCTGCAGTGGTGAATAATCCGCTGCTTCTTGCCTTCAGTTGAAGGCCGAGCTGAATTTAGTTTAATCAATTTTAAAGATCCTTCTAAGGCTGGGAAATTAAATTTATTTCAGATACACGCAAACACGCCATTCACCCCCGATTTTAGAACCAATACATACACGTTAGTAAGCATTATCCATCCCCGACCAGAGGGTGGCAGTGATGCGTTGATGAAGAGACAGGATGAAAAAGAAGAAGAGTCTAGAAGTAGAAGAAGAGGACGAACACGTGATTCGCGCTAACTGGAAGCAAGATGGCGGTGGCAGTGCGGAGCTTGCAAGACCAGCTAGAAAAAGCCAAGGAAAGTTTGAAGCATGTGGACGATAATATTCGTAAACTGACCGGACGTGATCCTAATGAATCAAGGTAAAAAGCTTAATTGGTTATTTATTTTTTTATCGAGTTCCTGGAGTGAAGCTGAAGAGCTGTACTCAGTCGACGCGTGCTAAGTTAGCGTGGGTCGGCTAACCTGCAAACAGCACCGCCTCATTGTTTTGTGTCGCACATATAATGTTTTTACCATCCTAATTTATTCGCATCAAACGAATAAAAATGAACCAAATCAGTGACTTCTTTAAATATTGAGTTGGAACATTAAATCGGGTAGATGAACAGAGTCGAGGCCCTGCAGGAGGCGTCGTCCGGGCGGCACATCACTTTGCCTTGCTTAATAATACAACGGTTCTGCAGCAACACAAATGCATAATGTTAACGTGAGTCTTATTTGTCAGACTGTATTCTTTCTTTTGTGTTAACCTCGGTGTCTGCTGTGCTTGCAGGCCGGGTCAGATCCGTCGGCTTGGCGGCCCCATGGCAGGCCCTGGAGGAGGTGGTAGAGGCAGAGGAATAAACCTGCTCAGGTAAATCTTTGCGCCCCCCATCTCGAAAAAAAGAGCTTTAGAGTTTCAACTTTAGTGTGTGATCTGAAAAGTATGTACAACAGTACTTCACCCCCCGCCCCACCCCTCACACATCTTCCACATTGTATTAAATGTGAGACTTTGCGTCAAGTCACTTCTTAAATAAGCCTTGTATATTGTACAAATGGTCATACACTACGCCTTGCATTCTGTAACAAGCAACAAACCAGTTCAAACCTTCACACTTATAATCATATTGATTTCATCAGTTAGACATTAAAAGGGTGAATTGTTGTGATTTTCTTTTTTCATTTTAACGGCTACGGGGAAGTTAATTATCAGAAGCAGAAACTATATAACTTTCTCTAAGTAAGTAGCTTGGTTTACAAACTGTAATGGACTGAGAAGCTGCCCCATTTTGCAGGATAATTTGCCTTGGGTGTTTTTGTTTTGTTTTGAAATGTGAACCATCCACACCCACTATAGCCAAGTCCAAGAACAAAAACATGGAGTTGGAGATAAATGTTAATCACATTTGTCTATGATGTTTTTATGATTCAGTCTGTAAAGGAACCACTGGTGTTTCAGTTAATGTTCAAAGAGGGTTTGAAAATTGTTGTTTTTGTCTTGATGCATGCTCAATCGTCCAAGTAATTAAATCCCAGGAAGTTGATTGTTCATCAGGGCGTTGTTTTTAGTGGGCGAAACCTTTGGCCGCTCATTCAAGTGATTTAATATGCAAAGTGCTATGACCACTTAAGGACAATGAAACTGACCTCAGGGCCCATTGTTGGTCCTTAACGGTAGTTTCGGTCATTATGCAAATAAACAGTTTAAAAGGTTGGGGAAACCTAGAGTGAGCTCAGTCTGAGCTCAGTCACTTGGATGAGTGAAGCATTTCTCCGACGACACGTCCAGATGAACAGAATCAGCTTTCTTGGAGTTTCTTTGTGTCTCTCCAAAAAAAGGTAGAATAAATTATTTAAACAGTTTAAAATATTTAAAAATTCAGTCTGTGCATTTCTAAAGTTTTCCTCTTTGTCCTCTCTCAGACGCAGTCTCTCAGACATGGGAAGCGGCGGCCCTCCTGCCAAGCAAAGGGACATCGAAGGAGCCCTGCTAAGGTGAGATCTCGACTTGAAATATAATATAGTGATTGGGTAGTTTCTAGTTTTGGAGCTTGTGTAACACATTTTACCTGAAACCCTTCATTAATATTAAGATTATTTAACAAATGTAAGAAAATATGGTTCTTGTTTTGGGGGGGGGGGGGGGTGTATTTCTGCACATGTGAGGCATTATTTGAATTAATTCTCAGCTTTCTGTAAGTTTTTTTTCCTTGTCTTGATTTCAAAGTACCATCTCTTATGAGTATTTGATCTTTGTGTGGCTGCAGGCTGGCAGGGGACCAGAGGGCCAGGAGGGACATGCGTCACGACAGCGACGCCGAGGATGACGATGATGTCAAAAAGGTAATTTTGTCAAAAATACTTGATCAGTATTTGCTTTCTCACAGTGGATTTTTTTCCTGCTTTGAAGTGATAAAAATCCTAACATTTGCTTCTTGTCCTTCCTTCAGCCGGCGTTGCAGTCGTCTGTAGTAGCTACCTCCAAAGAGAGAACGCGCCGAGATCTCATTCAGGACCAAACCATGGATGAGAGGGGAAAACAGAGGTAGCTCTTAAACTCTAGTTTTACATTCAGAGTTGGTTACTAAATAGCCTGAGCCATGATTGGTTTAATTTCATCTGGCAAATGGCAAAACGTGTCTACAGCTGAGAATTAAGTGTGTGTTGGTGTTGTTTGTGTTGTCTTGGTCAGGAATCGGCGCATGTTCGGCCTGCTCATGGGGACCCTTCAGAAATTCAAGCAGGAGTCAAATGTCTCTTCAGAAAAGGTGAGGAATGGATTCATCTTTTGCTTGGTTATGAGAACAGTACTTTTGAAAATATAGGTTTCTGTGTTGATGATGTCATAAATTCCATGATTTTGTTTTCTTGTTCTGCTTCATATTTCTTTTTGTCATCCTGCAGCAAAAGCGGCGTTCTGAGATTGAGCAGAAGCTCGAGGTTCAGGCTGAGGCTGAGAGAAAGAAGGTGGAGAATGAAAAGAGGGAGCTGTTTGAGGAGAGGAGAGCCAAGCAGACAGAGTTGAGACTTCTGGAGCAGAAAGTGGAATTGGCTCAATTGGTAAGACGGTGTATTTGTTTGAAAGTGGGACTAGCATGAAAGTGGCTGAGTTTTGTTTATTTTTAATGAAACTGGACTTACTGATTCGGCCAAACTAAATGTCTATTTCATTTATCACTGCTTAAGTCTCACACCAAATTGTAACTTGATAAACATCTAATTTAATACTTAGTCTTTTAAAGTCTGTTTTTGTAGCTAGAATGATGGGAAATGTAAAATCAATTTTTTCTTCTTTTTTTTTTTTTTTTTTTTTTTTTCCCCCCCCCATCCAAAGCAAGAGGAGTGGACCAGCCACAATAATCGCCTGGTGAAATACATTCGCACAAAGACCAAGCCTCATATCTTCTACCTGCCTGGAAAAATGTGCTCCGCAACACAGAAACTCCTCGATGAATCCACCAAGAAACTAAATAGTGAGTGGCAATTTATTTTTGGAAGTGCACTGACAGTGTTGTGGCGGTGTTATATACTCACAGGGGATCTGTCTACTAAATAACATGAGGATTTTTTTTTTCTCAACAGCTGTGTTTGAAGAGAGGCGTGAGGCTTTTGCTGAACACCTCAGCAAGATGGAGTCGCGTCCCCGTCGACAACTAAACCGCGAACAGGACGGCAACACAGCGGCAACAGGGACGGAGCAGCCGGAGGAGGGTAAGCCAGCAGGTCAGGTAGTCAAAGTGACAGGTAATAAGGGCAATGTAGAGATGGAAGAAGAGGAGGAAGATGAGGAGGAGGAAAGGGAAAAGGAGAGGGATAGAAAGGTGACAGAGAAGGAGGAAATGGAGGAAGGGGAGAAGGAAGTGTCTAAGAAAGTAGAGGAAGAGGAGGAAGGGATGGAGTTAAGTGAGGAGAAGCGGGAAGGAGAGGATCAGAAGAAGGGAGACAAAGAGGGTAGTCCAGAGTCAGAGGAGATGGAGGTAGAGCAGGCAGTAGAGGAGGAGGACAGGGGTAAGGATGTAGGGGTAGAGATGGAACGTAAGCAGGGGCCCACAGATCTCCAGGACAGCAAGCCCTCTGAACCAGCTGTAAGCAGCCAGGAAGCCGAAAACACCAGCCATCAGCCCGAGCCCAGCCACGCTGCTGAGGAACCAGCAGCAGAGTCTCCTGTGAGCCATGGGGCATCTAAAACCCCAGAACCCCAGTCAGCCCCTAGTGTGCCTGCACAAGTGTCCACAGTCCCTGGATCTACGGTCCAGGACTCCATAGTTGACAGACAGGCAGTGGAAGGGAAATCCCAGGAGGAACCCCCACAAAAACTACCTGCTTCAGAGGAGGTCCCTGTTACTGCCCCAGCTAAGGAGGACAGCGGCAGAGGGAGAAAGAAGGAAAAGGAATCGAGGAAAGGCCGCAGTCGCAGTAACAGCTCTTCCTCTTCCTCCTCTGGCTCCTCCTCCAGCGGAAGTTCCTCTTCCTCCTCCGGGTCCAGCCGCTCCTCATCATCCTCTTCTTCCTCCTCATCCTCATCATCCAACAGCAGCAGCCGTAGCCGCAGCCGAGACAGCGGCAAACGCAAGAGGAGGCCCTCAGATAGAGACAGGAAGAAGGGAGACGAGAGGCGAAGCCACAAGAGAGGAGGGAGTGGCGGAGGAGGGAGGGACTCGAGGGGATCGAAGGAGAGGAGGAAGAGGAGGAGCGAGGAAGGAAGGGGCAGGTCGTCCCGGAGCGATAGGGAGCATAAAGATAGAGACAGGAAGGACAAGCGACGCTAATCTGGTTCTTATTCAGCTTCTGTAAAAACTGATGGAAAATAAGCTTCCAGCTCTTTACTTCCAACATTGTTTCCTCATAAAATAGTTTTGACATCAGGGGGTCTGCTGGTGGCCAGTTCCTCCATCTTTAACTTGGAGGCAAAAGAGTCCATCTCTAATTGAACCCCTTAAACAGTAAAGGTGTAAATTCCAAATGATTTATCCTTAGTCTCAGATTTGGTCTTTACACAGGTCTTTGTGACACAGTGAAGAAGGTTGTGAATGTTCTCTTTTTCATCTTAAGCATAATGAAGAGGCTGGGCTCTTGATGGTGGTCATTCACATACATTACTTTTGTTTCATGTTGTTGTGACAACGCTGTTTATTCCCATTTATTTCCACTGTTTTCAACAATGTCAAGCGTGATTTGCTCAAATACTGGATTGAAACTTTTTTTGCTGGGGTGGGGTTAATGACTGATAATCTGCTTCAAAATAAAGTTGAAGTAGTGAAAATATGCTTGTTTGTGTGAATTCTTATTTTTGTTTTATTTATTTTTTAATACATCACACTCTTCAGTTTATTGCACAGTTCAGGCAAAAAAAGATCCTCAAAATACAAGTTATACTTTCCTAAGGATGTGCGAAGCGCCAACAGTGGTTAAGTTCAAATACATGTACTACAAAAACACAATCATGCTTATTTTAATGGCATGGAACTGAATTAGTTTTCAAGCATGTAGTTGAACCCTGAAGATGTTTGATCTAGTCAATCTTGTATTTATACAGAGCCAAATCACAACAACAGCTGCCTATAGGCACCTTATATTGTAAGATAGATCCTACAATAATACATACAGAGAAAAACTCAATGATATGACCCCCTATGAGCAAACACTTTGGTGACAGTGGGAAGGGGAAAAAACTCCCTTTTAACAGGAAGAAACCTCCAGCAGAACCATGCTCAGGGAGGGGCGGGGCCATCTGCTGCGACTGGTTCAGGTGAGAGAAGGAAGACTGGATAAAAGACATGTTGTGGAAGAGCCAGAGATCTGGTGTATTTTGTGGGTAACCAGCCCTAAAATGCAAAAACTCATTGGGAGTGACCAACACAAGTGGAGCAAAAAAGGCAAGCCTGAGATGGTCTGGGGGTGTGCAGAGGAGGGATAGCGTATATAGTGGGTCGAGATAGATGTAGAAGGCTGAGCTGCAAAGCAGGAGGAAATCCGGGAGACCTCAAGAGAAGATTCATGGATGTAGTGAAGGAAGACCTACAACGACATGACAATCTGTCATGCCCTACAAAACATGCAGAACTGAGCACAAACTATGTCCATGTTGTTTCATTTATTTATTTTTTAGAAACATTTTTTTAAAGTATATGGGAATTTGTTTTAATTAGGAACCCAAGTGTACCTGATTGGATTTGTAATTGCAGTATATTTGGTTCCACTGTATATCTATGAGGAATTGTCATGTATAAAGTCATTCTTAAATTGTCATTTTTAAAGAATCTATTTGACATGATCACAAGGGCTTGACAACTAGAAAAAGTGTAATTAGCTAGAGAAAAGGAGGCAACAAGACTTCTTCACGGTTGTGAAGAGTTCCAGGTACTAAACACTTAGTGGGGCATTATGCCCCTGAGGGTCGTTGACACACTATTGATCACAAGTCATCTCAAGTCAAGGTGAGAGACATTGTCACCTGGGATTAAATGGCCTGCATTTGTATAGCGCTTTACTCAGTCCCTGAGGACACCAAAGCGCTTTACACTACATTCAGTCATTCACCCATTCACACACACACACATTCACACACTATTAAGGATTAAACCAGTGTGTGAGGCCTTGCCCCACCCTATCATGAGCTATTAAGGTCACTTGAGGCAATGTGTGAGGGGGGTTGAAGCACCTGGGACTGTATTGTAGGTGGCTGATAGCTGGAGTCGTTAGCCACCACACCTGTTCAATGATGGTTGTTCACAACAGACATGGCCATAAAAATGACCTGGATGACTGAGAACCTGCATACACATAATCAGCAATGATGTCCACACACACAGCGTTTTCTTACAAATCACAGATAATAGAAAACATTTATTTAGAGCTAAATTACACACATATAAATGCACAAAGAAAAGCATAAACCTGTTTGAAAAAAGTAGCCCTGATCCTGCTGCATTTGCTTGTAGTCCCTGTGTGCCAGCGCTGCTCTGTGCAGGTAACCAAATACCTTACAAATAAAAACATGTGTTTGTAATCCAGTCTCTTTGTTTTCGAACTTCAGCTTTCACCGCAGCCAGACTTAACAATATGATCCTCCATATGTTGGTGAGGTTAAACAGATCAGGTTGGCTTCACTCCTGCTGATCTGCCAGATCATTCTGTTCAAAGTACCTGCAGTAAAAATAAAAGGAAGGAAGTATAGCTGCATCCTCTGTACACATCCAGACAGCAATATCATGGTATCGTCACCCTGAACAATTTAGACACTGGTGGTAAAAAACAAACAAACAAACAAACAAAAAAACATTTAGGGGTTTTTATCTACACAGAGTTCCATATAAGAAAAATACAGAGAACCTTACCTGGCAACAAGACAGATGAGCAGGTTGAGGGCGGGCAGTTTATCATCTTCCTGGCTGTCCTGTGAAGTCATGCAAGCAGGGAAAAGACTCAGAGTAAATAAAATCAAATATCATCAAATCTCAACAAAGAACGAGAAAAACATGGCCTGCTGTGGCCGTTTCAAGCATGGAGTGATAGCACATAGAGATAGTGCTTTACAGGAGATGGTAGGATTGTGGCCTACCAGCGTGCTGCGGAGCTGGGCGCATCTCCGTGCAAGCTGTCTGATGGATGAGTGAGCTTCAGGCAACAGAGGCTTTTCCAAGCAGGCCAATAAAGCATACAACCAGCGCCCCTGGAACAAGAAGATAGACTGCAAACTCAAGTATTTCACAATAACTGCAGCCAATAAACCATCACCTTCTATATCTGAAACATAAGACAGAAGCTGAAGGAATGTTTGGTTTCATGATATCTGTGCGGAATGCATTCATAGTCAGCTCATATCTATCTTGAATGCAACACAGGATGACTATAAATGCGTGTGGAGTTCGGAATCAGCATAAAAATGTGGCGCTAATACACCAAACTCACCAACTGTGGAACAAATTCTCGTTCCTCGAACCAGCCGATGAGGATTTCCAACACCATCAGCACTGTAGACTGTAGACAGGTGGGAAAACGCAAACACACACATCTTCTAATCAAGCTTTGACTGGTTTAGAACATCTTGAATGTCTATAGAGGGATCGTTTACCTGGTTTAGCCTGCTGATGATGCTTAGGAAGGGAGGGAACCCCATCTGAACAGACAGAGAAATGCTGAGGTAAATAGAGCAGTACACATTTTGGATCTGAAAAGTAATGCCGATGCTGAAGTGCTTTCACTCTAAATAAAAACACTTCCGTTTACATAGAAATCTGTGGGAAAATGGCCCACAACTCCCTGATGACTCAGTCACTAGTTTCAGCTCACACTGAATACAACATGAAGTGATTTTTTTTTTTTTAAATTATTGGCATTATTAGGAAGATTTTCAATCACAGGTTGTTACTTGTAAGTGTGTGGTTTCAGGTCCAGTTTCAGTGCTCAGTTGGAGGCTTTGTGACAAAACCTCATTAACCAATAGGTGATAGATGTGACCGACAGCTTCTTTACTGTCAAAAAATCTTACAGATTATATTCATGATGACACAAAACATTGAGATATAGCCATTACATATATAACCTTGCTATAGTCCAGTGCTGGCTCTGGTTCTGCATCTGTGTGGGAGGATGAAGTGCCCAGATAGACCTTCTCTCCTAAACAAAACCTCTTCCAACCCTCCTCATCCGTTAGCTTCGGCTGTAACATACAAATACGAGCATACATAAAATTTTAACATGAATTCTGGTTTTAAGTTTGCCTCTTGGAGAAAGACAAAGTATTTATTTGGTTATTAGAGGAAAGCATTGCATGCTGAAGCATTAAAATTTACACATTACCACATTACCATCAGCACGTTGTCATCTAGAGTTTGGCTGGTCCAGTGTTTCCTGTGCCTTGTGATACTCTAAAGGAAAAAAAAATGTTGTAAATGTAAACAAAAGTTCATAAATTGTCAAATATCCATTTGTACAAATTTCTGCGGATTTAGACCTACAAATAGTTTTAGTGAATTCTGTTAGGCTGTGCTATTGTATAATATCATAACAGCAAAAAGGCTCTTACCTGTCTGACTTGAGAGAAATTGCTGACTTGTTGTTGTTGCCATCTTAGACTTGGGGAGAAACCCACTGGAGCAGCATGACACCCTGCCACCTAAAAACCAGAAAACAACCCCACAAAAAACGTAACTGAGAAATAATCAGAACAGATGAAGCATTATTGAAATGTGTTTTGTTTTATTTTGTATAGCATCTTCTTTTCTTTGCTAAATGAACTTCTGTATACTGTTTACATGATCAACGTAAAAATCGAACACAGCACATTTTTCAGAGCCTATCATTCATTTCTAACTGTGCAGTGAAAACTATGAAAATATATTAAGAAAGATTCGTACAGATGTGCTCAGAAGTTTCCATCCACTCATTGTGGGTATGAATGTTTTGACCCTTTGTGGATTACAGAAAATCAAAAGTAAATTAAAACTTGTGCACCCAATTCTTGTTTTTCAAGGTTATTGAAGTGAATGCTTTAAAATCAATCCACCCTGAAAAAAATGAAAAATTCAAAGAAATCATTTAAAAGCCCAACATTATGAGGACATTCACGCCCATGATGAGTGGGACTGATTGCTCACATCAAGGTAAAAATACTTGAAATACTTTGATTTGCAGACACCACAGAGTAACAAAGCTAATGAACCCTGTCACTATCAGGGTCAGGGCTTTGTAATTTCCTTTAATTTGTCATACATCTCCAGCATCAACCGGTCTCAATACATTTGCCTCTCAGTTTACTCACAGATGCATTCACTGTTTGCTTCTTCCTTAGTTTTTTGGGGTCAATCTGAGCGACCACCACCTCTGGGCACAATGAAGCCTCCAGCCTGTCCAAAAGGAAAAAGGTTAATTGAAGCAGCCCGACCACCTCAACCAATACATTAACACATCAAAGAGACAACAGGCAAAGAGAATCTAGGAGTTAATTACACGCGAGCATTAATAAGAGGTGTGTTCTTCAGGTTGCGATGCACTTACTGGACCTGTCGGAGGTACTCCTGGGGGTTTCTCGGCGGTCCGCTCAGGTCCAGGTCGCCCACGGTACCGGATCCACACTCCACGGGCAGCAGTCTCGGCATTAACTCCTCCACGTCTGACTTCATTGTGACTGAATGTGTAAGCTCGGCTAGCTTTTAACTAAATGAAGCAGTCAAGCTCAATTAAAAATACGGACTCGCAACGGACCAGAACACTAAACTTTTACCAAGAGTAAACACAACCAGACTAGACCGCCATCTCTCTCGCAAAACAAACGCATAGTGATGACGTCGTCTTTGTGCGCGCGTTTGCCTTGTTGCCACAGCAACAGACCAGCTGTCAGTCCTGGAGAAAGGTCGAAAATAATGGAGTGGGTCTGTTTTAAATTGCCATGGCGTTTACCCGGAACCCCGTTTATGTGTGTACGCATTAAAATCTCAATTAAATATCAATTAAAGCAATTTTCCATTAATATCAAGTCTTCTAATGAAATAGAAACCTTTGACCAGCGAACTGATAATATTTGGTATTGCAAGCAGGCCTGAGATGTTAATGATTATCCCCATGCTGGCCTTATATCTTATCTCAGCTGTTTCATTTAGCATTGAGTCTTCAAAAGGCAGCAGCTCAGAGGCAATGTTCACTTGCCAGCACAACGGGAGTTATTTCCACCCCACTATGGACATTTACTACTTATAGCCTCCAGTTAAAAGTCAGATAATCATGGCTATTTTTCAGGTCTCTAGATTCCTGTGGTCACTGGGTGCAGTTTTAGTGATTTTACCCCACTTAAATATCGGATTATTGTCTGACTACAAGATCTGCGGAGACTCTGAGTGTCAAAGTAAGTCCAAAATCTCCTGATAGCTCCTTAAATTAATGACGATAATGATGGTCACCTCACAACTGTGTTCTATTGCTGTGGTGTGTGTAGGCCTCCTAAGCAGAGTGCAGGCTATAAGGGACCACCGTGGTAAGGACTGTCGTTTCCTGAGCTTCAGGCAAGGAGACACAATCTTTGTTTACCACAAATTGACTGGAAAGAGGAATGACCTGTGGGCAGGCAGTGTATGTGTCATATTTCGATCTTTTTTCCCTTTCTGTACTTCCCTAAATCTTCATTCATGTCAGGTTCTCACTTAGAGACAGGCAGAAGGAAAACCTAAGCCTCTGACCCCTGCACTGTAGTACTGTGAGGTTTGGGGCAGTGTGCTGCCAGGGTGTTTCCCTAGGATGAAAGGGCAACCTCAAATTAATCAGTACAAACTTGTGTGATGACCTTTATCCTTTGATTGATGGTATTGGTCTTTTCCAGAATAACAGTGCCCCTATTCTCTGTGCAAAGGAAGAATGAATTATTTGATTATTATAAAAGATTATGTTTGCAGTCATCACCAATGCAGAAACAACAAATGACAGAGAATATTTTTAAAGAATGATCTATTATGACAAATGTTGAGATTTCTGTTTCTTCAAGGTAGAAAGAAGAAAAATGCTGACAGCTCCTTTGCTTCCTTTTTTATTTCAGATTGACAAAGAGTTTGGATATTTTCCAAAGGATGCAGTGCAAGAAGAAGAGGTTCATACTACTGTGGAGAAAGTAGTGGAAACACAGGTAATTTCATCATTCATATGTAAACAAACTTTAAGTATTAAAAAGTATTGTCAGCATTATTATTATTTCTAATTTTTCTTCCTAGTGTCCTTTCTTAAGAATTAAAAATTTGCCCTTTTTCTGCAGAAATCTGATTTCTTCTGCATGAATGAGTTTGGCTCCACTTATCTGGATATGGATGATGATGATGATTATATTGATCAGAAAATCCAAATCCCGGAGCCAGAAACCACACAAAAAATTACCCAAAGCACTGATGACACGAACGCTGAAAGCCACTTAACAACCTCAGACTCCCCAGTTTCTGCACAGGAAGAAGAAGAACAAGAAGAAGAGGATCAGAATAAAAATGTTGGTGGTTCCGGAGCTGGGTTTCAAGAGGAGACACATGAGATTCCTGTGGTTCCTAATCAACAAGGTGGGTCTCCCTCCTCTTCCTGGCTTGGTTCTTCAGTGACAGGATGGTTAGGTCTGGGTAAAGAGGACCAACCAGACAGTGTGGTTGAAGGGGAGATAGAAGATAAGAGGGAAGACACTCAGTCTGAAACGCTCACATCCTCTGTGACAGGATGGCTAGGCTTCGGAGGAAATGGAAAACCTGACAATGGCAAAGAAAATGTGAAACTTAAAGAAGAAACTGCTGAATCGTTAACTTCAACCATGACTGGGTGGCTCAGCTTTGGAGGTGGAAGCAAAAGTGAGACAGAAGAGGAACAAGAAGCAGATGAAGACAAAGAACCCACAGAGAAATTCAGGAGCAGGAGGATGTCCTTGGACCTCGAAGGCAGCCAGTTGCAGGAAGAGGAGAAGAAAGAGATGGGGACTTTAGGTTGGTTGGGGAATGGGCTGTCAAGCACACTGGGGTTTGGTTTGACCAGTCAGGAGTCAGGACAGGAGAAGCAGGAGAAGGTGCAGGCTAATTCTTGGTTAAACATGGAGATTGAAGGTATTCTAGGTTTCAGGAAAGATAAAGTTGGAGATAATGAAAACAAAGAAAGTGAATCTAAGGAGGCAGAAATAATCACAACTTTAGAGCAACCAACAGGATCGCAGAATGTGGATCACAGTGAATCAGAGGAGGAAATTATTAAGACAAGCAATAATTCAAAGGAGGTGGAAGAACTGTCAGAAGACCAAAATATCCCGTCTACAGAACCACTTAATGGTCAGAGTGTTGATAGCAACACAGATATTTCAGACAGTGGGATAAACAGCGATTTCCATGAAGAGGCTGAACCCACAGTTGATAACAAAGATGTTTCTCCTGAAAGGAAGTTTGAAGAAGAATCTCAGGTCTTAGCAGAATCACCCCCCAGTAAAGATGACGATGACAATATAGAAAAAAGCAAAATAAATGAGGAGAGATCTGCAGAAAGGGAAGGTGAAGACGCTGTGATTCACAAACCAATTGGAAATGAACATATGGATAATAGCAGGGAGTCAGGAGAGGAAGAAAGAAAAACTCCAAGTGCCATCAGTCAGGATTCAACACCACCATCTGAAACACCATCTGAAAGCATTTTGGGCCCTGATCACGTTTCAGTGGATTTAAAGTCAACGTCTATGCTGGTCAAGGAAGATGAAAAAGACCAGATGGAGAACAAGAAATCAGAAAGTGTGGAGGAGGAAGGGGCAGAAATCACAAATCAAACTGATAACACAGAAGAACCCACAGAAATGTCTCTTAAAATCACCAGGGGTGACGATAATAAAGGAGAAGTCAGTAATGAGGATACAGATTTACCTGAAACTCAGACTGAGGAGCTGAACGGTGATGTAGAAGACAGTAGCACAGAGAGCCAGCCTCACTTACCGTCATCTATGGAGAAAAACGATCCAGTTCCAGCTGAGAATGAAAGTTTTACTCCTTGTAGTGCTGAAACAAATAATGACAATTCAGATACAGTAGCTCTTTTTGATAATAACACAGAAGCAGAGACAGTTCATGGGGAGTTAGAGCAGGAGGGAGAAACTCTGAGCTCACAGGAATTTGATTCGCAGCATAACTCTGGTAGAAGCACTCAAACTATCCCAAAGGATAGAGGAACAAGTGCACCAACCACAGATCAGACCTCGTTCTCCAATGGAGCCTGTGAGCTAACAGTGGCATAGGACATGTTGAAACAATGAAAGTCCAGCAGGTGACGAGCATCACGCACTAAAGGGAAATTGTTGAAGACAACATAAATGAGTCCCAGCAGGTTAAAACAGAGATCGAAGCATCACGCACTAAAGAAGATGATTTAAATGAAAATGACTTCAAGTCAGCGATCAGTTCTGAATTAGAGGCTGAAAAAGAGGAGGAGTCAAAGGATGGGGGGAATCAAGGGGTGATGAAGGTGGAGGATAACGAGGAACTGGAGGATTTAAAGGAGATAAAAGAGCAAAAGGAAGATGAGAAAGAGAGTAATGAGGCAGAAGTGGAGAGTATGCAGGGAGAGGTGGAAGACCTAAAGGAAGCTAACAAACAGTTGAAATGCAGAGGAGAAACAACACCCCAAGGTGGAGGAGTTAGTGGAAGAAGAGGAACTGGTGGGTCTAGAGGGAAAAGAGAAGAAAGAAGGTGAAGGGAAAAAGGTGAAAGAGCAAAATGAAGATGAGGAAGAAAAGGAGACTAATAAGGCAGAAGTGGAGAGTATGCAGGGAGAGGTGGAAGACCTAAAGGAGGCTAACAAACAGTTGAATACAGAGGAGGAAAAACACCCCAAGGTGGAGGAGTTAGTGGAAGAAGAGGAACTGGTGGGTCTAGAGGGAAAAGAGAAGAAAGAAGGTGAAGGGAAAATGGTGAAAGAGCAAAAGGAAGATGAGGAAGAAAAGGAGACTAATAAGGCAGAAGTGGAGAGTATGCAGGGAGAGGTGGAAGACCTAAAGGAGGCTAACAAACAGTTGAATACAGAGGAGGAAAAACACCCCAAGGTGGAGGAGTTAGTGGAAGAAGAGGAACTGGTGGGTCTAGAGGGAAAAGAGAAGAAAGAAGGTGAAGGGAAAATGGTGAAACAGCAAAAGGAAGATGAGGAAGAAAAGGAGTCTAATAAGGCAGATGTGGAGAGTATGCAGGGAGAGGTGGAAGACCTAAAGGAGGCTAACAAACAGTTGAATACAGAGGAGGAAAAACACCCCAAGGTGGAGGAGTTAGTGGAAGAAGAGGAACTGGTGGGTCTAGAGGGAAAAGAGAAGAAAGAAGGTGAAGGGGAAAAGGTGAAAGAGCAAAAGGAAGATGAGGAAGAAAAGGAGTCTAATAAGGCAGAAGTGGAGAGTATGCAGGGGGAGATGGGAGAGCTAAAGGAGGATAGAAAACAGCTGCAGAAAGAAGAGTTACCAGAGAAGGAAAAAGAGGCCAAGGTGGAGATGTTACAGAGGGAAGAAGAACTGGAGGGTGTACAGGAAAAAGAGAAGAAAGATGAAGAAGGAAAAACAGTGCAGTCTTCTTATTATGAGGCAAAGATCCCGAGCACCACGAACACACAGAATGGCTCAGGATCATCTTTCACTGAAATAGTCGCACAGGTTGAAAGCCACCAAGATGTGGAAGGAAGAAATGGGGAGGATGGAGAGAAAAAACAAGCCAAGGCAGAGGAGCTAAAGTTTGAAGAGACTGACCGAGCAGAGGTTGAAGAAGTGCATCAAGAGGAGAATGAGGTGGATGACAGCTTTAAATGTTCAAATGAGCTTTGCCCTCAAGTGCATGAAGAAAAAGCTGGAAGTGGTTTAGAGGAAGGAGGTGAAGGAGCAATACAGACAGAGAAGCTAAAGGATCAAGCAAACACACCAGGAGAGAGGCAGGTGATAGACTCGGATGAAGAAACAGCAAATAACACTTCAGAGGAGGCAGAAAGCACTCATGCATTAGGCCAGGGAGATAAAACGGAGTCTGGAGACACTGAAAGTAGCAGCAAAGCAACACAACAGTTAAACTCCGATCAACAGACGCACACAGAGAAGGCTGCTGTTGTAGTGGAGGATAAAGACACTGATATAAAAATGAGGGAAAATGATAGTAATGGTAGTGAATCCTGGCATGAGGGAGGAAGGGAGCCTTCAGCCCCACATAGTGACCCTGCTAAAAGTCAGTCTGTGACATCTGAGCAAACTGCCCCAAGTTTGACTGATGATGCGTCTCCACATCCACCCACTGATCAGAGTGGGGAGACAGAGACAGAGAGTAAAACCAGTGGAGCTTTTGGTCTTTTAAAAAACCCCTTTGGTGTTTTCAGCCAGAAATCTACCACCGAATCCGACGGGTCCGCCGAACCAGCCCAGAGCTTCAGTACTAGTCCAGGTGAGGCGTTGCACTCGCAAGACTCTTTAACTCCTGAACAAGAACCAGATTCCACCACTCACCACCTTGAAGTTGTGGACAAAGACTCTCCCACTATCACAGAGCAGCCACAGCTTCATCCTTCCTCTGCTGAGATGACAAGAACTCTCTCCAAACATTACAAAAACCTGCTCGCTCACATGGGTGCAGATGAGACAGCTATTTCGCTAGAGCTTTTTGGGCGACACAAGCTTCAGTTTTTGGATTACATTTTGTCCAATTCAGACACCATGTTGTACAAACCTGATGAGGAGGATGAATCTATATTGTCAGATGTAGAGAGACTTCTGTATCATCACAAGGAGACGCTGATTGCTCCTAGCGTGACACTCACTGATGCACTGCAGGGGGACAAAGAAAAGACCCGAATGCTTATGGCGCTTCAAAAACTGGAAACACTGTTGGGAAGAGTGAGACAGACTTTCAACACAAGACAGACCAACGACCGTAATCATCAAGGTAGTTTTTCTCAACATTGCCTCCTACTGGCTTCCTCATGGCCAGCACTAATGAGATTTAATTCAGTCTTTCAAATTCAGGCATGGTTTTGAATTGCATCTGTACATGTGTTTCCCTGTCAAATGCAGCCGAGGCCAGCTGTGTTGGCGTCTCTTGTTCAAATCATAGAAAAAATAAGAAAGCGAACACTGAGGAAGAGTTGAAGACGACACAAGATCCATCCATCCAGAGAGATGACTGGATGATAATGAAAGAAGGCAATAACCAAGTGGGTGGTGGTGTAGGAAAAGATGAGATAAGAGGAAAAAAACAGGGCAGAAGTGTTGAAGAAGCATCCCTTCCTCATGTTCAGCCAGGATCACCAGAGATGCTGAAAGGTATGGATAACCCAGGTATCCATTAATCAAGAAGAGTTTAAAATATTATTAAAAATCTTAAGCAAAAGCTACTCGACCTACCTCGTCATCGTCCTCACTTCACATAACCCCAAAAACCGGATGGCCAAAACAAATATTTTCTTTTCATTTTTTACAGTAATGTGTCACATTAAAAGATCAATATTTTTTGAGCATCATAAAAGAGATTTATGTTAAACAGCAGTATGTGTGTTACTTTAACTGCAGGAGTTATGAAGCAAATTCTGGACTTCGTTTATCAGATGGCTGAAGACTCCTACGCCCACACTTGTGCAGTGAGGGAGCTCCTCATATGGCTTACTGTGCAGGTACGCTGTGCCAGTTTCTGAGGATTTATAATCTGCAGAAACAGAAACCAATTTTTTGTCATTTGATTTCCAAATATACCTTTTTGCTTTAATCTACAGAGATTAGTGTTGTGTATGTTGAGAGGGATTCTTCAGTTCATGCCAGAGATTAATCCACAATGGCAATGATGGGGGGCTGAGGTCAAAGCAGGGTGCATGCTGCCTAGCCAGAAAATTTTTTTCTAATCTAGTTTTAACATGCTTTGTCCAATAGCTTTTGATTTGTGGCTAATTGTGGCCTTGATCATGTTGTACAGGGAAAAGCAGAATGTATCATAGCATGGGCTGCTATGATACATTCTATGAAGGTGAGATGTTATTGTAACATCTTATCTTCATTCTATGAATGTTTTGCGAGTTACAAGTCCTAAAACTTTACAGCCACTCAAAGTGTCACAATCTAATTCAAAATCTTGTTTTGTTTAGTATGCCTGTTTTCTTGTAATGAAATTTAAGAGCTTAAATATAATAGGTTTATCAGTTTCTATAGCAAAAAAACATTAGTGCTTTGCATATTTCATGTGTTTTCTGATCATTCGCTGGGGCAGGCAACTTTCAAGCCTCAAAATAGGTTATAGCATAACCTACATTTTGATACCAGGATCGTCTTCTAGCCATGATTCCTGATATGTCAAAATAATTCTCTAATATAGTCATATCACTTGACCCGCCTCTGTGTTTGCATGCCTGTATTAAAGGTGTTAAAGTTATAGTACAAAAAAAAATATATGGGAGGCACTAAAAATCACCCTCTGCTCTGTCAGTGTGGCATTTTGTGGTGCCTGGTTCTTTAAGATATTACTCTGGTGACATGCTGAGCTGACTCTCCCTCTGGCATTTAGCTTTGCTTACGTCTCAGCTGTCAAGCTGGCTAGGTTCCTTAAACATTACTCACATTTGGGTCTGTGACACTCTGGACTCACACACCTGTGAAGACAAACTGTCTCTCATGTTTTGAAAGGTGAAAGTGGTTTCAGATGGAGGCCAGGCTGGTGAGTATAAGAAATACTGGATGGCTGTCAGACTGTTTTAATTCACATGGAAAAGACAGAAAAATATAGTAATTGTTTGAGAAATGTCATATATCTCGTATGAATAGCTTTCCTAGTTATCTCATTAATTCAGTAAAATAGAGCATTTTTATTTTGTTCTTTACGACTTTATGCTTTACGACTCCATACTTTCCTACGTGGGTCTTAATTGTTTCTCTTTCTTTTTTATATGGGAAGTCTTTACCTTCACCTGTCTCCTAATTTGTCATTGGCCTAAGGCCGAGCACGCGACACGTTGACAAATACCCGTTCGATGCAAATGTGTTACTTTTTCTTTAAATGAAAATGATCAAAATAATGATAATACAGGTGTCATTTTGGTAACACCTGTTTCCCCTGGTGTCACTTTAAAAGCGCTCCGATATGCCAGTGTGGCATCTTACAATTGGTGACGTTGCGACTGAACCATTTTCACCAGCGGGGGTGTGCAATCATCCGGGTGAACTTTTGAGGACACGAAACAGCGTGCACGTGATGCATTATACTATACATGCTATGTTTATATTATTTTATATTTTCAGATTTTATTTGATGTTTGGAGTGTTTACAATGGTTGTACAGCTGTACAGTAGTTTTCGTACTACTCCCTACGACGTCCAGCAGGACGTGGTATAGTCCTAAGCGTCAGTGTTGTGGATAGGATGTGAAACCGCCGTTGACCCGCTTCACAGCTCTAGTTTCTTAACGGTGTAAATATAAAAAATTTTAAGTTTAAATATACGTCAGATGAAATAATTTGGACATGGCAGAGAATCCGGCGAGTGACCAGTCGGGCATCAAAGCGGCCGACTTCCAGGAGACTGCAGAGGCTTACTACAGTATCGCCGTGGAGAAAGTGAAGGATGTACGTTATGTGGCAGGTTTCGTTAGCAATTCCCAATTAGCCGAGATAATGTAACGGGCTTCCATGTAACAGTCATGTTTTTGTATTTTTCGGTACTAGCTACAGCTCTTGGTGTTGTCCATCTCATTCCGAAGTAAGAGTATGACCTGTTGTCAGGATTATTCTTCGTGTTTTCAAAGGTGTTTAATTGCTCAAACAGTTAGCTGGTAATAGTTAGCTGGCTAGTTGTCAGTAACAGCGCTGTCTTGTCAGGTGTTCGGATTTAAGTTAAAAATGACAGATATTTTTCCACATTTGTCTGTAGTAGAATGATATAACTATTAACACTGCGCCCTATTTAATGTGGTCAAAAACTGGGTAACTGTACATAAACCCATCTTCTAAAGACCAGCTGTTTGGTAGTATTTTGTTTAGCAGTTTGACAGATTTCTTTCAGAAAGCCCAAATCCTGGTCCTAAAAACCAAGAACCTTATTAGAAAATATTGACCTTTGTCTGTCAGTCCGGTGCATCATAAATGTTTAATATATTTGTATATTCAAATTTATTGGATATGCATCAGTGAATGTACCGTCAGATGATAAACAAATGCATGGTCACGCTTTAACACCATTGCATATATACAAAAACATATATATATTTTTGTATATATGCAGTATTTGCCACTCAGATTTTTCTCTGGAGTGCTGTCCTGGTATATTTGTGATTTATTTTAATTTTTTCATCAGTCTGGGGCCTTGTTGTGATCAGTTTACCATTGGTGAATCTTAATGCTCTTATTCTCAAAATTTAGTCACTGCTCATCATTTATCACTGGACCTTCCTTCCTGTGGTACCCTGTCAGTGGGCTGGTTTCATCATTGTTGTGGGACTTTCACCTTTGTTTGACACACTCATACTCCACCATCTTGAAATGCAGCTGGTAATGGTACTACTAACTTTGCGCCGCTGAGAGCTGGAGAGGTTAATCTAACCAGGAGTTTGAGTCTGTGCCCTCCATCCCCGCTTTCCTTTTAGTCTCCTTTTAGTTCTTCTCTTCAGGATCTGGAGAGGAGGTGTGGCATATTTCTAATCAGCAACATTAATAACACCTCAACCCATTGTGCCGGTGCTCTACAAAAGCCATTAGAGCTCAGTTGCTGGTGTGGCTCTTCTTACTGAGATGCCTCTTGTTGGTTTGATTCCTTCCTCCAAAAAACACTGCACACACAATTTCTTTACTCTTACACTCACTTGACCGTGCTACTTATTAACAAACATGGTTAGTTTAAGTTCTTTATTTGCTTCTTTAATCAAAAAAAAAAACACTGTCTTTTAAATGGCATCTCTCTTTTTGTCAAGGTGTGTGACCACGAAAAGTTCTACTGAGAGAAAGTTGATACTTGCTGCATTATTATTTGGCACATAGTATATAGTACAATTTATTAATATATTTAAGAAGGCACGGGTCTGTCTCCACACTGGTTTGGGCAGATGTTTAAGAGGCAGTCATATTTACTCAAGGACAGAAAAGCTAATGTCCTTGAGCATCAGTAGAACATCAGGTTTTTATTCCCGGACTCGCATATCTTATTTAAAAAGACACAGGTTCTAACAGGAACTGGTCATTATTTTCTCTTTACTCAGGTGGTGTCGTCTCTGCCCGATGACTTAAGACCTGGGCCAGACCTGTATGGTGTACCATGGGAACCTATCATTGTCTCTGGCCTGTTGGGCCTGATGACACTTCTGTTGTTCACCTGTAGATGTTACAGCTCTGTGAGTGCACAGCCATGCATATTCACTTCAACATCATAAATATTTTTTGCCACCTAAGATGGTTTCTTAGTATGGTTTCTATTTGAACTGTCGGACCTGTCACTAAGCACATTTTTTCTTCTTCTTTCATTTCTTTTATTTCCTCACAGATAAAAAGCAGAATTTATCGACGTAAGTTCTCACTTCCTCTTCCTGAGTGTCATTTTATGGACACGTTTAACATTATCACTGACAGTTTTTCTTCTCTTTGACCTGTGAATGTTAACAAATAAACCACTTTTTTTTTTTTTTTTTTTTTTTTTTTTTAAAATGACACAAAATAAATCTGAAATTGTTTTTGGCTGTTTTTCAGGTAGAGAGCAGGGGATGGCAGAACAGGTTGCACAGCTACTGGATGAGAAATCCAAAGTCCTTGAGAGTCTGAGTCAGTGTCAACAAGAGGTTAGTAGTTATGCCAGTGCTGTCTAGACACAGATCTGGTCTCGCACAATAATGTGAGGTCAGAGATTTTTTTGTTATATATATATATATATCCTTCTATAGATTTCAGATAATTTGGATTACAAGCTTTCTAAGGTGATATCTACAAAGCAGAGAGGTTTACTTACTGAGCATTTGTAGGTGATCAGAAATCTAATGTAATTCTTGATGATATCATGCATGATGTACTGAGAAATTTATTCATCTACAGTATGACAACCTTGAGAGTTCACTGAGGGACAGCGGTGTCTTGGGTCAGACTCAGAAGACAGAACAACTGGAGGTAAGGCAGAGAAAAGTATGGAAACCATTCTTGGTGTAAAGAAAACCTACTTGAATGCTTCTTAATGAATATGGCTCACACAGTCTTCATGTCTGGTACACTGCTACACTCCCACGAGCCTCATCTGTGTGAACAGAGACACATGTCCTATTGTTTATTCAGTTGAACAAGCTTGTATTTTTTATTTGCTGTCAAAGTCCCTACAAAGAGTTTTTTTATTTTTTTTTAAACAGCCATATGTTCACACTTGTTGGAATAATTTTTGAGTGAGTGGTAATGTATAGTGAGGTTTAGCATATTACAAAAAGAATAATAATAACATTATTATATTATTTTTATTATTATTATTGATGTACACAATGAAGTACAGCCACTGCCGTATAATGTTTGACACAGACTTGCAGAACTAGTCAAAATGTAGAATATTTACACTGCTTCACCTCAGATCTGTAGTGACATTATTTGTCATGTCTTTACAACCCTTACTCATGTTACTGTGTCCCAGTTTTGCAGCTACTTGAACTAGTTTTCTGATCTTGTTGTCTTAGGTCAAAGCCAGACAGTTGGAGCACTCCAAACAAGAGTTGGAGAGGGATCTGGAACAGCTAAAGGATCAACTGGACCAGCAAAGGGAGCACAGGACAGAACAAGAAAGGAGGGTAGGTTCACACACTAACAGAAGTACTGTGGAAGCCTAGTTGGCAATCCTGAGTGAGAAGCTGTAGAATTCATAGTGAATGAAAGTTGTTTTGGTTTCTCTATCCAGATAGCAGTCATCGAGGAGAGCATGAAATCCCTTGAAGATGAAACTAAAGACTTTCAGTCACAGGAAGAGCAGGTGCAGTATTCCAAAACTGTCACATTTGCACTTTCGCCTGTCTGTTCTCTTTCCTCTGTTGGTGCTTCTTTTCCGCCTCTTCTCTGTTCCACTAGGTTTTATAATATTTCTGTCTGTCCTTCTCTAGGCGCAGACCACTTTGAAAGTGTACAGCATGAACAGTGACAGACTACAGAGGAACTTGGAAACAGCTGGAGAAGAGAATGTAGTGCTAAAGGAGAGCAATGCTCATGTACGATGGACACACACACACAAAAAACTTCGTATGGCAGTAAACTAAATAGTGTTTCCAAAATGGGTGCACAAGATTGTTGGCTTACCCCCCTCTTTTTTTTTTTTCCTCCCCCCAACTCTTTTCTCCACAGTTGAGGCAGCAGGTGGAGGGATGGGCAGAGAGAGTGAGTGAATTGGAGGCAGAGATGAAAAGGTGTGAGGTTGCTTACAGCGGGATGATGCAGGATGTGGCCACAAAGGATGAACGTATAATGGTATGATTTATTCTAAGGTTAAGTTCTGTGAAGCAGCCCATAAAAATGATAAATTTTAAATTTGGCCAGTCTTCTTTTGAGGTCATCTTTTTGGAAATGCCTGAGTTGCTACCAGCTCAACTTTTATTTTTATGTTGTTCAGTCCATTTAGTCCTTTTCAGGTCTGCCTCTGTGTGAAAACAGACACCCTTTAACTCTCTTTATATTTCGGGAAGGTAGACAAAAGTTGCAAGTAGGGTGCTGAGTTTAGATTTTGTTTGTGTGGCCAAAAAATAAAGAACACTGGCACAAATCACAGTTCACAAAATTTCCACTGAACATTCTTAGGACAAAGGTAAATTGCCTCTATTGAGGTAATGGTGGATGATTAATCTGATTGTAATCTCAGTTTTAATTTAGGTTTCAGATTACTCCTTAGCATTTGTTTTTCTCTTTTTTTGTCTGGTGTTATAAATCAAGACTGTTTCTTTCGTTTACACTGTAGCACTTACAGACCTCCTTAAAAGTTCCACCTCACTTGCTGACTGTAAAAAGATTCTTCAGTTCATAAGATCTATGTAGAAGTATTATCAGTTATTACTTTTTTTTTTTTCTTTCCCCCAGATTGCTGTGGGTGTCCCACTGTTTGCTTTCAGTAGTCGTGACTGGTCACCGTCAGCTTTGGCTTTGTATCGTTATCTCCACAGCTGGTTAACTGTTTCCCTAGGTGCCAAAGCCTGGCTCTATCTTTGCCCCCGTTTTCTGGTCAATGCTTGACTCACTATCAGATAAATGTGTGATTTTGTGAAATGAATGAGTAACTGTGCCAGTTGTGTTCAAGGGTTTTAATTTTGTCTTTTGGGGGGCAATAGTCAAGTTGCAGTGAGCATGCTCCTCGTTGTACTTCTAATCTGTCTTCAGGCTTGGAAACTATAGACTGTTTAACCAAAAAGTGCTGCGTTGTAATTGACGAGCCAACTCTCAGCACCAACAACAATTCTCTGCATAGAAGTCGGGTCAGTTTGAAACAGAAGCCATTTGCTCTGCTCATTTTCCCCACGTCTTTCTTTCTGTTTGCTTTTCTTCACAAGAGAGCAAACAGAGAAAAAAAGAGGATCAGCGCACACAATGTTAGTGGCCATAATAGGACTTCCAGGGGAGTGAACTGAAAACAGCAGCCATGCTACAAGCTGCCTGGACTTCTATGAAAACACGATCTTAAGGGCAAAAACAGACATTTTTAAATTTCTGATTTTATGTTTTGTTTTGTGTTTTGCTTTTAACTATATTAAATCAGGTCTCAACTACTGTCATGTCTCCAGAAAATGGCAGAATGACAGAAAATATATTAAAATGATTCAGTGAGAATATAATTAACTGTCAGAAAAAAATCTGTTTGCTTCTAGTCCTTAACAGATCGACTGCTGAGGTTGAAAGGCTGGGATTCAGAGCTGGAGGAAGAGGAAGGAGGAGAAAAGGAGACAGCCAATGGTACGCCAGAAAAAGGAGAGAAGAATGGAAGAGGGGACATAACGGACACCCAGGCCCATCTGCAGAAAGTCCAGAAACTTGTTTATGCTGCTAAGGTAGATGGAAACAACCAAGCACATAGTGTTTAGCATTCAAGTTGATGATGTGCTGGCACGCAAGAATTATATTTATTTATTTTTTTATTTTTTTTTTTTTTTAATGTAATCTCTGTAGAGTTTCCCCTCTAACATGTCTTTATTTTTGTATAGCTGAATGCAGACCTCAAATCCCTAGATGAGGATAAGGACAGAGTATTTGCCAAACTGAACGATGAAATCAAAGCAAAAGAAGACCTGCAATGTAAGTAAACTACAGAACATCTATGTCAATGTACTTATTAACCTTTTCCATATTAATGATATGTATGAACCATGCTAGAGTCTCGGCATATCCCTGGTAGCGTGCATGTCATGTCTTTTGTTTTTGATTTTTTTGTCCCCCCCCCCCCCCCCCCCTCAAGTGAGCATAGAAGATATGGAGAAAGAGAAACTAACTTTGCAGTCGGACGCCGAGAACTACTCGGATCAGGTAACTGACCTCACCTGTGTCTGACTGTATTTGTTCTATACATGGTCCATATCTGTTTTCCTTTGGATTAAACCTTTTACCTTGTGTTTAGGTCCAACGATTACAACAGAAACTCCAGATTATGACAGAAATGTATCAGGAGAATGAGCTCAAACTGCACAGGTATATGCATATGCAGTAAACGGTTTTATATGAACAAATCTATCTGTAACAATCAGATGATGTTAAAACTGTGTCATTAAATATTTGTAGACTTCTGACGGTGGAGGAGAAAGAGCGTGTGCAGAAAGAGGAGAAGTTAAACAAAGCAGACAAAAATATTGCGCTGGCGATGGAGGAACTTAACAACTACAGGTAGCTGAAACACAGTCTGTAGCAGCTTGAAAGCATTTGTTAGTTTTTCGTCCTTACAAACTGTCTCATTTCTGCTTTGCTTCAGGCAACGAGCTGAAGAAATGGAGGAAGAGCTGGAGAAAACCAAACAGTCTTACCAGACTCAGATATCAGCACATGAAAAGAAAGCTCATAATAACTGGGTTAGTAAAACTCGACAAAGATTTGTCAAGTTTCTTTCTGAATTGTTACACTTATGTTATAAAGTGAAAGAAACTGTGGTTATACAACTAATTGCCCCTGAAATTCTTGTCTTGTTATGTTTTTGGCATTTCCAGGTGGCAGCCCGAGCAGCAGAACGAGAACTGTCAGACTTTAGAAGAGACAACGCTCTCCTCAGACAGAAGTAAGCATGATGTCAGCATTTTGAGTGAAATACTGAGATGATTCCCTCATCTCCATGTTTCTGCAGAGATCTATGATCCAGTATAGTCCTTTTATTGGCTTTATGTTTGTGCCTTTTTTTAAAAAATAAAAAGTTGTGAACACACATTATAAATGAGCAGTTCTTAAGACTGAAATGTACTGCTACTTTTGTCATGGCAGCTTTTAAATACATTTTCTTTTTAAATATGTTTCTTAACAATTGTATTAACATCTCCAGGACCAAAAGTGCTTGCCATGTTTTAACTTTAGGTGTGATTGTTTGCAGACTGACGGATACACAGTTTAAACTGGACGCCCTCGACAAAGACCCGTTTGCCTTGAACAGTCTAGCAAGACCAATGCCTTTCCGCGGTACGTACACACACGCACATATAAATCATTAAAACATGACATGAATCATCAAACCTGAAAGGCCAGTCAGTGGAAAAAAGCGTACTTTTCAGTAGAATCCTGCAATGAATTTTCTTCTAATCTGGGGCTTAATCCACGTCTGGGACAACTCACAAAAATGTCTCTGAGGACTTAAAGCTGCAAAGGGTATTTTCAAACTGTTTGGATGAAGAACCTTCTTGGAAGAGGAAGTGAATTGTCTTCAAAAACTTAAAGAAGTCCAGTAGCCACCTTTTAATGCTCTTAAGCCTCCCTGAGCCTGGTTCAGCTGGAGGTTTTCTTCTGTTAAAAGGGTGTTTTTCTTTCCCACTGTCACCAAGTGTTTGCTCATAAGGGGTCTTTGATTATTGGGGTTTTCGCTGTAGTGTTGTCGGGTCCTTACCTTATAATATAAAGCGTATTCAGGCGACTGTTGTTGTGATTTGGCACTACATAAATAAAATGGAATTTTATTTATTTATTTATAAATGAGACAGTTTTGGAATGTGAATCCTAAGAAGTGGCCACCCTGCAAAAATCTCTCTGAAAGTACTATAATTAGAGTGACAGATTAAAATCTCTAGATGTAAATCACTGACTGAAGAAGGTGGTTGGAAAGTTCTAAAAAAAAAAAAAAAAAAAGCTGCTTCTTGCCTAAATTGCGGTCGTAAGACTCTGCAGGGCTGCAGATTTTCTTCCATTTGCACTCACCAAACATTCCTTTATTTCCAGCTGAAAGGTCACCGTATGTTCCTTCTCCTCTGGGTCGACCTTCATCGGAAACCAGACCATTTCTCTCACCTCCTACGTTAATGGATGGACCACCTGCTCGACTGTCTCCTAGAGGTAAATGCATTTAAAGGTGCAGCTAGCTGCAGCAAACACATACACGAAGCATGGCCAGATCCTTAGAATGACACACAAACACTACAAATATAAATATACTTGTAATAATTTTATTCTTACATAATTGAGAGAGTACATTTTCTCATTCATACTCATAAATGGTGTAGAAACATGCAGCATGTTGGGGATGACCAGCTGACTATAGCATGACAAACTGCTGAAGCATTTTGTTGCATGGTCTGTGCATGCTAACAGCAATCTTGAATGCACAAAAGACAACAGAATATAATATGATGAAATCTGGACTTACTGTCATCACCGTCTCTGGGCGTTTGTTCTGCTTGTTCTCTTTCTTCTTCTGTGCCCCTCTCTCTGTCTGTCACTTTTTTTTTTTTTTTTTTCCCCCCTGTCTTCTTCCAACAATCCTTTCCTGCACAGTGTCTCGTGGTCCAGGGGAGCCCCCAGGAGGCCAGGGGGAGATGGAGCGCAGTGGAGGTCCTCATTCAGACAGCGGCTCAATCTCTCCTACCTGGGAGAGAGATCGCAGAGGACCCCCACCAGGACCTTTACCAGGACCACCTGGGCCTTTAGGACCTCCAGGTGTGTGAAAAAAAACTGGAGAGAACCAGACTGTTACAAGTGCCCACACAGCCAACATCTCACAGATTATCAAGACAATGTTTAGCAAACAGAAACGAAGGGCCAAAGTTTCAAAAAATGAGGTCAGTGTAAGTATGAGTAATCCCTGTGAGACCTTAAAATAGCCACATGGAAGCCCCCTGTGCACCTATTCAAACCTTTTTTTTTTCCAAACCTTTTTTTTTCCCCCCAGCATCTCCATTAGGTGATAGTAAAACTAAGTTGTCACTGCATGGATGACGTTCCCCTGCAATGGTTCCAGCACTTGCGTATGAAAAGAATGAATGAGTACATGAATACACAAATATGAATAGAAGTTAGTTGATATTCAACATAGTTGTCATGCATATTATTACTGTGTGCATGTGCATCTTGCATTTTAAATATAATATAAGTATAGTGTGTGTGTGTGGGGGGGGCTAAAGCATGTTGATGTTGCATGTTCATTGTCTGGAAAGCATTTTGAGTTTTTACTCTGGATGCTAAAATTGTCCCTGTGATGAAAGTATTTGTACAACGTATTACTACATTTCTATTTCCAGCTCTTATGTGGTAAACCTCAGACACTCACTCTATCCTCTGTTTTCTGAATGTCACCACAGATTTAAGCTTTGTGTAGCAAATATCTTCTTACTATCCATCGCTCTCTTCTTCAGGTTATATGTTTCCAGAACCAGGAGCTCCCATGTACAGAAGACCTCTACCTCCTCCAGGAGCTCTGGGCCTTTTGCCTCCTCCTGACTCTCTCCCTCCTGGCGTCCTTCCCCCCGGTGTCCTCCCACCTGGTGTTCTCCCTCCCGGCGCCCTCCCTCCTGGCGTCCTCCCTCCCGGTCCACTCCCTCCTCGTGCCCTTCCTCCCGGTCCACTCCCTCCTCTCCCTCCTGGCTCCCACCATCCTCGGAATGTTCCTCCAGGACCCTCTCACCCTGCAGACATGCCAGGTGAGTTTCTGCTCTCTCTCTTTTTTGACTCTAAATGGGTAAACTTGGACATGTAAAGAAAAGCAATCCTCCTTAACATGTGCTGAAATGCACACGTGACCCTCATATTTCTGTTAATTCACTAAATGTTTTGTCAATGCAGATTCCTACAGAGAAAACAGCTTTGGACCTGGTGAACAGGACCATAGAGAGGTAAGTATATCGTTAGCTTCATAGCATAAGTGCCTAAGTCATTTGTATATCTATATGACTTAGGCACTTATGCTATGAAGCTAACGATATGCCTCTGTGTGTGAATACTGAGTGCTTATTTGTGGCTCAGCCTCTCTAATCTTTTTCTGTCTTCCAACAGTCCGGTCCTGAACGCAGGACTCCCCCTGAAGCAGATCCAAGGATGGGTCCACCAATGGGTCCCATGGATGGTCCCTTTCCTCGCAGAGCCCTTTATGGACCCCCACCTCCTGATTTCTACTCTCCCAGGGGACCTGGGGGACTTCCCATCAGGCCTAGTAGGAACTTTCATCCGTCTTTGCACCTTTAACCATCTCCAGATGTCATTATTGTAAACTTGACCTTTCCATTTTTTCCCCCTTCAGTGTGGGTTCCTCAACCTCCAGGAGTGATGGCCCCTCCTCGATACCATCCTAGTGGAGCTCCCCTTCCTGTTGGTCCTCATCCTCACATGCCCTCCTATGCTCCCAATATGCGACCCCCTTCTCCCGACGGCCACCCACCTTCTTCCATGGGCCCTCCCCCACCTCATCAATCCCTCCCTCCCGCACCACAAAGCCAGTCTCCAGAGAACGCAACCTCACCTGAAGACGCCATTTGAGCCTGACTGAGTTTCTACATCAGCTGTGAGACGAAGAACTTCTGATTAATGTTTAACGTGAACAGTGTAGGGCAGATTGCTGGTTACCCTTTTTCCATAAACATCTATTTATTCACCAGAAGGATGTGTTTATGGAATAGTGTTTGCAGGGGAGAACATCCTCCTTCATTGGCCTGTTTTCTTGCTGCTTGTTGTCCAATGACATTATTTCTTACGTCTTTGTTATTCCCTCACCTGTTTCGCTCACCATTTACATTCTCTATGAGGAAGCTGATGTTAAAGTAAACTCGGCCTGGACTGCGTGTGTCACATGACCCAAAAACAGCTGCCTGTCGTCTAGTCAGCGTCAGAGGTTTTTGATGGGAATACTTCACCGAGATGAAGGAGAGATTTGAATGATCATAGCATGTCTGTCATGGCAAAAACACAACTAGCCCTGAAATAGTTTTTGTCTGTCATCATCAGTATAATTTAAAAAAAAAAAAAAAATGTAGCTGGTTAGCATCTTGTCGTTGGATTTTATGACACTTCAGTCCGATCACGTTAAGCCTGGTTTTGCCTGCGACTGAGCGGAGTTGATCTTGAACTCAAATGAGACTGCTTTTGGTGAAATGTATCAGAGTTGCATAATTGAATTTCACTGACTTCCCTGTGGGAAGTGGGATATTTTTCTTCTTATTTCAAAGTGAGAGAAGCAGTTGAACAGTGCTTTTGATCATGTTACAGTGACTTTAATATGGCCTAGACTTTGAAAAACGTGGCTTATAATAGCTGCTCATGTTTCCCTGAATAAACAGTCACAGGAGTGAGTTTAATAGACTGACTGGAACAGAGGATACCTTCATGTGAATTTTGTAAAAAGTGATTATTGCTAGATTAATAAAGACTTGAATTGTCAGTGTCATCATATTTACTAATGTAAGTTATGCATACAGCTGTAAAGTCATCAGGAGAAACAAAACATTAAAATGTAACTATTTTTAAATAAATTTTTAAATTGTTTTGAATTTGACCAAATACAACCCACTCTGACCTTAAGTGGACCAAACCACTGAAATTGATGGTGAAAAGAAGTTCAATTAAATATTGAATCCCTGAGACATCTTAATAGAAAGTTTCTGTCAACATTAAACATGTAAAACTTGAGAAAAAGATCTGCTAGCTCATTACCCAGACTGTCCTATAATTAAAGTTTTAATAGGGGGTTAGAACTTTTGTCATTTAATTGTGTATCTCTTAGTATGAATGAAGTCTTTATCAACTGTAAAACTTAAAATGCATTTAAATGCGTGCTAGTCCTCCGCCGTGGAACTTTGAATCAACAAGTTTTGATGCTGTAACTTAATCTGATGGAACTTCTTTTGCTTTTAGGAGCTAGTGCAGCCTATTTAATATATTGCTATGCAGTATTTGTGTGTACAAATTATTATATTACAGGGGCATATTTATTTGGATTTACATTAGCTCAGTCAGTTACATCAAGTAGATTTGAGACATGAAAAAAAAAAAAAAAAATTGCAGGGCCTGCCTGCCACAACTTAAAAACAGTAGAGTTGTTCCGTTACAACAACTCTAACCTGTTGTAATCATTAGGTAATGTAGGAGAATACTGCACGTTCTTCTGAAAGAGGAAATACATCTGCTCTATTATTTTATTAAGAGTACACAATGTATACTTTGAGAGCTCGACAGGTTTTTCCCCATTTAGTTCCTGCATCCATTGCTGCTTCCTTTTAAAGATGTGGAAGCACTCTGTGAGCTCCGCTGCAGAAAGTTGCTAAATATTTCATTGGTATTAATGAAGCAATCAGTTGCAAAGATGCAAGGCTGAAATCGAGAGGAAGTAGCTCTGCCGACAGCGCTTTCACAAAGACGCCTAAAGGACACGTTTATAAAACAACTTTTAATTGTAAAATCATCAACATGATAAACAAGAAAAGGACAAGTGAAAACATATTGTCCAAACTTTTGAATATTACATCCCCAGAACCTAAACATAAAAAACGATGCTATCAAATGGCAGTTTTGTTTCATCATCAACCGTGAGATGACTGATTAAAGGATTTTGGTGGTTTAATCCCCCCACGTACAATTAACATTTCTGCAGGCTTTATAACAACGAAACAATGCCAACAAATCTGAACAACCATGCCAACCACTAAGTTACCTAACGGTGTTCATAAAGATGCCAGCATTTACACGTTCATGAGGAAAAATGTGAACTGTACTTTGAAGAGCATGAGAGAGAGAACAGAGGTAGATGTGAGAGAAGAGGATGCAACACCTGCAGAATGACAACATTAGCACTTTAACTTTTCATGTGCTGTTTATACATTACATTTAGCCCTCACTTAAAATAGTCCACCTTCTGTTCTTTATATCCACTGGAATATGATAAAATAACCAAACAGAATTTAATGAAACTTTCTGGTCAGCCTCAGCACAGATCTGACTCACTTCCTTCAAAGTAAGATCTGGTATTGGTGGATAATTCTTTCAGCACCTTACAGAGACTGCTGTTTTAGCATTCCATCACTACAAGCCAGAGGAATGTGCCTTGACTGTCCATAAACACTGTACTGTATGAACAAGGCAGATTGAAAAGAAAAATGCCTGTTTTTACTCTTACACTAATGACAAAAAGTCTTTGTAAGTCAGCTCACTGACAGGAATTCTGTGCATTACTCTTTTCCAAATAACCCCTTTTACTGGTTTTGTAAAATATCTCATGGATGGTCTTCAAAACAAAGTAAACTGTATTAAAGGCCAAAAAAAACAGACAAACAAACAAAAAACCCATATATTTTATGGCATCATTGATGAACTTGTATTCTCCCCCCACTTAGTCACTGGAAGCCTGAAATTTGAAAACCTACAGCAAAACACATGGTGAATCTGTGAAGTCAAACCAAGTCCTCGACCTTGTTGAGCACAGAACAACTGATTTCTTTACCAACCAATAATCGACACAGAGTTTGCAAGCTGTAAAAAGTCAGACTTAATGTGAATTTGATGCTCGGCTGAAATGTTTGCTTAAACAAATGACTCATTTTCATACTCCCGCCCATTTTACCAGCATAAGCTCACCAATTAACTCACTCAAGGCAACCACAATGTGGAGCGAGGACACCAACCTCACCGAATACGACCTTTGAGAAGCGTTTAAATTTTTAATGAAGGCCATCTGTGCATCCGAAGTGAATGGATGTATTCAAAATCTAAACACTGACTGAAAAGCATTTTGAAGGAACAGGTTCAGTGATGCTTAAGCTGTAGCATCAATGGCTTTTACGCGCTGAGCCGTTTTCATAACATTTAACATGAGATGTTTGTTTTAATTGTTGTGGTTTTCTTAACAAACTACAAAAACCTGTGTCGGCTGAAACCGTCTACAGAGCCTGAGTGTGAAATAAAGCAGCAATACCCAAACATACGAGCGGTGATCAATAATGCTTCCGTTCCTGTTTATCTATTAAAGTCATGATGGTTGGCAGGAGAGGCAGCTTGACCAATCATCTCACAGACAGGTGGAATCACTGTCAGCTGAGAAGTGCAGAGGATTCTGTGAAGACTGAGAAATGTCCTGTTGTGTGCATTTTTATGACTGCAGACCTGAATGCCACCATGTGTCATGTAGAGGTTTCCGTGTTGGAGGTCCTTGAGGTGTTTTTTCCTATGCGGCTGTTTGTGTGGGTGTCTCAGCAGTTTAGAATGGGCCTGCTTCTGTCAGGTCTGAATGGGAACGCAGAGCTCTCAGAGTCAGATCTCCCTCTGTGAGGCCCGAGCGTAGCCACGGCCTGGGTGAACACACACATGATTGTTAAATGTTGCCTAAACACACAATAAACCGCCACAAAGAGACAAAGATAAGAGGATTTTCGCATTTCTGAATTTTGTGCCTCCTCATCCTTCTGCCTATGACTTGGAAATCAATCTCAGTACATATTAGATGTCTTAATTCCTAAAATGCTTCTGGAGGAGAGGGACGTACTTTGTGGACAGTTGTTGCTTCAATTTCTCAAGCTAGTCCTGCCCATTAACACATACCTTCCTGATCGCGGTCCAGTCCTCTAGGATGTCCAGATCTGGTAGCATGTAGACAATATATGGACGTAAGCAGAGTTAAGGACAGTGACTGACTGCTAGAGCAGGGATGAAATGTAATCAGACACATGGCTACAGCACAAGTAGTTAAGTTATTTAGGAGTAGAATCATTATGAGCAAGAGTAAAGACATTAGAAGGATATCAGACACCACCGATGGGCGTCTCCTCTTCTTATCTGGACTTAAAGCATCTCGCCTCTTCTTCCTTCCTGACAGCTCATCGTTCCACAGCTCTGATAGAAAAATAAAAACAAAAACTCAAATGTTTTGTCTTTGCATTCATTGTAATGTGACTTCCCGTATATGGTGGGAGGGTACAAACGTAATCAAAAAACGTGAATGACTGTGTTACCTGATGTAATATCAATGCTGTGCCTGTCCTCCTCTAGTCTTCGGATTTTCTCCTCCAGCTCATTCTGCACTGTATCAAACAGCAGCAGCTTCTCACTCTGCACACACAGAGTCAAAATAACACACAAAACACATAATCATACACACAGACTGGCTCAATTCAGTTTTATTTATAAAGCGCCAAATCACAGCAGTAATCACCTCAAAGCCCTTTATAATATAAAGACCATATAATAATACAGAGAAAACAATTGCATTACCACATATCTGAATAAATAAAAAATAGTTTGGAATATTAAACTGTGTGTCCAACCTCCCAGTGTTGACATGCTGCCTGGATCTCACAGTCGTACTTGTTCTTCACAGACTCCAAACACAACTCTCTGTAGATACCTGCCAAAGACAGAGCGAGACACACAATATCCAAATGAATAAAGAGATCAGTGTGTCAAAGAACTTGTGCTATTACTAATACCACCTTTATTTGAAAGGGCGTGTCAAAAAAAACAACAAAAAAAAACTTGTTTTTGCACGTTCCGAGTAATGACACAATCTCTGTGCTATCTAACTAAACCTGGGCCAGCGCTTTTTCCCAAGAGTCTGTTTAAGAGGTCCTAAAACACCACTTCAGTGCTGAGGCCAGATGCAAACAGCAAAATTCAAATTCACACGATGTGGAGAAACCACATCGTGTGGTTTCTCACAGTGGGGATTTTGCACATCAGGATTGCTCCACATTTCCATACTGTGACTTAGCATGCAAAAACTGGCTAATATAAATCTTTACATAGTTAATAGTTGATATAAAAGAAAATTCCGAATGGATGCTATGTATATGTAAATTAGGCTACTTCTTGCCAGCAGTCTGATATGCACCAATGCACAGGTTATTGATTAAACACACCAACAGCAGTCTTCCTTAGTAGAATGCTGCTTGTTACTAATTTGTTACAAGATGGACTTGCATTATCCGCTAGATGTATTTTGCCTATGTGTACTTTAGACAGTGTTTCCTACAGCCTCCTACAGCCACCTACAGCCATACAGTCACTGACCATGTTTGATTAAATAAATACTGTTTACTCCTGGATTTTAAATTGAAAACAACACGTTGGCTTACACACTTTTTCTGTAATTAAAAAAAAAAAAAAAAAAGGCACACAAAATGTTTTTCTGCAAACATTTCACTTTTAATTCATGTTACTAGGTTACATGTCAACTTTCTGCAAATGCAAAGCAGGCAACTCAACACCCTGCTGCACAAACTGCAACTCTACCAGAAGGCATTGCACAGCTGGCTACATAAACAACGAATGCGAGTGTGATGTGAAGGTGTCTATGCGTTTAAGTTACCTGCCACCTTGGTGCGGACCTGCATGTTCTCCAGCAGTACTGCCAGAGGCTCCAGATATTCTGCCGCCCGGCCAGCCTCCACCTCTGCCAGCTTGCTGTTAACCTGACTGAGACGCTCACGATACAACCTGTACACAGATGCAGGAGTAAATATGGATGCAACTCACTGTTATATGACTTTCCTAAAACAACTCCCATTTGAAGCAAAGAGTCAGTCTTACTGGTCTTTGAGATCAGTGAATTGCTTCTCCAAGTTGCACATTTCATCCAGACACTCCATCCTTCTCCGCTCACAGTCCTCCTCATCCATTTCTAGAACAGCATAAAACAAACACACCTTTGGTATGAAACTAGTCTTTGATGGAAGAAGGGAGCAACTCGGTGGCTATGTAAGCAAACTCTGCTGAGTAGGAATATAATAATATTCAGTTGAAGCTTTGTCAACTTTGTAAAATCTGATTGATTCACTCAAGTATTCATTTTTAATGACAGCTGTACAGGAATGTTCTGCTCATGTCCTGTGGCCAGTGTTTCTCACCTGAGCTGTCTCCATCCTCAGAGACAGAGGAAGTGTCAGAGTCCTCTTCCTCTGAGCTTGATGCCTCCTGCTCATGTTCCTCCGCCTCCATCTCCTCAGCTGTACTCTCCTTTTTCTCCCGGTCACGGTGCAATGGCATGGCGGCAACTCTGCGTCAGGTTACTGGTGTGGGACAGAAACATAGCCAGGTTGTTTTGCCAGTTGCACATACAATATTCAATTATTTGTTAGGCAGCAGAACTCCTATATTTTACTGATGGTAGTCACTCTCTTCTTCACCTCTTTTGTACACTGTTCATTGCTCTGGATGGTTGACCCCGGTATTTAAACTCATGTCCCCTCCCTACCTCTCCTCCTTGCTGTTTCACTGTTACACCTCCTTCACCATGATCACACACTTCTCTGCCACCTCTGACTTCCTCATGCAGTACCACAGTTCCTTTCTTCATATCCTACCATATGTTTTCTCTAGATTATTTAAAACACTAAGGGAAATTACAAATCAGCATGCCACAACTACTAGGTTGATTAAAACGTTAATAGTTCAGTTGCTGCTCTGATTGATGCGCTCATCCTGAATTAATTAAATATCACTAACAAATGTATTGCTAAAGAACATCAACTCTGTTTTTTCCTGTTGATAAAATTATATAACTTCTTAACTTAGAATTATTTCTGGGTTTTTAGTTTGATTACGTCCTTCATATATCCAGCGATCGTTGATCAACCAGGTGATATTTTTTTACTCACATTTACCTGTGTAATATTCAGCTTAACTAAAGAAGCTAATAATGTGGGATATTCGTTTATACTGTCCGTAGTGAACGACTTCTCACACACATTTTTCTTCAGTTAACTGTTTTTAATGGTGGAACTTGAAAAGTATCCTCAAGTTGTTTGAATATTATATACAATAATCGTACACATGATTTTATTGCTTATGCTAGTTTATTCGCTAAGCGCTCCCTAGCTTAGCTTTGAAATTACTAAATTATTCAAAACAAACAATACACGACAGCAGTATTAGCATTTCGTTAGCAAGAGAATATAGTTAAGTAGCAAGAAAAACTATCACGGCTTAATTACAAATATATACAAACAAGCAAGCTTTAACTGACTCACATCTTACAAGATAGGTGGTACTTTGCAGGATGTGTTGGGGAAAAATGTTTTCGGAGAGAAAAAAAGTAAAAACTTATCGTTATACCTCAGTTACGGTTACACTCGTGTGCTCCAGCTAAGCTAAAAACAAATCTCCGCAGGACGCCTTTATTTGTTTTGGGAATTGTAGTTTTCTTTATCTAGAATAGTCGAATGAATAGAGGACCACTGTGGAAGCTTAAACTACATTACCCATATTTCACCGCTCTAGCTTGAGGCGGAGAGTTCGAACAGAATCCTGCACATTTAAAACATTAAAAGATTAAAACCCACGTATGTCCAAAGTATGTAAGATCTGTGTGATATTTATGACAAAGGGGATAGAAATTTTGCTTATTACTGTGGCATTTTTGCGTTGAATTTATCTGCTATCTATTATTTTGTTTTCCCTCCTCCCCTCCTCCGCCATGATGTTTTCTAACTAAGCAGCTAGTGACTGTTGTGGAGAAGGGAGGTGCAATGGATGGATGCGTTGCCCCGCTACGCTGTACATATTTGTCTTAGTTTAAAGAGAATGAGTTTCTCTGATAATTTTTTACCCGTAGAAATACTCCATGCTGTTGCGGAGGGCTGCTAATGCTCCGGGAGACACGCTTTTCGTTATAGTTTGAAGATTAGCTGGCTACACAGGCTAGCTCCTCCTTGCTGTCTACCATCGCATTCTTGCGTCTCCTGCCTCAGGAATGTTTTCCAAAAAACCTCATGGGGACGTTAAAAAATCCACACAGAAAGTGCTGGACCCAAAGAAGGACGTGCTGACGAGGCTCAAGCATCTCAGAATAGTCATAGGTGAGTTGGAAAGCATTATTAAAGGGCGAACAGCTTAGCTTCTAGATTTCAGTTTACTGCCTTGGTGCATGCCACACCAAACTCAAGTCAAAAAATCTCCAAGTTCAAAGTTGACTCGATTGTAGAGAGACACGCCGGATTTCTTTTCACAAACCAGAACACAGAAGAATATTTTGAAATTGTCTCATTAATTCGGCATCATGTCCGTTGTCTTTCATCAAACATTTTGTAAGGTTATATTATTTTTTCTGAATTGTTTATCTCTGAAGTCATAGTTTCTCCCCCTTTTACCGTCAGAATGATGGATATGTAACTCTCAATATACGAAGTGAATTTTAAAGGAGCCTGGCTGCTTCTGCTGTCGAGTTAAAGGGGAAGCTTTAAGGCTGTTATTTATATTGATTGTTTAGCAATACCATTGCATCGTCAGATTTATGAATGGAGTTTGGCATGGGGTGTTTGGATAAAATAAAATCAGGTGTGATGCGCGTTGAACATCTAAACAACCTCAGTGATGCTTCAGGCCGTTTGCCAGGCTTCTCTGGTTGCTGCAGGGGCGTGTCTGTGTGAGTTTTGGGAAAAGGCCTGATGTGTGAGAAATGCTGAATGTTTTCTTAACATGTGTTAAGATGTGTTGCAACACCAAACCACATTCAGGGAGAATAAAGGAAGATAGCAGGGTATTAAAGTGATGGATGAGTGTCTTTCACTGACACGCTTACTCCCACACCGACCAGAGAGGGAAATAGCCTCTACTATTTCCTCTCTGTGTCCAGTACAGTAGCTCGGCTTCCTGTTTCTATTGTAAAAGTTACTGGTGTCTGTGTTTGTGTATGTGTGTGCAAGACAGAAAAAGGAAAGGGGTGTGCCCCCTCCCTGTTCTCTATTGGGAACACAGGACCATGATAAGAGGCTGAGACACAAACACACTTGAAGTGAAATGGTCTGAAAGGAAGCAGATGACTGAATAATGGCTAAAGACATGTTTTGCAGTCAAGTTGCCATATGAAATGAAGAAAGTGGTTTTCATTTGCACAACACTGAAGAATTGTTAACTGCAGCAGTTAAGTATTTGTTCATGTTGTTGTTGTTGTTCCAGCCGTTGTGGGAAGCAGACAGGAGCACAAAGACTCTTGAGCAATTTTTAGGTTTTCAAAACTGGTCACACCTATTATGGCATAATGAGTAAAAGGAGCTGTTGCACTGCTATGCAATCAGGTTAATAAGCAACTGTTCCCAAATCCCTTTTGGCTTTCTTCATTCCAGACCCCCCCCTCCCTTTACATAAACGAGCTTTATTTAAAAAAGAAACCTGGTGATAAACTCCTCAGTTAAAACCAGTTGTTCTACTATTCTAATAACTTAACTACAGATGAACAGATTTTTACTGTGAGTTCAGTAGTGGTCCAGTCAGACTTTCTCATACAAGGCAAGAAACAGTGTTCAGATTATTCCAGTTAAGTCCTCAGAGTGAGTCATGAGTGATTTTTTTTTTTTTTAATGTATTTGTTATTTTTTACTCGTGTCTTGATGAAGAAAGTTTTGTTTGTTTCATTTTATTCAAATCGATAAAAACTTTTCTCTGTTTAAAAGTCCAAAAAGGATGTCCAGATGATGTTGAAAGTTTGATTTTTCACAAAATGTAGTTAAATGGACAAAATCAGATTTAACTTGCAGCGTACTGTGCAAACATCCCGAGCCACTGCCCCTTTCTTTATATTTTGCTTTTTTGTATTTTTTTTTTCTAAATTTGGTCCTGAGGTAAAGTTTTGTAGGCTTTCTAAAGGTCTTTCAAAGTTGTTGTTTTTTTGTTTTGTTTTCTTTTGTTTCTTTAAAATTGGCTGCTTTTTCACCCATTTTCAGTCCAGTCTTTGTTCCTGGTCATTTTCATATTATGGTTAATGTCACTTAAAACTGACCTGCAAACCTTCAAGCATTACAAAGGGTACTTAACTCAAGGGATGAACTTTGTGTCTACACAAAACAGAAAAATTAGCAAAGAACCAATTTTAAATTGTATCTGTAACAAAAACACATCATTTCTTCACATTTCTCAAGTCGAAGTTATAAAAATGCCAAAGATAACACAATTTTACAGACTTGTAATAGGTGTTTGGATCAGTTCATCTGCTGTGTCCAAAAGCCTGATTAGAAGTCAGCTCAGTGGAAGGGTGGGTGTTAAGAAGCCAACTGAAAATCAGCTGCAACAGGTCTGGTGGTGAGATGAATCCAAAGTTTTTTTTATTTTTGCTTCAAGTCATTGTCATTAAGTATGCAGGAGGTCAGGAAAGATGTACAACAATCAGCTTCTGTAGCCATCTGGAAAACACGATGGAGGCTGTGTCATGTTGATAAATAATAAACACAGAAAGGTGCCATCAGATCCACCATTGGATTGGCAACAGCAGGAAATCATATCTGGATAGAAAAACACACAAATAAACATTATCAGTCATGGATTGGCCTCCCAAAAGCCTGGACCTCAACATTATTGAACCACTGTGGGATCATCTAAAAGTAGCCAACATCCGAAGAAGAGCTTTGAATGTCTGTCAAGAAGTCTGCAGAACTATTCCTAAAGGCTACTTAAAGAAGTTACAAGAAAGCTGCCTCAGAGCGTTCAGACTGTGTTTAAGAATAAAGGTGGTCGTGCCAATGTTGACTTTCAAGCTCATTAAGATTCTGCAAACATTCAAACAATCCGTTGACTATCCAACTAGGAGTAATGCATGAACGATAACTTAACAAGCAGCGAGGAGAATTAAAGTTTAGACAGACAGGGAAAAATATTAACTTGAAGCTGTACTGCATTTGTGCTCCATCACACATTAACTGATGTCCTCAACTAGTGCAGCCACTTTACAGTCTGTAGTAAGAATCTGTAAGCAGGCTTTGGAAACACTAAATGAAAATCACAGTTAATGTTATTTACCTTTTACTTAAGGTAATGAGTCTGTATGGCGTTACTTAACAGAAGCATTTTTGCTATACAAATGTTTTTAAGGAAATAGCTGATTTTGTTTATTTGTTTTAATATGCCATTTAATTGCCATACATTGCAAGGAAAATTCTTAATTAAAAAAACAATTCCTAGAGCCATACATGCCTGCATAAATGATTAAAGAGAATATTGTACAAATATGTCGTTACATTCATGAATATAAGGGTTTGTCTTTCCAGATACAGATTTTGGAGACACTAATTCCTTTGGAGTTTCATCAGGAAGGGTGTCAGGGGTAAAAATCTGCCAAATCAAACAAGCCGCCCCACCCACTGTGGCGACCGCTTTGAATAAGGAAGCAGCCAAAAGTGGGTTTGTCCTGTATATGGAAATTTCTGGGACAACCAAAAAGGTGTTGGCCTTCCACTGAAGCAAAATCACAAGGACTGATTTAAAACTGTTTTACTCAAGCATAAAATTCATTTTTGTTTGTAAAACAGCCAAAAATATCAGCAAAATGCTTAAACTTCTGTTCTGTCCACTAACAAATGAAGGCCTGTTATGAGTTAACGCAAGTCATTTTTTCAGTTCTGTTTTTGCTTGTTTAGCGAACTCGAGCTTTAACAGTATTGCACTGTAGACCTGCACCACTGAATTAAGAAAAAATATTATTTATGAACATGTTGTCTGTTTCAAGAATACGTGAATTCACCATAATGATGCTGTGCGTCTTACAACTATGTTATTGAGCTTAATGAACAACTTCTGAGAAGGTCACTTCTTTGCAGGATCCTCAGTGGGTCATCTGGTGTTAAATTATGGGGCACAGAGGGTCGAAGTTTTATCGTGTGTCATCCATAGTGAAAATATATCCCTGCTGTTTGAATCAGATGAAATAGCAGAAAAGACTCTGCATCATTTGCTAAGAGATTCAGAATCACACCACAGCCTTTTTAAAACTTGTGGTGTGTTTCGGTTTTGCTTTTTAGGCTATGGGGACCAGATTCGTGTTTGTGCATGACCTTCAGCCACAGTGGTGGTTGTGTTTCAATATGAGTGTGTTTAAACCAGCGTGTTTGTGTGTGTGTCTCTTTCAACTGCTGCCATTAATGGTGAGGTGCAAAACGCATCAAGTAAACTTCCTTATTCTTGAAAAGAGACTGTTTGCATGACAAACTGAGCTGCGTGTTGTTTTTACAGCTTCTTTACATAACACGGGTATATTTAGAGCGCCCATATATGGTGGTAGGGTTATTTTATTTAAATATGCTTCCTGTGAAGAAGAGTGAGAATTGTCCTCTCACCACTGTGTTTTCTCCATTTAAGCATGAATTTTGACTTGTAGTTGAGTCGATTTGTGTTTGTATTTCATGTGTAAAGGTTTAAGAGGCTTTACAGGGGTCTACATAGGAAAGCTAATTTAGAACAAAATCACACAGAAGTGATACAGTGCACATACAGGCTGATATTGATAACACAAATGTTCTCTGTATCTGTAGTGTGTTCGATCACTAATGTGGCTGAACCTGCTGGTTAGTACCCCTCTGCAGCGGTACTATAAAAAGCACCATTTCCTGTTACCATCATAAACCAACAACACAAGTTAAACGGACAATTTTTTTTTAAAAAGTGTCTCTTTATGGGTTTCTGGTAATCAGTAGAGTTTCCTTTCGTGACATTTTAGGTCAACTATTCCAGAGATTTGGGAAATAAACAAGAAAAGCTCCAACCCCAGTTTGTCTCTGAGGAATACAGGATGTCTTAGTTTGACACGCATGTATGAGTGTGAGTTGTGACAAAAAGATAGTTGTGAAGCATTTTATATTTCTCACTATTTAATACTATTTAATATCTGTTTTAAAATCAGATACTTGAAGCCAGTGTCCTATAAGACTTGTTATTCCCCAGTTATTGGTTATTCACAGAGTCAAAGTAAAAAGAAAATCTCTGATTTCTTAAACTAGAGGGGTCGAGTTGAAGATGCACATGTGATGTTTTGTTTGTACAGAGGTGGGATTGTTAAGAGGAATATCCAGGTCTTGTGCGTGTGTGATGTTTGGTTAATGTCTGTGTAGGTTCTCTGTCATCCAAGTCATGTTAGTCTAAGGAGCTTGGAAAGAACGCGACTGGATTTTAAAATAAGATTTAAAAATTTGTTGAAGATGTTTCAGGCTTCTTCAGTTCTACAAAAAAGAAGAATGAAGAAGCCTCTTGGATGAGAGATTAAATGTGTTTAAGAAAATGTAAAGTTACATAAATGTTAATGGGTGTAAACGCTGAAGCAGATGTAGGGGAATTTATTGCGTTTTAATTTTTTTCCTATTCTCCTGAATGTGTATGTTCGTTGACCCTCTGATCCTTTGTACCGTTTATTTTTTTAGAAAATGCGGAGCCGGCCGAGCTGAAGCAATTCTTCGACCTGAACTATTCTCATATCTACTATGTTTTCTTTGAGAATTTTGTCACCATTGAGGTCAGCCTCAAGCAAAAAGGTAAGTATTACAGGTGGTATAAAATGGTGGTTTAACAGGTATTGTAGGCATAAATAAATGATTCTTTGTTTTTCAGGTCATAAATCTCAGAGGGAAGAGCTGGACTCGATCCTCTTCATCTTTGAGGTATTTGAAACCTTACAGATCTTTAGATTATAAGTATTGTACAGTTTGATTCCATTGAAGATATGTCACATTTGCACTTGCACGTCGTTGCCAGAATCTTAAAGCTAACTGTTATATCTGGGATATTTTTTTCTACAACATTCAGTCCTACGAAGCTGACCTCAAAATGTCGGGGTTTGTTGGTAGAAATAAATAACAGGACAGAGTGTGGCTGCACGGTGGATCCCTGACATTTTGTTAAACCACAGAGGTGTTTGTGCTTCCAAACGCTCGGCCTCTCTGTTGGTGTTCTCGATGGATGTCATAACACTGGCTATCATTCCACTGAATAAAAGACACTGGCATGTGGTGGTGCTTAGCGTAGCCAGGATAAGATAGCTGTGTGTGTCTGTGTGTGTGTGTGTTACTGACCTCCGTTTGCCCCTCAACATATTTTCAATTCAGAGCAGGGCTGGGCAGAGCACATTTCCAGTGAGAATTAAGATAAAGGAAAATGCTTAATGCTGATTTTCTTGAAGAACTTTGGCCAAACAATAAACAGTTGATTGATTAGTTACATTGTGATATTAACTTTCAATAATACCATAAGAGTGCAACTATGTAATGAAAACATAGCAACAATTTTTCCATTATTGCATTGCATGAATGAGAAATCAACCAGCCAACCGGTGAATTCATCAATGAATGGGCAATATCAATAATATAGCAAGACTCACTCTTAACGTGAATCTCTTTTTCATTTATTTAGAAAATACTTCAGCTCCTACCCGAGAGAATTCAGAGCCGATGGCAGTTCCACAGCATTGGTAACTCACTTTTAACCAGTATTTTACACTGTGGCCACTCACACGGTTACTCCATATGTAATGTTGAATCTCAAACAGCCTCTCAAAGCATCTTAGTGCTTCTGGCAACTTCTTGAGTTCAAAGAGAGGTAAGAGTAGCTGTGCACTGCAGGTGATGAAGCTGACATGCCTTTCTCTTTCAGGGCTGATTCTGAAGAAGCTGCTGCACACTGGGAACTCTCTGAAGGTACTGCTCAGTGATTCAGTGAAACTCCTTTACCTGTCAGTCATGGCTCTTGATCCAGAGTCCACAGGACTGGATAGTCCTATGGACCTAGAATCTTTTTTGCAACGTTGCCTGAGTTCATTGAGTTTTGCTGGGCATTCATTTATGCATTCATTTATCCCCCCCGTCCTCTCATTTTTTTTTGTTTGTTTTTGTTATTGTAGATCCGCCGTGAAGGTGTGCGCTTGTTCCTGTTATGGATGCAGGCCTTACAGAGTAATGCAGAACGTGAGCAGCTCTGCATGTTTGCCTGTTTGATTCCTGGATTCCCGGCTCCGCTCTGCCACGGGACCCCACGGACCCTGGATACTCTAATCAACCCACCACTGAGTTTGACAGAGAGTTAGTTTTATCAACACACACTCTCAAACACAGTACATTAGACTCATAGATACATTACTTCTTTTTTTTTGCACCTCTAATATATTAAAGCCTTCGCAGCCTTTAATGTCATACCATACTCTGTTCTTTTCCTCTCTGCAGCTCAGGTGACTCCAGAAGAGATCACTCCACTTGTTCCTCCCCAGTCAGGTGATAAGAACCAGGAAGATCTCACTGCCTACTTCCTAGAAGCTCTACTGAAATACATGGTAAACCAGGTATTATCTTGATTCTTTACTAACACAGTTAACACAGCATAACTACACACGTTGCAGTGCCTTACTAATGCAACTCACGCTAAAAGCATGAGAGAAACCGGGTTTTGGGTGCATCACTCACTGATTTGGTTGTGGCCACATCTGACAGTGAATTAAGTATTGATCTAATTCCTTACTGGAATCATTAACCCCTAAAATACAAATTGCATCCCCTGTTGCCACACAGTAACTTGGCGCTTGTATTTCCTCTGCTTGCTGCCATCACACACTGATAACATTTTTCCCCAAAACAATGGTGCTCTTCTCTGCTTGACCCTATTCTGCTCTCCGTGCGACACAGGCTTGGTTGTCTGTCTGTCTAACTGTGTGTTTATGTTTCTATCAAACAGGCAAAGTCTCTAGAGTGGCGGTGTAAAGAGAACCATGAACGTGGCTTCAGTTTCCTCTTTGGTCATTTCAGGAAGTTCTACCTTCCTCACATCTTTCCCAACTTCTCCATGGAAACCAGCCTCTACAGCCCCATGCTGGGTTAGTACTACTAAGTCATTTAGATCTACTAAATAAGCTTATTTAACCAAAGAAACATTTATTTATTTGTTATGTGTACTGGGGAAAACAATGACCCTTCAATTTAGGCAAGAGGGAGCCAAATCTGGAGTGGAGTAATGATAAATGAACTCATGTTTTGGTCTTTCTAAACACTTAAAGCACTTTTATGGTACTAAAAGTGCTGCATTCACCAATTCACACACACACATTACACCAATGGACATTCGGCATGGACTCCAGTTAATTAATGATCTGCTCTACCTACTAAAACTGAACAGGAGAAACATGAGCCCCTGAGACCTGGCTCATTATCATGGTGGAGCACCCAGCTGCCGTCGCATCGCCATTTGAATAGTTTACAAACATTACTGGATGTTACAGTAGAACTCTGCTCTGACAGTCTGACTTTGAAGGATGCTGTGTTGTAAGCACTGTCCTTTTCTGAGAAGACTGGTGTTTGTTCCACACTGTGCTGCTTTTATTAGCTATGCAACATGACCGTGTTGTGTTCACTTTGTGCACAACAAGAACAGACCCAAAACTCGGTGATTGTACCTCATAATTAATCCTGTGCCCCTTAAATATATATTCCTCTCTCCGTCATCCATAGATGTGCCTCCTATGCGTTCTAAGCCGTACTACAGTGTTGTGCGCAGAGAGCAGGACAGCGGCGAAACGCTGTATTGCACTAAGGAAAGTTTCCTTCAGGCTCGAGTTGTCTTTATCCGCTGGCTGGTTTCCTTCTGGCTCGAGCCACGACCCAACACACATACCCACATCCCAGGAACAGAGGGAGAGAATGTCCCCAAGAACATACAGGTAAGTATGAGCACATTATTATGCATCACTTGGTTCTTGTGTTTTAACTGCTCAATTTGCAGAAGCAAATGCGAAAGATTTTAAAATACCTCTGACCCTGTCTCTGCTTACCTTCAGCGAGCAGCAGCTGGATTTGCAGCTCGCTCCACAGGCAGCTCAGAGGACAGCGGTGGGGGAGGGATTCGATCTGACAGCCACCTTGAAGCAAGCGGAAGCTCAAGTGGGCCAGGAGGAGGAAGCATGGGGCTCTCCGGAGGTGCAGGGACTGAACCTGAACAGAGCCACTCGAACACATCTACACTGACAGAGAGAGAGCCCAGCTCCTCCTCACTCTGCTCCATGGATGAAGAGCAGCTGACAGACATGGAGGTGGTGAGAAGAGTGCTGACCAGCTCCAGAACCAACGTCAATTTCATCACAGAGATCTTTCGACAGGTTAAGGAAAAATGGTTATTTATCATAAAGTGAGAACAGTTTCCTTGTATCTTTCTTGACATGTTCATATTCCCGGTTGCTGCAGGCGTTTCTTCTTCCCATGTGCGAGGCAGCGGCAATGCGAAAGGTGGTCCGAGTTTACCAGGAGTGGATCTCCATGGAAGACAAACCAGTTTTCATGAAGGAGCCAGAGGAGGGCCCTTATCCTATAGTCACGGCCACAAGTATGGATACAGGCTCGCAATTCGGAGACAAAGATGATGAGGTGAGAAATTTTGTGAAATCAGTCATGTAATTAGCTGAAATACTCAGGTAAAGGTTCTGTACATTAGCAGCCAACAAGTTTCAGTTCTCAAGACCAGCTTGAGGTAAATATAAGTGTTTATTTTTGTACTTTCTTTTTTTAAGGGAATGAATAAAGTGATTGACAGTGAATTGTTGGAATACAGTGTTCATGCTGGAGTTCAAACTACACTACAGGTATGTTCTCACACACAAAAACTGCCAAACTTCCACAATCTTGGTGTTATTTCTTAAATATTTCTTGTGGTTTTGATTGCCTTTCTTCCGTCTCTGTCTCCTCTACAGGTGTTTATCACCCACTCCTCTAACGTTTTCCTGCTGGAACCAGCCAACGACATTAAGATCCTTTTGGAGGAGCATGTCGATATGTGCAAGCGAGTCCTGAACATCTACCGCAGCCTTGTCATGCATGAAACCATGGACCAGAAGACATGGTAAAAACACAAACAGCAGCGTAAAATGCCATCTAAATACATTTGTGTCCTCTCAACTACCTGCTGTTTCTGATTAAAGAAGAAGAACCGTTTAGCTTTAACCAGTGTTCCTGAATTTGTAGGGAGCAGATCTTGCTGGTTTTGCTGAGGGTGACAGAGTCAGTAATGAAAAGGCCTCCATCCATCATGCCTCAGGGCAAGAAGAACAACACATTGTCGGGCAGATTAGCTGGACCCATCTTTCAGGTACGTTATAATAATATCATCATCTAAAAGACTTCTATATTTCAATATTATATAATCATGTGTTTTAATATGTTACCACACTCTAGGGTTGCCAGCATGACTTATTTTACTTCATCCCTCTCTTTCTGTACAGACACTGATAGTAGCCTGGATTAAGGGCAACTTAAACGTCTACATAAGCAGAGAGCTGTGGGATGACCTGCTCTCTGTCCTCTCCTCCCTAACCTGCTGGGAGGAGCTGGTCACTGAATGGTCACTGACCATGGAGACACTTACAAAGGTACTGAACAGGGACCACATATACCTCCGCTCTGCTATTAATATAACTAGATAAATTCAGTTCAACACTTATCCAAGTCCTCCAACCGTTACCACCTAAAACAGTGTGGTAAAAGGTTAAAGCTTTGTTATGTCTTTGTGTCTTAGGTTTTGGCTAGGAACCTGTACAGTGTCGATCTGAATGAGCTGCCTCTCGACAAGCTCAGTGAACAAAAACAGAAGAAACATAAAGGAAAAGGTGAGTCACTTTTACCGACCTTCAAAAGACATTCCTGTGACTTCCTAAGAGCATATCTGGAACACAGCCGGCTGATTGTCACATCGCACTGCTGGAACCAAATGCAGCTCTGGAATATAAATTGGTCTGTTCATGTATTATTTTTTTGACTGCAAAAAACTGAGGTCACAGAAAAACTACTAGTAATTTGTAAATTTAGCAGATTTTTAGATGTAAATAGCACACATGTTTTCAGCTCAGTTCACCGAGAAGTCATTCCTCTGTTCTTACAACAGGTATTGGTCCGGAGAGCCAGCGGCAGGTTGTCGATCGTTCCTTCTCTAAAGGCTGGAGCAGAGACCAACCAGGCCAGGCAGCCGCCATGAGACAGCGAAGCGCCACCACCGCTGGGTCACCAGGCATCGAAAAAGCCCGCAGTATTGTCCGGCAGAAGACTGTAGGTCAGTATGCCCTCTTCCTACAACTCTGCTCCCTTTGAATGTAAATGCTCATAGCACTGACTCCCAGAATTTGTCTATGCATACTTTGGAGAAATAAATGGTGTGCAACAAAGCCAAACTAGCATGCTGTCTTTCCTCAGTAGATTTTGGATACCGTCACGCTCTTCTCAAGTCAGTTTTGTTTGATTTAATGTCTCTCCTCTGCTTCCCTCCTCCTGCCCATCTGTCAGCCTGACAGGAAGCTGTGGCATATACTCACTACCATTCCTCTCTGGAGTCATGTTTATGGAAAATCTTTAGCTGTGGCCATTAGTATGAAAGATGTAGTTACAGCAATGCTTGAATAGGTTTAGTATCAGCTGAGATGATGAATAAAACAAATCCGAAAATCAAGTTGGGACTTTAAAAATACATTCACAGCTCTAAATACCCCAATTAAAAATTGTAACTGTGATGCCAAAAATTTGAGTAGTACTATTAAATATTTGATAAAATATTTGACTCTTTTGGTAGAGAATTTTTTTTTAACCTTGAAATCCATATATAATACTGTTTCCTCCTTTTTTAAGCTATATTACCAAAGATGTTTCAAACGTGAATATATGCAGCCAGCCGGTTTGCATAATCTCACTGTTATGCATTATGATAAAGACGGTTCTGCTCCAGTTGTGGTGACCTGTTGCAGAAAACAATTGTATTACTGTGAATGCCAGAGTAGATTGAAACCAACCACAACAAAGGACGTTCCTCCACACTCTGCAGGGATTGAAGGTTTGGTTCCAGAAGGGTCTCTACAACCGGATTAGTTTAGGATATTTTCTTGAATGTCAACATGATGATTCCCATTTTCATTTAATTTTATGTAGCGTTCCTGTTTGTCGTGGGCTTATGAAGAGACTTGAGCTGCAGAACTCCCACCAGCTCTCTCACTCTCTCACTCACCAACTTTCCTGCAAACCTAACCCTGTCTCACCCCTCCCTCACCTTCCCTTCCCGTCTCTGTCCCTCCATGCCCATCATGGAACCCACCTTTTCAATACCATCCTGTCACTTGTCTCTTGTTCCACTAATTTCCTCCAAGCTGTGTTTCTATGCTTTTGTCTTATTTACTAAACGTATTCACTTGCTCTCTCTTTCTATTATCTTCATTTTTTATGAACTCTTTTCCACTTCTCCTTCCTCACTCACCTCTTAACCTTTATCTATACTTTTTTTCCTCTTTTTTGTATTTTTCCCTTTTCTGTCCCACACTCTTCCTTTCTTCTGTTTCTCTTCTTCCCACTTCCTCAGCCCTGCGTAGCTGTTCTACGGGGGATTCTCTGCTGTCCTCAGCCTTTATCCGCAGTGCTAAGAGTGCTCCTGCTCTGGCTCCGCCTCTTCCTGTCCTCCTCCACCACCACCACCACCACCCTTTACTACCCCCCCTTGCCGACCAGCTGGCAGGTACACACTCTTTGCACTACCTGTCTGCCTGCCTGCTGCCTGCCTGCCTGCCTGGATTAGTCGTCTACACAGACTGAAACTCTGCCTGTTGTCTTGTCTCTGAATATTTCTCTTTTCTTGTTTGTTTGTTATCACTGGAGCAGCAGTTTTCATCTGCTCCATCAGCAATCATTGACCCCATTCCCAGTTCAACTGCAACTTGGCTAATCTTAAAAGCTGTTGATCAGCAGTGCGCAAAATTTGCATGTTGCAAGTGTAGATCTCTGAATTCTTTTCATCATTTAACAAGCAAATTGTTTCTCAAATACGGTCTTTGTTCAGTGAAATGTCAAAAGATGGCCTAAAATGATTATTTGCAAGATGCAAAAGGAGCATATTTTTGTAAAACTGAAAGATATTCCCAAATCATATAATACAAAACATTTATATGCAAGATCTTCCACTGGAAGAACAGAGGTGCTTAAAGGTCTTTTTTTTTTTTTTTTTTTTTTTAATCAGACTTAATGTTTTCAAGGAGGTATGCAGAGGTTTCTTTACATCTTTAAAGGAAGAATCACATTGTTAAGTTAAATTAAGAACTTTCTTTTTCTGTAAAGAGTAAAAAAAAGGAGCAGATTGTGTCTTTCAGCTAATCAGCTGACAGATTATAGGTGGCGTAACATGAGCTACCTCTCTAGTGACTAGGGATGGGTATCGTTTAGGTTTTATCCGATACCGGTGCCAAATCGGTGCTTAAACGGTGCTCAAACCGGTGCTTAAAGAATGGAGAACACAAAATTGGTCCAAAAACCTCTCATGTTCAGCTGGTTTTTTGTAAAAAGATAACAATGTTAGCCTTTTCTGCAGCTGTGGGGCATATATGGTATCACTCTTGGCTGGAAGCAGTGCTTAAACAATGGAAAAAACACAAACTTTGTCCAAAAACCTCTCATGTTCAGCTGTTTCCCTCTTTTTCTTTGGTCATTTTAGCCTTTTTGGCCAGGGTGAAGGGAGTATCTGCCATCAAACAAGAAGACAGCTGCATGTAGCTATGATGATGTTTGCTAGTTCACCTTACATGCATTAATGTAATAACGTGGTTAGCCTACTCAACGTAAATTGCACCCGAACAACATTAAGCTACTCACGCAGAGAAGAACGGCTGCTGCTGCCGTCATCATCCGTCATCACTACATCACTACACTGGCAGGGCTAGGAGCCAGGACTCTCCTCTTCGTGTTTTTGGGGGATGTTGCTAACTCCGGGTCCGATAACAGGCAACCCACCCGCAGTAGATGTGCTCGGTGTGAGGTCTCGCAGCAAGCTATCAAATACGGCGCATTTCTCGGCTTTTTAAAAAAACGCTATGCGTCGCCAGGTGTTTCATCGGATTTGAGGTGTTACCTCCTTTGACAGTATCACAGTATCAGCTTAAAGCACTTGTTGCAGGCTGCTGAGTTTGCATATTTTGCTGTGAAGTACAGCCAGACTTTTGACCGCTTTGCCTTGGGCATTTTAATCTGTAGCTCTGCTCTAAAAAAAACGTACGTACCTGGACCCGCCTACTATCCTCGGAAACGTAAAATGATTGGCTAGAAGTGTATCACAGCTCAGGAAAAAAAAGCACCGAAATAAAGCACCGAAATGTGCGCTGCTTTTCGGTCTGGTTACTACCGTTTATGTACCCATCCCTACTAGTGACTCTCCTTTTCTGATGTCTTGGGCTGCACTTGGCAGTGGTAGTGCTAGTTCTGGTTCTGCTCTGCAGATGGTGAGAATCCTTCGTCCACCTGCTGAAGTTTGTGGTTACAGAGGTTAGTGACAGCTCACAAAGCAGACAGCAGAAGGACAGCCAGTGCAGCTGATTGATATTGAGGAGTACCACAGCAGTAACCTATCCAGGGAGCCAACTGAGAGAAGACTTGAGGGGAGTAGGGCAGAAACTGAACATTAAAGTAAGAGCAACCAATACATAACCTTGTTTCTCAGATAGAAAAAAAAAACTCAAAAACAAAACACTGAAGTGCTGATATGCTTTGGCAGGTGTTAGTACATCTGGCAGTCACCCAGATGATCAAGTATGTGTGTTGGAATCACTCAACTGTGATTGTATTAGTAGGATGTGTTAAATAATCACCTCAATATATACAGATCAGGCGTAACATTGATTGCCTGCCTAATATTGTGTTGGTTCACCTTTTGCTGTCAACTCTTACCTGCAGGGGCACGCACTCTGTATTGTTGTGCTCCTCAAACCATTCCTGAACCATTTTTGCTTTGTGAAAGAGACCACAGCCATCAGGGAGTACTGTTTCCACAAAAGAGTGCATGGTCTGCAACAGTGCTTAGGTAGATGGTATGTATCCAAGTAAAATCCACATGGATGGCAGGCCCCAGAGTTTCCCAGCAGAAAATCGCCCAAAACATTACACTGCCACTGCTGGCTTGCCGTCTTCCCATAGTGCATCCTGGCGGTAGGTGTTCCCCAGGTAAACAACAGACAGGCGCACCCATCTATGCGATATAAAAGAAACCGGAGGTCATCAGGCCAGGTCACCTTTCAGTGGTGGGCAGGGGTCAGCTTGGCCACCCTGACTGGTCTGCAGTTCTGTAGCCACACATAGAAGAAACTGTGATGCACTGTGAATTCTGACACCTTTCTATCAGAACCAGCATTAAATTTTTCATTGCTTTGAGCTACAGCGGTTCATCCATTGGATCAGTCAGTGTTATAATGTTATGCCTGATCAATGAATGTCTTCAGCAGCTTGCTAAAATGCTATTTTAAACACGCCTGCATATGTAAACTAGAACTAGTTTATATATGCATATTTATTATATAAATCGAATTCATTCTGGGCCAGCCAGTAGTGAACAAAGATGTATATCATTTTGAGTCTGTGTTGCAAACATTTCACTTGGACTTTAGATGTAAGTGGGATTTGCTTTTCTTGTTGTACACCTGTTTGCATGAAACTCGACATACCTGTTTTCTTTGTTACTTGCTTATCATCTTGCTTGCCTGCCTGCCTGCCTGCCCGCCCGCCTATTAACCTGCACCTTACTCTTATCTGCCTGCACACACATTTGTCTTCGAGGTCTTGCCATTAACTCTACATATTTGCATTTTTTTCTGCCTGTTATAAGTCACTTTATTTCTCTACCTTTCTTCTTGATCTTCCTTTCACCAATTTTTGGTGTAAAATTTCATATGATTTGCTTTATTCTTGCAGTGGCTTTTGCTCGGACAGCTCTCCTTTCTCTTTAGTATGAGAGGATGATGACTCGCATATCATTTTTGTTGTTTTTAGTGTGTCTGTGTGTGGTGGTCACTAATGGATTGTTATTGTGCAAGAGAGAAAACCCACTGAAATAATTGTAAATGGAAACTTAAGGGGAATTTCTGTGACATTAAACATGATGGTTGTACAACATAGCTTGCTCTTGCAAGTGCACAACAGCCAAACTGGGAAGCAGTCAGCTGTGTTGCTGCATTGTTGCAAGCGAAATGGTGTATAGTATAACACACAGGTGTCGAACTCCAGGCCTCAAGGGCCGGTGTCCTGCAGGTTTTAGATGTGTCCTTGATCCAACACAGCTGATTTAAATGGCTAAATTACCTCCTCAACATTTCTCAAAGTTCTCCAGAAGCCTGGTAATCAACTAATCATTGGATTCAGGTGTGTTGACCCAGGCTGATATCTAAAACCTGCAGGACACTGGCCCTCGAGGCCTGGAGTTCGACACCCCTGGACTATAACATATGAGGGGAAAGAGATTTTTACATAAATGATTTTGATCTTGTCCATCTTCTTTATCTTCTTAAAATCAAATTCCAGCTTCATATTCATGCCATCAAACTATGCTAGTTCAGAATTATCCTTATGTATCTTATTCTTGACCTTATTGCAATTCTACGTTTGTCCTCTGTCTGAAGCAGTATCTCTTAGCACGTAGGTTGGGCTTCTGTGCTCACAGGCAGAGCTATGTGCCTGAGATAGTCATATTAGGGAATTATCTACTCTCTTTAAAATCATCTTGAGCCAAACATAGAAAAAAACTGTTCTGAAGCCAGACCTTTTGACTCGGGGAGTCTATTTGTTGATAGTTCGCAGTTTAAAACTTAATTAATAATAATATTTATGAAGATGTAACTACCAAACAGTCAGCATTCAGGCATTTATCCAATGTTTTTTTTTCTTTTTCTACTAAAACAAGGTAAAAAAGGTCATGGTTGGCACCAGTAGTAGCTTGATAAATAGCCATAGGATGTTTTCTATGAATACATTTTGTTTTTGTAAGCAACATCAGTGAGTACAATCTGATAAAGAACCAGACTTTAGATAACTTCTGCCTAATGCATTCTTACAGATCTCTGTGTGTGTGTGCGTGTGTGTGCATGTGCACATGCCTGCATGCACAGTTTTTAATGTGTCTCCTCCCCTTTATGCTCCAGCTAATGCCACTCCTTTTCCTTCCAGACCTCGAGGATCCACCAATCACACTGACATCCCGCACGTCTCGGATGCGCCACTCATCCCAGAGCGACGAGACTCCTCCCATCTCCTGTTCTGAGGTCTTCCAGGGTGGGGCTTGTGATCTGGATACCCCAGCCCCATCCTCCCTTGCAAGGAGCAGCAGTGCCTCTGACATCATGGAGCCTTTCATCACAGAGCGGGTCAAAGGTGAAGATCCCCAGAGGGATCCAAATTTGATCCCAAATCCTTCTCCCCATCACCACCACCACTCCACAACTTCTTCCTTACTCGTAACCAACAGCCACGCAGCTCAACCACCCTCACAGTCCCTCACCTTCTCTTCTCCCACCCCTTTTGCCTTCTCCAATGGTGCTGTTTCCTCGTCCTCAGAGGTAAAAGATGATGGTAGTGTGTGCGATCAATTCTGGCACCAAAGTGTCTCTCGAAGCCGAGGTTCTAGTTCCGATTGGGTGAGTGACTGGGACTCAGCCTTCGCCTTTCAACCTGAAAAGGAAGCTGATGCAGATGAGGGTGAAACTGGGGAAGATGATTTATTCTCTTCTATTAGGGACTACCTCATTAACAAAGAAGCTGAGAGGAAGGGCGAGACAGGCGAGAAAGATAGTCCCGGTCGAGCGGTAGTAAACAGCGTTGCTTTACCCGCACTCGTGCAAACAGGATTGGCAAGAACACAGTTAGAAAACAGAGGGCAGCTCGGAGAAGCAAAGCAGGTGGTAAGGGAGGACAGACAGGTAAGTAAATCAGTGAGACATAGCAGTGTGGATTCTATTGAGGAGAATGAGGCAGAGCAGCCGAGTATCTATGAGTGCTTGGAGCTGCAGTGTCAGTGGCCATCACCCAGTGCTAAGGTGGGCTCTAGTTTAGAAAGAACTACTGCTGAAAAGAAGGTTGTGGGAGGAAATAGTGGAAAGGCAACAGTATTGGAAGGGAAATATGACTTATGGGGTGATACAGAAGAGAAACAAGATGATAAAGAAATGGCAGCAAATGACAAGTCCAGTTTAATTAGGCAAGATACTACTGTGGGTGAAGGAAGCAGTGAATCAGTTCCCCAAACTTCAGAACCCACTAAGACCAAGATGTCCCGTAGTAGCACTAAGAGGCATCATTCTGGGGGTGTCCATGTCAGTTTCCGGCCCTCAACTGAATCTGTCCAGTTCCATAACCCTCTTGAAAATAAGGAGGCCCACTGGAAAGCCCGGCTACGCCGGCTCAGTCACTTCCACACACACAGCCACTCGGCTGGAGAGAAGCCTGGGGTTGGAGCTGGGGCAGGGTCAGGGGGGAAGCTGGGAACAGGGGGTTCAGGTAAGTTTGGCTCTGTGGCTGTTATCAGCCATAGAACAGGCGTACATGAGAAATTAGCATCTGGGACTATAACGGATAGCAGTGGGACAGGGGGCACAGCAGGCCTGGAAACCCGGTCTGGGACTGGAGGGGACAAAGACAAGCAGCATGCTGGATCCTGTGTGGGATCCAGTCATGGCCCAGAGGTTCACTCTGAGGTGTTGTCAAGCAGTTCAGGTTCCTCAGGAGTGCGCGGACGTTTAGGACGTTCCGCCTTGCGATCTAGAGCCTCCCGCTCACGCTCCCAAGAGCCAGGGAGCACTGCCTCACGGCACCACCAGGGGGCTCTTCTTGGTGGTGTTTATAAGACTGTGGTTCACGCTCTGTCGTCCAAGCCTCGGCCCCAAGGTCAGGGGTCATCCCAAGGCTCGTCGCCGCAGCGGCAGGCCCGGGCCACCATGGGTGATGCATCACTCAGGGATCTCTACTCCCATGTCCTGGGCTACTTTGGACGAAAGACGACTACGCCAGGTGAGGATCGCAACGAACGAAGTTCTCACAAAGGAAACAGCTGTGGAAAGACAAATACTCACCACCACACAAACACCAGCAACTTTCTTTTCCTTTTTGGCTGTTTTTTTTTTTTTTTCTTTTTTAACTGGTTTGTTATGATGGAATGACATTTTTGGCTGAAACTCATCATCTTGCTGCTGGACTGAAATTCAAACTCCCTGTTGATGTGTTTCCTCTTGAACGTAGCCCCTCCTCCAGCCTGCCTCTTATCAAGGACCCTCACCCTCCTACTTCCCATGCCTTTCCACTTCTCTAGCTCAGAAGTTCCCTCCCTCCTTCTCCTTTCTGCTTCCTCTAAGGGTTTCGGGATTTTTAACCTTCTCACCTCCTTACCCTGTTCTCCACCTCCATCCTCACCTTGATGTTGCATGCAGCCTCCTCGTGCCTCCTTCGTCTCCTCCCCCGGACTCCGGCCCTTCTTCAGCTCTACAGAAGGAAACTGATCTACAGACGAGCACAACTGTCTGTAGAAAAAGAAAACAGCTGACATACACTATACTATTGAGAAAGATCCCAGATATTTTGTAGCACTTTCAGACTTTGATTCATTGTTGTCAATCAAGGAATATCAGTGATTTTACAAATTGAGTGTAAGCATTTAGCTGTAGTTCATTCTCACACCACTAGAGTGCAGCATAAGACCCTTTGATAAATTGATTGTAGTAATCTAGACAGAATTTGAATGAATATAAAAAGGTATACACTTTCAAATTGGTAATGGTTATTTGCCTTGGACACTGCTACAGCCTTTATCAGCTATGCTGAATGGTTAAGTGCACATTTGAATCAGCAGCACAAATGCCACCTTTTTCTGTTCATTCTAATCCTTGGTGCAGAAGTGAGGCTATTTTACCTTCGGGTTTGGATTTTTGATAAGAGCACAATGATTCATCACCTGAATCTGTCTTGATGTGGAGTTACTGTTGCAAAACCACTTTTTAAAATCACGTTCTTACATTATTCAGGAGTATTGCATGGCAGCTTGTGTCAAATAATATACTTGTTTGGTTTGTCTACTAATGTTCCAGATGTTTGAGGTCTGCATTATTTATTTGTTTATTTTTTTTATTTAATTTTTTTTATTACAGTAAGGAAGAAATTGCATTTTAGTGTAAATAAGCAATTTTGGGCATTCACGGTTTCACCTGGTACTTTTTTATACCAGATATTATATGCTGTGGCTGGTTAAACTCAGATTGATGGTGCTTTTGCATAATCCATGAGCACAAGTGGCGCCCTTGTGCCACTTGACCACACTCTTTTATGGTTTGGTTGTGCAGAATTTGCATGACTGAACTGATGGTAAATGGCCTGTATTTATATAGCGCTTTACTAGTCCCTAAGGACCCCAAAGCGCTTTACATATCCAGTCATCCACCCATTCATTCACACACTGGTGATGGCAAGCTACATTGTAGCCACAGCCACCCTGGGGCGCACTGACAGAGGCGAGGCTGCCGGACACTGGCGCCACCGGGCCCTCTGACCACCACCAGTAGGCAACGGGTGAAGTGTCTTGCCCAAGGACACAACGACCGAGACTGTCGGAGCCGGGGCTCGAACCGGCAACCTTCCAAGTACAAGGCGAACTCCCAACTCTTGAGCCACGATCGCCCTTGAGTCCATTAGAATGAGCTTGTGCAGTTATTGTAAACTCTCCACATTGAAGTCCTTAAAAAAGGGCTTTATTAGGTCTAGTGTGTTGCATCATTGTTACTGTATTTGTCCATTCACAGCAGCTGGTTCTTTACTGAACTGCAGCATGAGTGAGAGAAAGCTTGGAGTGCAGTGAGTCATTGGTAACTCTCCATGTAGAGTAATATATCCAGAATTGTTTTTATTTTTGGATCTCTTCGCTAAGAGTGTTGATCCAGTGGAGACAAGGTCATCCGTAGCTCTTATCTTATTGAGGTGATTTTGGTATCAGGTGCCAGACGACACACACTGCAATTGTTGAAATGACTCAACCGAATGGGCTGAACATGTGAAAAAAATCCACTAGAGATGAGTTGTCAAGTCTGTCAGATGGCATAGTCTGTGTAAGGTCAGCTAACAGCTTGTTTATGGTACTAATAGGGAATGCATTGTATATGTTAGCTTTAATGGTGCATTAACGAGACTAAAAACACTTTTCTTTTTCCTTCAATTTTGTGTTGCTATTGGTGATGTCATGGCAAATAACCATTACAGTAAAATATTATTTAACATCTGGGCAAGGGCACATGTCTGAATAACACACTAATTTTGCTTTTGAGTATTCAGGAATGATATCTGTAAGGCTTCAATAGAAGCAACATTAAGTTTACTTAAGTTCTCTCTGTACTATCACAGCCACAGTATTCTGATCCTGCTTAAATTTTTATGGTTGCGCTTACGTTACCTACTGCAGAGGTGGAGCAGATGATGTCTTTGGGTGATGTACAAGTGTACCTGCAGGGTATTCCCTTTTGAATTTTTCTTGTTCGGTGGTAAATTCTGTGTTAAATGTGGCACAGTAAATAATTTGGTTGTGGATTAAGCTTTATTGACGAAATAACTGGTATTCAGGGGTAGAAGCAACCAACTCATGCTGTCTTCTGTCAACCACAGGTGCAGACATTAAATATTAGTTAGTTAATACTGAAAGCAGCAGATTTAATCCCATCTGACTTTGGGTTGGAGAGATGCACTCTATCAGAATTTATAAACTCCCACTAGTCGCTATTTTTGTATCCAAGCTAACAGCAGTATAACTCATAGTAACATAACTGCACTAATGTGGGCCTGTGGTATGCTGCTTGTTTGGAGCTAACAGTGTGATACTCTCTCTTGCTCTGTCTGCATGGTGTGTATTAACTCCTGCATTGCTTTCCTGGTGGTTATTGATGCAGCTGCTATTGTGGCTTTTCTTTATTTAAAAAATACAGTTTTAAATAACATTCAGGCCTACAGTATACACACACATCAGGACTGCTCTTAAATCATCAATTTTACCAGTTACTAGTTTGTTTTAGTGATATTGTGACATTTCAGTGTAACATCTGATCACTGTAAATGGTGCTTTTAATGCTCTGTGGGCAATGTTGGGATTACTGTTTCCTGATCAAAAACAAAATGTCACCATATCTTTGATTTTTAGATGTTTACAAAGATTATCAACAAGTCAGACCTGATGATAGTCATGTTACACAATTCCTTATTTCTTGGTATGTCTAAGTTTTCTATCATTGAAACTGTTTGCGTGGGTAAGCATCAGTCAAGCCCCTCTCAGGCATCTGCTGCTTTCTGTAAATGTGACAGCATCTGAGCAAGTCCTGTCTGAATGCACATCCTGGTCACTTTTTCATTAGAAAACTCAAGAAAAGACTTGAACTGTTAACTACCTAAAAAATGGATATTTATGCACCTTAAACATCATGGACAGCACAACAAATAAAACTTTGAGACGTCTTAATAACTTTAAAGGTGTGCATTGAAGTATTTTATTTTGAAAGTCCAGTTGCCGCTAACCAGCCAGGCTCGGCTCTGGTATGTAAATTTACTACCTGCTGGCTGGCCTGGGAATGATGTCATTCAGCTTCCTCTCCAGTGAGTCTCTTCCTGGATTTCCTTAAGAGCAGTTGTCAGCTGGATTTCAGGGTTGTGGAGTTGGAAGAGAGACTTGCTGGTGAAGCAGCTGCATGATGTTGAGGATCAGAATAGTGAGCTGGCCTGTTTGAAGATGGGGACAATTGTCTGAATGGGAGTATGCTGTCACTTTAACAGGTTAATAGTTTTGTATACAATGTCTGACAGGGGCTTCACAGTCTGTCTTTGTGTGTTTGCTTACTTATATGGCTCCCTATGCTTGTGAATGCTCATTGGTTTTTATCATTCCTCTGTCTGTGTGTGTGTGTGTGTGTGTGTGTGTGTGTGTGTGTGTGTGTGTGTGTTTATTATAACTTTGTCTACCTCTGTGTCTCATTATGCATTTGTGTTTGTAGCCAATAAAGAGGAGGTGGTCCAGAAGGCCCGTCCAGTCTCCACTGATGTTGGAAGCAGCAACCCAAACTTCTCTGACCTCATGGATGAGTTTATCCAGGAGAGACTGAGGGCCAAAGGAACTTCAGTTAGTACAACACACACGCTAATTTCAGATTGTGTCATAAGATGGAAGATACGAGCGTCACTTTCTCCTCTGTACACAGGGTCGCCGTGGCAGCAGCCCGGGAAGCCTGGAAGTTCCCAGGGATCTGCCAGAGCTCCTGGAGGCCAGTCATAGTCGTGATGGATCGCGACCCTTAGATGATCTTCGGCCTGTCGATGATCCGGGGGTTCCCTCTGAGTGGACGTCACCCGCTAGTGCCAGCGGTTCTGATGTCATCAGCTCCGACAGCCAGTCAGACTCCTTTAATGCCTTTCAGTACTCCACCTGCAAATTTGATAGTAAGGAACAAGATATGAGCAGTTTATTTATACTGCACGGCACACATTTATCCTCTTTTTAAAACAATATTAAAGTATAAAACTGTTATCTTGCGCAAAACTTTTTATTAGTTCGTGTAAAATAGTTTTATGTTATTAAATAATCATTTTTTCTGCCAAGAGAAGCAGAAAAACACAAAATTGAGTTTCTTTTTTTAAGGTAAATTAATCTGTAGGAGTAAGCCATCTCATCTTCTGTTTAACTTTGAAGAACTTTTTGTGAAGTGTTTAAAAATAATGCATCACATTTTGTCAGGCTGCTGAAATTAAAAGAGGAAAATCAACAACTGTACAGCAATGATGACTTTTCTTTCTTTTGTAGATTTTACTTTTAGCTCCGAGGCGTCTGCAGGGGGAGTTGGATCTGCAGCAGGAGGGGGAGGAGGTCGAGGCAGCTCGCTGGATCAGGACAGTCTTGGTGGGGGCGTGGCCTGTGAAGAGCAGGAGGTGGCCAGTTTGACGACACTTCACATCGACTCAGAGACGAGCAGCCTGAGCCACACTGTCACGGTTACAGGTAGGGACATAACAGACTTCAGCTCAATGCCTGCTCACCAGAACCCTTAAATACTGTGTTTTTATGCCATCTAAGGGGTAAAAATGTTCAGAAAACATCCCAAAAACTGTGAGAATTGACTCTAATAAAGATAAAAGAAGTTGAAATAAATAACGTTTATGTAACACTGATTTAACGCTTAAATAACGTTTGTTTATTTAGGAGCCATTTGATACAGTTTATCAAATTTTTTGGTAAACGCGTTGTAAATTAAGTCTATCTGAAATGTAGGTTCTTTGCGTCGATCATGCAAGCACACACACACACAAACTAACAATGCTTATCAAGTGTTTCTATGCAAGGTTACTTTAATCTAGTAAACAAATGGTTGTGTGTAGGCTGTGTAGCCTCTTAGATTTATCAGTTCGTGTTGGTGTTTGCGATAAGCACCTATTTTGTAAACAGATCCTCGTAACACTAATGAAGGATAAAGTAGGACTGGGCATCTAATAGAAATGTAAATTCAATTTCGGCTTCCAGTGGTTATTATAATAGAATAAGATGGAATAAAATTAATGCTTTTATCCATTATTTTTGCTGCAAAAAATTCATACAAGTATTAATAATACTGCAAAGTGTTGTTTTTTTTCTTCCATTATGAATCGAGGGCGTTCTTTTCCTTTGTAAGAGTCTAGTTTTGAAAGCTCGGCTGTCCCATTCAGGTCTCTGTCGTTTATCTTGTGGCTGCCGTGCAGATCGCCTGAGCTGGTGAATTTTGCTGTTCACCAGCTCATCTCCCCGCACCTGCAGACATCCAGTGGTTGAAGCTTCAGAACAGCAGTTGCACTTCCAAGGTGGTCTTTTGCAGTGAAAAACACACCCAAATCCTGCCCTAACTCCTTATTGGATTCATGAGTCCCTGTTAGATATTAACTAATCAAGATTACAACTTTAAACAACTAAGTGATCATGCCTTTTGTTGTAATCAAGCAGCCCTACTCTGAATAGAATATCACACCTTTTTTTTTTAATTCCAGCCCGTTTTTTACTTTACCACCTCTCTACAGCGATGTGCATCCCTAAGAACATTTTATATGAAATTTAAGTGCAGGCTCTCATTTACCACAATGTTGAGTATCCATTTAAAATGATGTAAAAGGACTCAAACAATGATAGGCACTCTGCAAAAGAAACCCAGTCAAGCAAACCTATTTAGAAATACTCTTAAAGGTACAAGATCAACAGATACTTTGAATGCAGTCTTTTGTTATTGATTAACAAGAACATCTATCACGTTTTCAGGATTTTTTTTAAAAAATATCACAGTGATGAGTGTCAATAAAAAGCACGAGAGTAGAATAATAAAATACATAATAGCTGAAGCAAATAACATGCTTATAAATCACATTAGTGTGATCCAGAACAAAGAGAAAAATGGACTAAACTATCATAAGAAAGTATTTTTCTGATTGTCTTGGTTTTCTATGTGATCTTTAAAATGACATTTTTTACTATCCACTTAGCACTTAGGTTTTAAGTCTCCTTCTTTGATATAAGTCATAATAAAAATAACCTCTCAGCCTCACATTCCACCATAAAGCATGAATCTCATCCTCCCGTTGCCTTATCAGGAGTTGATATTTTCTGTATTCTTTCCCAGGTTCGGAGAGTGCATCACCCATGCATTCACTTGGGGGCTCTCGCTCCCAGACTCCTTCCCCTGCCACTTTGACAGCAGAGCACACTGAGCACACGCATTCCCACTCCCACACCCATTTACAGCTGGACCAGAAACTCCACAACTCTGTCCTACAGACCCCCGATGACCTGGGTAATACTCAGAGGCATTCACTTTGAGATGCATTTTCCTGTTCATACAAAGTGTAGTACTTTAATCATGTTTGTGAATATGAAAATACTTTGTAGGATGACTCAGTCATTGACTCATTTATTCCAGAAACGAGTGAGTTCCCCAGTGAGGACTGTAGCGTGATGGCGGGCGGCTCTCTGACCGGATGGCACGCAGATGTTGCCACAGTGATGTGGCGAAGGATGCTGGGTATCCTGGGAGATGTGAACAGCATCAAGGACCCAGAAATCCACGCTCAGGTCTTTGACTACCTGTGTGAACTTTGGCAAAACCTGGCCAAGGTGAGAATTGAGACATACAGCGAACCCGCAACTCCTGTGTCAGTGAACATGTTCTCCAATGACGAGCTTTTCTGTTTGCAGATCAGGGATAATTTGGGCATTTCTCTGGATAACCAGTCGTCTCCTCCACCCCCTGTTCTGATCCCACCCCTGAGAATCCTCACCCCTTGGCTCTTTAAGGTATGTGTGATAGAGAGGTAACAATAAGGGTTATAACATAACATGTGTTTCAATATTAGTTAAGCAATCTTTTCTCTTTAGGCCACCATGCTGACAGAGCGTTACAAGCAGGGGAAACTTCACGCCTACAAGCTGATTTGTAGGATCATGAAGAGACGGCAAGACGTTTCACCAAACACAGACTATCTGACACACTTCTATAACATCATGCATCAAGGACTTCTCCACCAAGACCAGGTAGAGTGGTCTCAAATTTATACTTGAACATAATATATGAACAAACAGCATATTTTATATTTTACAGATTTCTTTATTCTTGCAGCTGTTAATAAAAAAATTTTTTAATGTTAAATACTCAAATCCAGATCTTTAAGCACAGAGTAAGTGCAGGAAAGCAGGGAAATGGGGAGAAAAGATAGTCATGCAGGCAAACATGCTGTGCTACTGTGAATGCACCTTTGAAGCTAAATGTTTAAAAAAAAAAACTGTATTACTTTTACAGGACATTGTGAACACCATCATCAAGCACTGTAGTCCCAGGTTCTTTAGTATCGGTCTACCTGGAGCCACCATGCTGATCCTGGATTTCATCATCGCAGCTTCTAGAGTCACTGCCTGCTCATCACTCAATGTAAGAAATCCTCCCGTTTGCAATGTTGGTTTCCAGCTTTACAGGAGCTGATTCTTTCATTCCTGTCCTCCTAACAAGTTTTATTTTCCAAAGGCTCCAAGAGTTGAAGCACAGATTCTTCTCGGATCTCTGGTGTGCTTTCCCAACTTTTACGGGGAGCTTCCTGCTCTCCACCCCACCACAGCTGACGTGGTACTTACCAAGTTCCCTGATGTCAAGGTACGCGAATGCCGATCATCATCTTCCACCTTACCTTATCCCTAGTATCCTCCCCTGTCACAACAACTCTCTGCATGTCCTCCTTCACTACATCCATGAATCTTCTCTTAAGTCTTTTTTCTTTTCCTCCTGCCTGGGAGCTCCATATTCAACTTCCTTTGTTCAGTAAATCCACTATCCCTCCTGTGCACATGTCCAAACCATCTCAACCTTAACCTTGTCTTCAGCCTGTCCTTCTAATGTATGTAAATGTAGTTTATGGAATATTTTCAGTAGCAGTGTATTTAGGTGGCTGAAATTATCCTTCACCAGAGGCTCCCCTTGTTTGGATAATAGGGAATTATAGCCATCCTAGTAGTTACAAATGCACAGAAAATTCTTCATTTTTAATCTTGCAGCATCCTTTCTGCAAATGATATGCAGCGCAGCCTGGTTCAGTGTATTCACAGTGGATAAACTGTTCATCATACCTCATATGCACTTCTCTGGGAGAGTATTACAATACACCGCAATAAAATATTGAGAAAAGAACATTTTTTTTAAGAAATTACTTTAATCTTCCTGTAAGTTCGGGGAAGAGCAGGACAATACAGTTTAACTGACAGGTCTGAAAATGTGTTAGGTTTTTTTTTTTGTTTTGTTTTGTTAACTCGCACATCAAAAGCTCAAAAAGTTTATCTACTTTGTTTGTAATCCAGGTCAGTTCAAACATCGGCTGTCCATAGGGGATCTCGGAGGCAAACTAATAGGCTAATGTCTCATCAACCATTCTTGTTTGAGCTAAGGGCGATGGGAGTGATGTTGTTATTGTTGTTGGTGCCATGTAAACTGCTAATGCCATGCGTGGCAGCGCCTCAGGCTCACTCACTGCTTTCTTATGTGGCAGAAGCTTGTTTTGAATCACTAAGCGGTCATTAACACTGACCAGAGGGACAAGACCAGGGAGTGTGTGAACGTGTCTGGGGTGTGTGTTGACCTGTTTAAACTGTGACTATGTGTCCATATTTAGTCCAGCATATGTGTCTACGATATGCATTAACACCACACGGTGTAGTTCCTTGAATCTGTTTCCTGTTTGTCTGACTGGGAACTATTAAGCTTGTCCTCATTTTCTGACATATAAATAGTGTTGAAATGATGGATGCTCATATCAAACATTGTCAAATAATGAGGTTAGCTTAAAGGGAAGGGGAAATGAACTAAAATGGCTTGTTTCAGATACTGGACAAACTCAAGGACTACATCGAGGCCTTGTGTAAGATAAAGAAGGGTTATTTTGAAGTGTGAATCATGCAAAGCTACTCTAATAGGTCCATTTTAAGGATGCAGTCTCTTTATTATTCATTATACACACCTTTAAGGGCTACTCAATTATGGCAAAAATCACAATGCCAATTATTATCATCAGTATTTCAATCTGAGTTCTGCAACATGACTTTTTATATTAATGCCTATAATAACAATACTAGTGATCAGCTGATATATATTGCTATTGAAAACTGATGTGCTGTATGTTTTTGTTGTTTTCTGTTTTTTTAAGGAGCATATCATCAAAACCATCCTGACCTCTGCCAGGGATGAACCCTCTGCTCCTGCTAGGTAAAGGGTTTATAAAGTTTATTTATTTATTTACATATACAGTGTTGCGCAGGTGCCCCAGGTTACCTAAAGTTATCATTTGTTAATAAATTCCTTCTGTATGTAACCACATCTGTTTGTGCTCACTCAGTATTTCTTTATTTTATGCTGGTTCCTGTGTGTAATATTAATATATGCAGTGATTCCGATAAACTGCATTTATAGAGACATTTATTGCAAAACTGCTTGCTCACACTGTGCTGTTTTTGTCAGGTGTGTGGCTTTGTGCAGTCTGGGGATATGGCTGTGTGAGGAGCTGGCCCACGGGACTCAACATCCACAGATTAAAGATGCTCTCAATGTGATCTGTGTTACCTTGAAGGTCAGTCACACCTCAGTACATCTATAAATAGCAATTAAGTTCTGTTCAGCTGGACTTCCAAAAAGCAACCTAAATTTTATATTTGAACTGTGACTCATTAAGACTGAAATGTCAGACCAGTCTGATCGCATTATGAGTTGTGTTATAGTTGTCTGTTCTCACACTTTGTCCCCAATGACCATGGATCTCTCAGTTTCTGACTGTGGTCCAGTGAAATAAGACCAAAGCAGTGACTCTGATTCAAAGGCACAGCAGACTGGCCGCATGTTGCACGGATCTGCTCAACACACTAGTGCCAAAACATCTGCTCCTTTTTAGGCTGAAAGTTTATCATACTGTTTCCATGAGGCAAGCCATGGTATAGTGCAGACCACTTACATAGACAAATAAATTTAATGTAGTGTATGAGAGAACGTACGTCTGTTCTTTATCCTTTTCTTTCTTTTTTTTAAGACAGAGACATTTTCAATGATCCCTTCTCTACATCTGAATGTGAATCCTATTTAATACTTTGTGAACCCTGAAAATGATTGGCTGCAGCCGGATTGCCAATCCAAACTATAGAACTGGTATCTTTGTTGATATATTCCTGTTGTTGTTAAGATAGCCTTTGATAGGAAACTCCTATGTAAAATCCTGTAAAATGTGCCGGTTATAAAATTAGAGGGTCACTGTCATCATGCCTCTCACTCCTCTCTGTTCTAAACCCTTCCCACTAGACAAGTATGGATACATGAGTGTACTTCATTAAAGAGAATAAAAATTAGCAACAAAGACTTCAGACACATAAACATAGAGACCAGTCAGCGAGGCCCTGGTGAGAATGTGTATTCCCATGGAGGTTGTTGGCAGTCGCTGTGAGATGGTTGCAAAGAGGTTGCTGCACCAAAAACCACTCGCCAACTAGTGGCTGAGTGGCAATAAAACTGCAATGGAAACTAGAAATTTATTTGGGGCGATCGTGGCTCAAGAGTTGGGAGTTCGTCTTGAAATCGGAAGGTTGCCGGTTCGAGCCCCGGCTCCGACAGTCTCGGTCGTTGTGTCCTTGGGCAAGACACTTCACCCGTTGCCTACTGGTGGTGGTCAGAGGGCCCGGTGGCGCCAGTGTCCGGCAGCCTCGCCTCTGTCAGTGCGCCCCAGGGTGGCTGTGGCTACAATGTAGCTTGCCATCACCGGTGTGTGAATAGGTGGATGACTGAATATAGTGTAAAGCGTTTTGGGTTCCTTAAGGGACTAAGTAAAGCACTATACAAATAAAAGGTTATAATGCATTTTTGTCCAATGCCAGAAACATGTTGCATACCACAGCTTTAAATTCAGAGTTATAGATAAGGTAAGCAGACCAAAGTATAGAGTTAATACTGCAGGATTAGATGGAGGGTGTGTTTAACATGTTGTCCTGCGAGCAGCCAAAGTACGATGGAAAACGCTGTTGGAGATGAGTGTTGTTGTTGGTGAAATTTCCGTAGTGGGCTTAGTGTGTTTCAGACTGGGAGGCCTGTGGATCACAATAATACAGCCCAACATTTACTGTCATCTAAAGCCAAACACACACACTCACACACGCATACCTTTTCCACCTTGGAATCCCTTGCTCGTGTATCGGCAGCCAACGACCCATCACACACACACACACACACACACACACACACACACACACACACACACACACACACACACACACACACACTTGCATTCACTCACTCCTGGGAGCAAACCCTGGACTGTCAATATGTTTGGTCCTTCTTCAGATAGGAGACTAATCCAGAGGGAATGCTGCAAGCTGTGTCTCTTGCACACACACACACCATTGCATGTATACACACATCTTGTCCACTTTTGAATCTCTTGCCTTCATACCAGCAGCCAGTAGCTCCAGCCATTGGCTTTGTGACACACACACACACAAAGCTTGAGGGATTGTCATATTTCCATGCTCTTCCTGCTGTTCTCTTTGCCTTTCATCTGTAAGCATTTTTTGCCTTGTTGTCCGTGATCCTTATTACAGCCCGACTAATCTGTAAATTCTCTTTCTTTGTACATATTATGCTGTAAACACCTTGTTAACCTTAAAGAAGTATAGCAAATACTATCTGTGGGATTTCAGCACGGATAACTGATGTGTTAGTTGTGACAGATAAGATATGATACCTGCCAGTATTAATTTGAACAGTGCCAATATGTGAAGGAGAATGTGTGTTTTTAGACTGGCAGGCAACACAAAGAGAAGCTTTAGAGATAATAAAAATAGATGATTTATTATATGATATTTAGACTAATAATTTACTGACTTCATATCATTTTTTTATATTTGTCTGTTGGTAATTAATGCCATCAGGATATTTTTGTTGACTAATTTAAGCCAAAGTTATTAATAGCTTAGAAAAAATGTGCAAGCTACTTGTTTAAACCTTCTAACGGTCCTGTGGAACCATTCATCCTCTTTCCTGGACATGTTCACTTTCTAGAGAGAAGGTTCAAAATAATTTGGCCTGAAATAGGATTTGGTATTAACAAGCAACCTCATTATGGCCGTGTGAAATACAAGACGTGCCAGTGACAGATGTTTGATAACTGATACAGATGGATTTTGCTAAAAATGAATGTGTGTATGACACCCAGACCGGTGAATTAACATCAATGTTTTTTCTCCTCTGTCCCTCAGTACCCCAATAAGAGTGTAGCGCTGGTGGCGTCAGACATCCTGCACCTTCTGATCAGTTACGTTGATCATCTTCAGAAATTCCCACCCGACACTCCAAAGAAGATCGTAGAGGTGAGACATAAAATACAGAGAACATTTGAGCAACATTAATATTTTAATGTTTCTGAATATTGGTTAAGACCGCTATTGCTTTGCCATAACATCGTAATGACTGAAGTCATGCTGTGTAAAGCCAAGGCCTCACAGTGCTGGTAGACATTAACAAATTTTTTTATAGAGGTTTTAAAAACTGTGGCTCCTTCATGGTGTCGCATAACTTCAGAGGGATTAATGCTCATTTTAATCTTACTCTCTTCTTTCAGATTTTGATTGCCACCATCACATACTTGCTGCCTACTACTGAGTCTTCACCTCATGAACTGGATAAAAGGGTAAGCTGCTCACATTCACTTAACAACACTTTTTTAAAAACTTGCTGGATTGTTAGTTTTTAAAAATTGTACTTGTGTGTTGCAGCTGGTAGTTTCCCTCCTGCTGTGTCTGTTGGATTGGGTGATGGCACTGCCTCCAAAGACTCTTCTTCAGCCTGTGCAAACACGAAGCCCTCCAGAGAGGGACCAGCCTACCAAAACGCTCCTCAGCTGTATTTATAAGGTATATGCTTGTGTTTATATTCACATATATGTCAGTATTAGGCCAGTTTGGCTCAACTGGAGCTGTAAACGATACACAAAGGAATCCACTCATCCGCTTTTTTCTTTTAAAAATGTGTCCAGGTATTACATGGCTGTGTGTATGGGGCACAGTCTTTCAGCAATCCCAAGTATTTCCCACTGCAACTGTCGGACCTGTTGAGTCCAGACTACGACCCGTTCTTGCCTTTAGAGAACCTCCGAGAACCAGAACCGCTACACAGTCCGGACTCTGAGCGATCCAGCAAACTGCAGCCAGTCACCGAAGGTAATGTATCAACCAGTGGAAATGCACTGCTCCGCGGTTAACACCTATTACGTTTCTGTTTTTTCCTCTTGTCGCTTTAATAATCCATGCAGTGTGGTGCGTTGATCCAGATGCATATAGAAAATCTTTACACTATGACACCGAGGTCTCTGCAAAACCTTTGGTTTAGTCTTTACATGTGTGCACACCTGTCTGCATCTGTGTCGGAGTATATATCATCTCCTGCTGTGGTTCACCAGGACTCTGTCTAGTTTAATGACTGGAGTAGCCCGAAAGGCCATGCTTCTCTTCTCCTGTCTTCTCTCGTCTAACCACTAATCTTCACTTACACAATTCCGTTTTTTATTCTTTTAATATCCTAAGACTATTTTCTGCTAATGTTCCTCTCACTTCTATTACATTCTGCTGGCTTCATTTATCTTTTTTTTTTGCTTCCCTTTGCCTTGTCTGCCTCTTTTAGAGCACCCTATGAGGTTCAGGGAGTCATTGAAAATCTGGTCAATACATATCTGTACTCTGTGCACAGCCTGTCAATAAGGAGTTGCCGTAAAGCGTGCGCGCGTGTGTGTTTCACAGTGTGTGTGTAATGATGTTGATTAACCAGGATCGGCTGGCAGCACAATGTGTGATGGCATTGGCTTCTTCTCAGCATGGTGCAAACTATGTACGAGCTGAAAGTGTGCTTGTACTTTCTCCTAGTTTCTACAGTGATTCCTTAAGTTAACTCGTAAACTAAAGAACAAGTCAGAGTATCCTTCACACTTTTTCTTTCACTGTGAAACTGCAGGTTTAACACTTTTGTTGTTTATTTTATCGGTGGATGCTACTCGCCTCTCTGCAGTAACACTCCAGTCCAATCAGCCCTACAGAAGGCTGCAATGCAGAAGATTTACTTTGCTAAACCTCTGCTAAAAGATACTGAGAGAAAATTAGTTTATTTTTATTCAATCAACGCACATTAATCAGAGAGTAAACAGTAGATATAAAGCCTGCTGTGTGTGTAATGAATAGCGACTGAAGAGGGTCAGCCAAAGGCAACACTCTCCGCAAAGTGGTTAAAGTTTATTTATATAGCGCTTTTCACAGACAAGCCCCAAAAATGCTTAAAACACAATTGATATGAAAATAGAATTAAAACAAACATAAATAACAAAACAATTTCAGCAGAAGGCCTGAAAAACTGATCCAGAGCCCTGCTGCCACAGCCTGACAGCCTCTGTGCCCCTCTAGTCTTCAGTCTTGTATGAGGAACAGAAACAAGCATGAACTCTTCTAAACACCAATAAAATCTATCTTTTGACAACCAAAAGCTAAATATATATTTTTTATATTTATATCAGCACTGATCCATAATTAACCCTCATAACAGAAATATATCTTTAAGCTTTTTGTACATCATCTGGGATGGACTTTATTCTTGCTTTAATATTTTATTTTATTATTTTAAAATGAGCTAAATTTTTGTATATATATTTTATATTATATTCTCTAAAGAACATTGGATCAGTGTTCTCACACTAAACAGCCTTACTTGTTTCTCATTTTAAGTAATAAAACTATTCAATGTATTGTTGTTTTAATGGTTCATCTCTAAATGTGTTAAAGTGTAACAGCAATGAATTATATTTGTATTAATGGTAAATGCATTGACTTACATTTAATAGAATTTCTAATTACTAATATTCAGTGTGTTGTTTTTGCGATGATACCAATCAGTTTCTTTATGATTTCCAAAAAACATAAATATAATTCGGCATTGCTATTGCTTACCCCCCCCCCCCCCCACCTCCCCCCCACCTGCTGCAGCTTCCCTTTAAATTTTCTCCAGAGCAATAACACCTTTGTCTTACTGTTTACTTTCTTAATCCTGACAGTCCAATCCCTTATTTTTATTTTTCATTATAGGTGATGAAATGACCATCTGCTACCTCCTAACTATATCTTTTATCGTCTGTATTCTCTCTGCAGTTCGTAGCCGTATTCAGCAGGGCCTCGTCTCCATTGCAGCCAGAACTGTTATTACCCACCTGGTAAACCATCTGGGACATTATCCCATGTCCGGCGGCCCCGCTACTCTGTCCAGTCAGGTACTGTTACTTTGAGTTTGGTGGGTTAACTAAGTTATGTTAAAGGGAGGTGACTCTGCGAAATGTTGAAAGCTGTTGTTATTTTGCTGATGTAGTAAATATAACGTCATGTTTTGCAGGTGTGTGAAAACCAGGACAACCCGTTCTGTGAGAGTGCAGATCTTGGGCCAGAACTTTTCCATTCACCAAACCTGCAGTTCCTGGTTCTGAATGGATCCACGCTGCTGTCTGTGCTTCAGGTAAATCTTCATAAATGTTCCAGTTGCTTCTAAGTGTATTTGTCAGGGTTAAACATACATGAATTTATTACTTGAATAATTACTTTTACACCTGGAATACAAATGATGACTACTGCATTTATTATATTATTAACACATTAGTGGGGAAACAATCTTTAAATAATATAAAATATTTATTTTGTGATTTCTTTACTATTTTATTTTATTTTTTGCTTCTTCTGCCGCTATTTTCCAGATCCGATCAGAGTCCGGTGTGCCAGGAGGCGGAATGACAGCTGGTTTGTCCTCTGCTCCCGCTTGTGTTCGCGTCATCATCCGAGATGTAGCTGGAAAACACTCGTGGGACTCCGCCGTCCTCTATGGGCCTCCGCCATGTTCTCCTAACAGTCCAGCGCATACACTTTTAACACACACGCAGTCACCTCACACTACAAATCTTCATTTACGCACCCCACCAGGAGGTCCGCCGAAAAAGATGGGAGCGAAAAGAGAAGATAGCGAAGAGGACGGGCAAGAGGAGAGGGGGGCAGAGGAGGGAGTGAGGACGGATGGTGACAGGCAGGAGTCTCAGGGAGAGGGAGAGGAGGAAGCAGAGGAGAGGAAAGCAAGTGAGGGGGAGAAAGAAGATCGGAGAGAAGGTGGAGGTGGATTTGAAAGGGAAGAAGAGGAGGAGGAGGAGAAAGATGAACATCGAATGGATAGTGAGGCAGATCCAGCAAAGTCGAGTTTAGAGCAGCATCTGGCTCCGCCATTGGCTAAACGCGTGTGTCGGGAGGCGGTGCCAGCGTGGGACTCACTGAGAGAAGGAGATGATGCACTGGATGAAATGCTGCAGTACCTGGGATACTCGAGTCCTGAGTGTCTGCAGAGAGCAGGTATTTTCTTTAATCTGAACTCTACAGCTGTTCAGCACATTCCTAAGTAGCAACTCTGATTCCTGATTGGTTCCCACAGGTATGCCGCTCAACATCCCAGCACCTCCTCCAGTGTGTGTTTCAGAGAAGCAGGAGAACGATGTGATCAATGCCATCCTGAAACAAAGTGCTGCTGAGAGAGACTTCGTCCTTCATGTGCGTGCTGCCTATGTTCACATCAATAGCAATCATTAAACTCCTGAGCCTTTAGTTATTGGACCTTCACACATGCAGTACAGCATGTTTCCCTATGTGGGGATTTATTACAGTTCTATCGTCAGACTTGTTTTAAGAGTTATTGTTTGTTTTGTTTTTTTCAGCCATTGCTAATACATGTCATGATTTTTCTGTTAAAATAAGTCAACGTGTCTATTGTAGAAAAAGCTTTGTTGTCCCTACTGCACAGAATCAAAGGAACATGCCTCCTAAACACAGAGAAGCTAACTCATAAAACCAAAACACCAAATGATTTTATAACTGTTATTTATTTTATCAGTGAATCCAGCATTTCTGAAGGAAAAAAGTTCATCTACACTCACTGGTAAATTTGCTAGTTACACCTTGCTAATGCCACAGAGGGCCCCCCAATTTTGCATCATTTAGAGCAGCCCTAATTCTTCATGGCATAGATTCAACAAGGTGCTGGAATCATTCTTCAAAGATTTTGTTCCATGTTAACATGATGGCATCACACAGGTGTGTCAGCTGCACATCCTGTGATGTGAGTCTCCTGTTCCATTGCACCCCAATGCTTCTCTTTTGGTTTGAGAGCTGATGACTGTGAAGGCTATTTGAGTACACTGACTCTTTGTCATGTTCAAAAAAAAAAAAACTTATTTGAGGTGATATGAGGTTTCTGACATGATATGTTATCCTTCTGGAGATGGGTACACTGTAGTCATATAGAGATGGGCATGTCAGCCTGTCAGTAATACTCAGATAGGCTGTGGCATTTAAATGATGTTCAGTTGGTATTTATGGGCCCAAAGAAATCTTATGCCACACACCATTACACCAGCAGCCTGACCAGTGATAAAAAAACAGAATAGCCTTCACGTTTACACCAAATCCTGGATCTACCATTGTTATGTCACAGCAGAAATTGAGACTCATCAAACCAGAAAATGTTTCTCTAATCTTTTGTTATACAGCTTTGGGGTATTGTGGTATCGTTTTCCTGTTCTTAGCTGACAGGAGTGGCTCTCAGTGTGGTCTTCTAGTTATGGGTGTCTGGGAAAATCCCAGCAGATCAGCACTTTCTGAAATATCCAGACCATCTGACACCAACAACCACTTAAATCACCTTTGCTCTGAATTATGATGCTCAGTTTGAGCTTCAGCAGGTCATATGACCATGTTTATGCCTGAATGCACTGAGTTGCTGCCATGGGATTGTTGATTAGGTATTTGTATTAACAAGCAGCTGAACAGGTGTACCTAACAAAGTGGCCAGTGAGTGTATTAAAATTGATTTTACATCATTCTGATTTGAAAATAATCTGCAGAAAAACACTTGGTTTAGTGTAGCGTGATTAAAAGCACCACCATTATGTTTGTTGTCATAAGCCTCAGTGGTGGCTGGCGCTCATTGTTGTATTTTCCATGTTTTATTTAATTATTTGGTTTTTGTGCATTAAAATGAAGCAATCGAATGTTTCAGAGAGGTGAGGAGCTGAACATGAGAGCCGTGCATCAGACTGAACCAGAGACTCAGACGCCACAGTCGGCCTTCTATTACTGCAGACTACTGATCAACATACTGGGGCTCAACTCCTGGGAGAAGAGGTAAGATCGAGCACTGCACTCTGTGACAATCCCAAATTAAACTGGAATTTTGGGTTAATGATATTTATGTTCGCTTTTTATCAACAGTATTTGTGCCACTTCTAAACTTTATGTTAATGATCACTTTAAAAGGGATTATTAAGGCTGTGTAATGTACCTCTGTTTTTAAGATGAGTTGTGGTCCACAGGGTAATATCTAAATGTTCAGTTAAAATTCAAATACAAAAGAAAACCTGGATAATCCTCATTTCTAAAATATAAAATGGCCCAAATTTAAAACGGACCTAATGTTTTAAACATTATGACCCAAAATAAGCAGCATAAACTTATTTGGAAAGTATTTACAGAGGTCAGAGCCAGGAGCTAATTTCCCAATGACTTCTTTAGGACCAGAAGTATTTTTGCAGCCACGGCTATCGCCCCCTGGAGACGATTAAAAAGAATGCAGACTTCAGGAACTTCTCATTAGCTTTATTTTCAGCCTGCCTTGTTAAAGACTTTTAAAACTGTCATTTTAACATCAGAGTTGATGTGGATTAAATGGCCAGTAGGGAAACTGCAGTTTTTAGCTTTGTGTTTTAATCCTGGTTGAAACACAACAGTCACAGCACACAGTCGTCGCATTAATATTCTACTACAGTAAAAATATTTGTCAGTGGATTGTGGTGACTTTCTTTTATCGTTTCTAAAACGCAGCGGACTTTACCAACTGTTGCTAGATGTGTGAGTGCAACATAGTTATTATATGGTACCGTCACAAAGGCTTTACTAAAAAATATAACACACAGTCACACTATATTGATGTAAACAACCTTGTTGCATCCCGTATCTCATGAAAATATATCTATAGCCCTTAGATAATGTTACTCCAAATGAGTTTTAGTTTTTAACATGGATATTTTTTTTACTCTCTAGTTTAATTTTATGAAAATATTATTCTTTCCATTAAGACACGATGGTTTATTCTGTCATTTAAAAGCCATAAAACATCATTTTTGTACAAGCTATACTAACTAAGAGGCTGTTTTCGATCTGGAGTGTCTCTTTGAGCAAAGCATATTCTTGCTTAATGCAAATGAAACAAAAAAAGATTCAAATTCAACAGAGTGCTCTTTTTTTTTTCATTACACTTCACATTTTGCCATTCATAATGCACAGCATTTCATCTTCTCAGTGACTCTGGGCTAAAATACACAATGTCGGGGTATCACTTTAAAAGTGCCCAGCCATCTAATGGACCCTCATCACTCTTTATACTTTATCCAGGGAATTACACTTTCTGCATTCAGCCTGCACAATAGACTTTTTAACACACTGTGCTTGTGTGTGAGTGTGTGTGTATAAAGAGTGTGTGATAATGAGTATAGTGCTCTATTGATCAAATTCAACCCATTTGGAGTTAGAATAAAAGAAGAGGAGAGAATGATCGAGCGTGAAGTGGCAAATCAGAAAACAGGATGAAATGAGGCACATGTAAATGTAGACAGTGAATTTTAAAAAAAAATGACATGGTGCCAGAAAAGGTGAGTGAATTTGGAAGGTAAAAATGAGAAATTTGGATGTTGGAGAAAAGGGAGAATAGATGGATAAGGATGAAAGAAAAGAAGAGATTGTCTAATCATGTGTTATTGTCTCTCCAGGTATTCATATGGGGCATTACAGACACTAAGATACTGACAGTCACCTACGTGCGTGCATGTGTGTCCCCTTTTATGCTTTTCCCTATAATCCAGGGTGTAAATGGAGTCTTTGAGAGCAGAGAATGAGGCCATTACCAAGTATCAGTTTAATAAAGACCAAATTGCTGTCCCCCTCTCGTTCTCTCTCTCTCTCTCTCTCTCTTTATCTCCTGCTCTTTCTATCCCGTTTTTCCCCTTTCTCTAAGAGTGAAAAGAATGACGTGTCATTATCAGTCCACTCCAAGCTTCACCGCTCGAGTCTAGGTTTTATATCAGCGGTGCAGAGGTTGGGGGCTGGTCGCTGGGACACTTTGAACGGCCTCAGGACAAGTTAGTCTGCATGAAAGGCTTTTGTTTTCATTAATAATAATGTCCCTTTTCTTTTATGTTTGGACCCTGAAAGTGGCGTCGACATAAACTGCAGGCCCTGTGATGTGTGGCTGCATTTGCTCATCTATATTAAAACCCAGTAATCTGTATTTGTGAGGCCAGAGTTGAGGCAGCAGCTTCAGAAACCCAGCACCTCCCCTGCCTCTTACACACATTTTGTTTTATATTGAGAACAAAACATAGTAAAAATTGGACTGCAAATACCCCCTGAAGCCATTTTAGACAGACCTACAGGAAAACCAACATGCTATGTGATTGTGTTTAGTAGTAGCAATTACTGGACAACCACAGCTGTCAACAACAGCTGGTAACCCCCAGCCCACGTTAAAATGATTTAGAGGACCCAAACAGATTAGCCACAAGGGACTGAATGTTAAAATCCTTCTTTAAAATCTGGGTTGTGGTCATTTATGGGTGATCTGTCAGTGTGCGTCTTCCTCAGTCTCCACTCCTCCTCTCTATAGTCTTGTATTAAAATGAGGTTTTTTTTCCTCAAGCGCTGAGTTTGTGGATCTAGAAGAAGCATGTTATAGGGTGTCAATAGAAGAACTGTGGTACTGCATGGGGAAGTCAAAAGTGACAGATGTGAGGCTAGTGCAGGACATTTACTGCATAGTTAAAGGCTAAAAGGTCCATTCAGAGGCAAGAAGTGATCAGGGACTATGTTTAAAGATACCTATAATTCCTAAATAGATCATGCAGTGCAACAGGTAATATTGTTAAACTCCTTGAATTAAAGCTAAAAGTCTCCATTTCAGTCTCATCTTGATTGTTTGATTATTATTTTTTTTAAATCCCCTTCAATAGTATGATAGTATGGTCCAAAATGAGGGGAAAAAACAACATTGTCATGCTTTAAACCCTTGTGGACTTTAAACAGCACTTCTTATTTTGCCATTGTGTGAGGGTGACAAAAACCTGCAACCAGCTAATTAGTAGAGACAGGAGTGACAGCCGGGCAGTGATCAGGCAGTTCAATCTTAATGATGATTAATGGTTCCTGACTTGTGCACTTCTGTCTTACAGGAGTAGTTTTCACTTGCTGAGGAAGAACGAGAAATTACTGAGAGAGCTGAAGAATCTGGATTCACGGCAGTGGTGAGGAGCCTGGAAAAAATCCATCTTTTCTGTTCATTCAGCTTTTTGTCGGATCATACTTTGAACCGGTTTGGTGTTGCAGCTTTAATAGGTTCTCATCTGTTTTGGGGTTTTTTTTTCTTCATTCTCTTCCAGCCGTGAAACCCATAAAATTGCAGTATTTTACGTGGCTGAAGGCCAAGAGGACAAACACTCCATACTGACTAACACAGCAGGCAGCCAGGCGTATGAGGACTTTGTTTCTGGACTGGGGTGGGAGGTGAGAACACATTTATACATATATTACTTATCATTATTATGGATTTAGCATTATCAGGACCATTTCAAAGTAATGAAAACCTAAACAGTCACCTGTATGTTTTATTCTTTTTAGCAGTGTGTGATGAAGCAAAACACATAATTAATGCAATAACAGTAATATTTCAGCCTATGAAACCAAATACTGTGAATTCTGCTTAAGTCATCTTTAGTGAATACATGTACTCTAAGGTTTAATATGATCAGCTTTGGCACACAGCTGTGGCCCACCTTGTTCAAACCTTCTGTTTGTGAATGGCAGCCAATCAGGAGGATGCCAGGGGGAAAATTCACATTTTAATTAGCCAAAATAAGTTAAAACAGTTTGCAGATGCTGTGCCTCAGAGCTTGGATTGTTTTTCACTGGTGATTGTTGATAAAAATTGTGGGGGCTTAGAAGGGCGTGAACCACTGGCTTAAAGGGGAAGGAGCTAAAGTGGCTCGTTTCAGACAGAGGTGGAACTGATGCGTCTCATTAAGCCGAAGTAAAAGATAAATAGTTATATTTTGAACTAGAATCCACGCAGTGCTATTCCAGCAGAGTTCAAGAATTAAAATCTGGAGAAAGGAAGTTTGAAATTTGGGAAATTAGCTGGTTATTTAGGATCATTTACTGCTACTGACAAAAACTTGTTTTCTTTATAATATGTTAGCACTTTGATTAGATGTTTAGGGACAAGAATATAGCGTGAACACAATCCACAGCATTTATAGCCTTACATAATATGAAATAAGCTAACTGAACGCAGAGGTTATATTTTGTTAAATGGACCTCGCTTGATATTGTTTGTGTGCTTGGGCCATTTAGGTGGACCTGCCCACTCACTGTGGTTTCATGGGAGGCCTTCAGAGAAATCGCAGCACAGGCCAGACCACTCCTTACTACGCCACTTCCACTACTGAGGTCATCTACCACGTCTCCACTCGCATGCCCCACGACCAGGACCTTAACCTCACCAAGAAGGTAACGCACTCGACACAGTTTATCTAGACATGCAGATGGATGTATACAGGCTCTCTGTGAAGGGTGCTAGTTCCTCTTCGGTGTTTTTTGTTTTTTTGTTTCTTATAGAGTGTTAATAGTGCTCCCCACTGTAGCAGTAGTAAATTTATAACCAGTCGCAATTACGTATGAAATATGTGTCATTAGCAGCACTTTATTTGCTGTTTTGGGCAACACAAAAAACCACTGTGACATTTCAAAAATTGTCAAAATTGCTTGATAGATGGATGGAAACATCTCCCAGACTACATCTGACTGTGTTTTATGTGCTGTGGAAAAGAGTAATTAGTAATAATGAGCATGCTTATTGTTCTAATTTCACTTCTTTTATGTAGTGAGGGGACAAGAACTCCTTAGTCCTTCTTTTCGTCCACCCACACCTCTTTGATGAGCATAGGTACACACTCACACCACTCTGATGTCAGTGCTTCTACCCCACACCAATGCATTCAATAATTCCTCGGAGCAATCACGTCTGTATTTGTGCAGTGTGGCGCGTGGGGTTGTATCAGCCTCTAGGCAGCCAGGTTTATTGTGCGTGTGTGCGGTTGTGTGTGTGTGTGTCTGTGTACACACCTGTCATCCCCCAGGCACTGGGCGCTCTGCACATGGCCATAATGTCCCCATAATCAGATCATACTTCCTGCTTCTCGGCCTATCACGTCGCTTCAGGCTCCTGATTGGATTATCACCGCCTGGTCCGACACCATCAGTCTCCCTGATCAGCTGATGGCCCCATCAAACACGCATAGTCACATACGGACACGCACACACGCCACTGTGAACCCGTTTAACGTGACACAAACACACATCCACGGCAGGTTTCATTCACATCCATCTGCCCAAATAACCGCACAGCCATACATTTGTGTTAATGCTGGACAAAGCGAGTGTACACAGGCTTACAGACACAGTTTGACAAACGTGTCCACAAACAGGTTAAACTGAGATTTATCATTGCCACCCACTGAAAATACAAACAGTGTTGTCCATCGCAGGACATTTGTCCAGGTCTACGTCGTGGTCTGTCTCATCTGTGCAGAACACGATTAAATGATTAAAGCTGCATTACACCAGGTGATCGTGGCATCAGAGATGACATCACTCTGAGCTTCGTCACTGAAACATTTTTAAAATAAAAGTACAGCTCAGAGAGGCATATCAGACACCAAGACTCCAGACTGCCTTAAACTGTGCCACCTAATTGTTCTGACACCCAAAAATACGACTTGAGGCTCATAACTCTTTCTTAAAGTGCAGTAATGGAAAGAGCATCAGTTCCCAGTATTACTGATGACTGTGAGTATCCTGCAGACACAGGAGGGGGTTTAGATTTATTCAAGTCAAAACTTCACAGATATATCAACTTTATGCTTTTCCCATCAAGTTCTGTCAGGTTAATTAAGCCTATAACTCACTGTATTCAGGTAAATTCAAGTCAGTGCTGCATGTTGGCGAAATCACGTCCAAATGTGTTAAATAATGCTTACATTTAAAACATTTTTTTAGTTGACCCCAAGCTTATATACGAGCTGAGGACCAAGCGATGAACTCCAGGGTCAATGCAAAAGTGCAAAAACCTGCAATTCCTCCAGTGGCCACTTGAGGCTGGCTAAACAAGTGAGTTAGTTCACAAAGACTAAAATAACCCAGTTAATAACTAATATCCCCTTCGAAACAACTGTACTGTTGTAACTCATCTCTCTGATGGGCAGCAGTAAGCTGACAGTTGACTGTAAGGCCTCACCTTCACTAGTTCCAGTCTTTGAACTGGACTAGCTGATAAGTTATAGGCACTAATGTATGTAACGGGTAGTGTAACATAAATACCACCATGTGTAAAATACAGTCTGTGATGTCTACAAACCAAATTACATCATTAAACTTTGCATCCCGGTGCACTATTTAATTAGTCATAAAAGTAACTGCAGTTAAACATTTAAAAGGATCTGTCTTCAGCATGTTTGTCTCATGGCCAAGGACAAGACTGGCAGCTATCAGAAGGTGTGTACAGAGACCTCTGTGTGGGGAGGTGGCAGGTGGGGGTGTGTGTTTTGGCAGACATCAAGGTTAATGACTGAGCTGTCACCAGCCCCGACTGTAGTCGGCGTGGGTGTGAATCTCACACACAGTCAGAGGATCACACACAATCCCATCTGTCTTCGAGCCCCTACTCCATCTTTCCGGGGCTTCACTTTGTCTTGTTGTCCACTCTCCATCTTCACACACTCACTCCATCACGCCCAGGGCCACCTAAACCACATATACACACAGACTTCAAAGCCTTGGGGTTATGATGGATACAGCCTATCCAGCTCCGTTTGCAGATCCCTCTCGGTCAATGTTGGTGTTTGAGTAATAATGTATATTTTTCTTCCATTTTGATTCTATTAATTTCTTTTCTCTTTTTTTTTGCCTCTCCAGCTCAGACATCTTGGCAACGACGAAGTCCACATCGTCTGGTCAGAACATTCCAGGGACTACCGCCGCGGGATCATCCCCACTGAGTTCGGAGATGTGCTAATTATCATCTACCCCATGAAGAACCACATGTATTCCATCCACATACTCAAAAAACCAGAGGTAAACACGCAGGACTAGGCAGTTGTTCCTTACACACAGACCTTTAAGCTCATTATTAAAACCTGGCATGGTAATTTAACTGCCCCCTGAGCTTATCACTGATGGCTATCTGTGTCACCTTTTGTGGGAATTGTTGGCCAATCAATGTAATCTTTCCCATTATCAGTGGCAGCAGTGCCAAATTAAAGGAAAAATCGAAACACTTTTCTAAATGCAGCCTTTTTTAGCTGTATTTGTGGCAAAGCAATAATGAAATGTTAATATGCTCAATTTAAAATAGATTAATTATTATTTTTTATTTATATGATAAATCACAACAGTTGTCATCTTTAGACTATTTGTTTGTAAAGATGTTACAAGGTGCTAGGAATCTTCATACATTTGGAGAATAAGTGAAATGTTCACTTATTAAAAGTCTTATTTAGTTAGCCATGTTTGTATTTTTTTTATACTTAGACTTGTGTGGATTTGGGGAAAGTTTGGTTGGAGAAAAAAAATGAGAACAATATTTGGTCCATGATTTTATGTTTCCTACCAGACCCCACAGATATGCATCCAGATTGACTAACAATCCTAGAGAGAGTCTTGCCCCCAAGTCTTTCTGATCTGGTTAATGTATCAGTCTAAAGCACACAGACATTAATACCACAGCACTGATGGCATAACTCTATTTCAAACAAGCCCTAACACAATAAAATGCTGCTTTTTTTTTCTCTGTGACATAGATACCACAGCACTAATAACATAATTGTATTCTCTTTCATTCATTCTGCAGGGAAAAATATTGAATTATCATGAATCCAAAAACAAGTTAGATAAGATATTCCCTTTGTTGTTGTCCTGAAAGCACATGTATTCGGCCACAGAGCGCATGGCTTGGAGACCTGGTCCACAAATAAACTCAATAAAAGTCCGGCATTAGTTTCTTTGGTGGATTCCACAAGCAAAGCATTGAATTATATGGGAAAGTCAAAGCCTGAATCAAATATTGTATCATTACAAAAATCTGTGGCGTCAATCATTACTTGTCAGGGTCGGTTCAGTAGAACTGAGTAACTCCCACTGTTTCATAAAAATCTAGACTTTTCAGGGTTTTCTTTGAAAAAAAAAAATCTAATTTGAACTATATAAAGGAATAAACGTGGATTTAATGCCAGTTTTGTTCTCTGTAGGTTCCTTTCTTTGGTCCGCTGTTTGATGGAGCCATTGTGGACATGAAGATTTTGCCCACCATGGTGAGAGCGACAGCTATCAACGCGAGCCGGGCCCTTAAATCCCTCATCCCTCTCTACCAGAACTTGTATCCTTTAAAACCCTCATATGAAAATTTAGGATAAAAAGGCAAAGGTAGGATGCTGAAAATGAGTTTTTCTCTCTGGTTTTTCTCTTTTCTTGTGTTATATTAGCATATTATTTATATTGTTGTGTATTATGTTTGCGTTTTAAGAGATATTTAACCTCACAAGACTCTTTTGCCACAAACTTCAGGAAAAAAAACTTCATTCAAAACTCAAAGGTCTGCAGCACTTGGATTTATGCTATTACCAGCTCTCTGTTTAGGTCTGAAGACTTCAGCTATTCCTGCACTTTGCAAAGTTTTAAGTATCAAGGTGAACGAGAGTCACACCAAATACATATCTAATTTCTTTCTTTCTTTTTTCTTTTTTTCCAAATGATTGCTCAGAAGAATTCAGGGGAGTATTTTATTATTATTGGCCTGAAAGAGTTTGCAAAACACTTTAAATATCACTGTGTCTAACCTTCACTGAAGCAGGTAGGCTTGCTGACAGCTGACAGCATATCGTCCTTTGCAGCCTCGTGCAGAAAAGGCCTTCCATCTCTTTTTCTTTTGTACTGTGGTTGTAGCTTTTTTAGTGTTACATTAAACTCTAAGTCCACTAAATGCAGTCTAAAACTATTTTTAGCAGTTTTGCATCACCTTGATATTTATTTATTTAATTTTTTATGACTTTTTTTATGAATTCCACATGCTCTCAAATGATGAGATGTTTTAAAAACTTACATTGAAGTTGTGAGAATGTCGTTTTGCTGTGTGAGCTTTTGAAATCGTTGCACGTGTGAGTGTGAGAGAGAATGTTGGGTTGGAGGATTAAGAATAGCAAATCAATGTCCAGTGCTGTGCAGCTTTCAGAATATGAGAGCTCGTTTGATAGAGCTGCATTTAGTTGCCTCTGAAGTGCTATATATCAAGTGTGCGTGTTTACCCGTGCGTGGCCAGGCAGAGAAGATTGGGATGCACATTCGGAGGGTGTGTATATGTGTGTGTCTGTGAATCCGTGTGTGCAAGGAGAGAAAGGCAGATAGACAGGTGTGCATGCAGTCTGTCTGCCTGATCCGAAGCGATGGTTTGGAAGAAGCCGTGGTCGATAATTATCGATGACTCTCCTCTCTAATGCTGTTCCTAAATGAGAGGCTTTGCTCTCTGGTCTCAGAGACACACAGCCAGATAAGTATCCACATTCATACACACTCTTGATTACACTTACATGGACACAAGAGGTACAGAAATCCAAGTGAATCAATATAAAAACATGCAGATTAATTAACATTTTTAAACCAATATTTTTTTAAAGAAAGACTGTGAAACTAAAAAACAAACAAACACAAAACCAAAACAGTAATTGTCCCCCATGTCTGTGTGCATATCTTTGTGTTCTCTCTTTTCTTTGTGTTCAAAACTGCCTGATGACCAATTAAAGGAAAAACATAATCCCTATTCCCTACAGTGAGAGGATCCGGTGGCTCCGTTTTGTCGTGAGGGACTTTGTGCAGACATGCTTTGGTTCCACTTGTCCCTTTGAAAGAGAATCGTCAATACAAAGTTTTTCTGAGTGATCACCTTCATGCTGAAAAACAGGTGCTTGTAACTTCTAGGCTGAACGATTGTAATTCCTTATTATTATTATTTTTTTATTTCTACCAGAATGCTGCAGTGAGATGACTTAACAGGAAGTGTTTAATTCAGTATTAAATTTGAAATCCTTCTCTTTACATGCAAAGCCCGAATGTCCCCATTATATCTCAAAGACCCCAAAGATACCTTAGTATCCGTGTAGAGCACTTTGCTCTCAGACTGCAGCCTAACTTGTGTTTCCTATGTTTCCCAAGAGTAGAGCCTTTTGGTATTGGGCAGCTTCAGTTATCAGACTTTGTCCAAGTCATGCAGTTCACCTGGAAGGTGCACACATGTGGGGGATTTGGCACTGAGGTGTTAGACATTATTCTGAGGGAGAAAATCCTTTGAAAGATTGGTGTTCATCCATGCAGTACAGTTCCAGAGCCTCTGTGATTCAGGGTCAAAACTGCTTGGAGCTGTTCTGGTGGCATGTGGCGTCACTTCCCCCCCACCTTTACTTTGTCACCTGCCCCGTACATAGTGCAGGTGATGAAAGATGGTGGACCATGTGGATAGACGAGGGAAAGGACAGGCCGAGGAAGCCATTTCGCTCTGCTAGTGATACACAGGCTGTTAGGCTCAGTGTGGGGCTGTAGCTCGTGAGCAAACACCCCCCCTCCCGACAGCTTTGTGTAGGTGTATGTGCGTTTTTGTGCGCCCACTGCTTCTTCCCCACCTTCATGTCTCAGTTTGTGTTTTTTGTGTTACTCCAGCAATCTTGAGCGAGTGTGCAGACATGTAGACACCTCTGCTAGCGTCCACATGTCCTGCATTTCCGTGCGAGACTGTGTGTGCACGTCCGTTTACCCACTGCGCACGTTTGTTTGTGAGCATGTGCACTTGGTGACACACTTGTGTCACGCATGCTTGTTTTGGGGTGTTTGTGTGTGTCTGAAAGTGTCCTGGCGCGTATCGATTGGTGGTAGCAGCAGGCCGATGTCTCTGACAGGCTGAATTACAGTAATCAGTCATTATTGACTCCCCATCTCTGTGCTACACACACCACTCTGCTCCTCTTATCTGTCTCTCCACCTCTCCCTCCCTTTGTGTCCCCCACTTCTGTCACTCCTTTCCTCCCTCCCTCCCTCCCTCCCTCCCTCCCTCAAACTCTGGGACCATCTATCTTTACACTCACATCCCCGTACGTCTTCTTGTGGCCTTTTCCACCTCCTCCTGCTTCTATCTTGTATCTGTGGCCCTCATCATCTTTTCCTCTATCTTCCTCCCTAATTCTGTCCCTGCATTGTCTCTCTTGTCACTCTAATTCCTTTATCTTAGCAAATCCTTTTTTTCTATCTCTGTCGTACTGTCTGTTTTTCATCTTTTTCACATTTATTACTTTTCGTTCTTCATTCAGTTTTTCTCCCCCAGATCTTTTTCTTGTCTGTTCATTCTCATTGTCCTAAAGTGAGGGAAAGTCGCTTCATGATGTAATAGCAACCCTTTAAGACAAACTTTTCTCAATAATATTTCCCTGTTGGCATTTTTCTTCCAGCTAGGTCCCCTCAAGTATGAAGGACTGCAATAATAAAAAATAAATAAATAAATAAAGTAAAAAATGTGTAAATAAATTGTTACGTGCCTCAGTTCTCATCATTAGGGGAATTGAAGGCCCTGTCGTTATGAAATGCGTTGATAGATATAGAAAAGAATGCATTATGTTCAGAAGCTAATGCAGAAATAAGGGCATAGACTTAAAAATAATAATTTCTTAAATAAAGCAGGAGTCTCTCTCTCTCTCTCTCTCTCTCTACATATATATATATATATATATATATATATATATATATATATATATATATATATATATATAGGTAAATTAATACAAAGGTAAATAAATGCAGTGCATTTTTAAAAAGTATGAATATATAATTTATAAATTAATTCATGGATATTTTTAATTTTTACTGTTATTCATCCGTTTAATTTCTTGTTTATTTGTTCTTAAGGGGGGCTTTACAACAATTACAACATACCTGACCAAGCAATGACATCTTGGGTCTTAAAAAAAGCCTCTATAAGGGGGCGTAATACAGCACATTTCTAACCTTAAAACATTTAAATGTTACATTTTGCCACTTGAGATCAAATGTAAATCAGAGCAAAACACTTTTTCATGGGTAACAGTAGTTGTTTTGTAGTTGCACTGACCCAGGTCTTTGTGATAAGTTGTGTTTAAAACGACACAACAGCTTGTGCTCCGATGAGGATCTTCATCTCTCTGTGGCGGCTGCAGTGATCAAACCGTTTTCCAGGCGTGGTTGGTTTCATTGCTTTGTTTTGTTCGGCTATTACAGAAAAGGAAGCTTCACACAAATACACGGATCATGCCTTTTTCTGTGTTTCAACCATGGTTCCTTTTTCCCCCCTGATTTTCAGCTGTTGTTGAATATTTGCAAGTGGTTTCCTGCTCAGAGTGAATTTAACTGTTTGGAACATTTATTCTAACATGTGGTTTGTGGAACTTGAACTACATCTCCAAAAGTTGATTCTGTTCATCTGGACGTAGCGTTTTCAGTGGGAGAAACGTTTCGTCACTCATCCAAGTGACTTCTGTAGTCTCAGCTGACTGCAGGTTTCCCCAATCTTATAAACAGTACATTTGCCTAATGACTGAAACCAGCCCACTCATTTCATCATGATTATGCAAATTCTCATGACCACTGATCAACTTGAACTACATTTAAAAAATAATACTAGTAGCCCATGCTTTGTATTCCTGTCATTCAGTGTTATAGAAATCATTTGAGACTCCTAATGTCAAAAAAATTAAAAGAAATTAAAATGCTTGTGATATGTTACATCGGAGATTATGCATTTGTTGGCGAATTTTTGCCCCATATATGAGGGACCAAAACCTATGAAATGGACTTAACATTCTGTTCATTATGACCAGAAATGAGTGTCTGAGCTCAAAAACTCATCAGGAAAGTGTTTAGAGATCAGGGCCCGAAGCCTTTTTGTCCTCATATTCTTCTATAGGAGCAGGAGTCTCTTTGCAACCACAGGTATCTCCCCCTGGTGGCTGTTGAAAGGATTACAGGTTTATTAAAGGTTTAAGACCAGTTTTATTGACTTCCCTTTTCTGACCTTTTGTACTGAATGTGGTTGGGCATCAAACAGTTTGTCCAGCTTAGCAGAAAGCATAATGTCAGTTAGCACTAGTAAGTACTGCTAGCGGTCATCGCTAACTGGGACCTCTACACATCCAGTATTGTAATCTCATTCTTGATCTGCATGTTTTTGTTTTAGCAAAGACTTTATGTCAGAAGGCCTTCCTAACCCAACCCTCCGATTGGTGTGAGCTTGGGGCCAACGCTCGCATGTGTACACTGGTTTTCTGACTGTAGAGTAGTTGAGATTTGAAGAGAGATGAATGATTCATATCTTCTTGACATACCTGTGAATTCGGCAACACGGAATACATGAGGCTTAGATGTCCTTGTGTACGAATCTCCTTCAGTTCTGCATAAAGCTTCAGCTGAGTGCTGCATTGTAACATTGACTGATAGGACCTCGCTGAGGGGCTGACACAGAAGCAAACGGAGAGAAGGTTGGCAAGACAAAGTATGTCAGTGTTAACTGGCATTTTTCTCGTCTTTCTTTCCCGTTCTCTCTCTCTCCCCCTCTCTCTCTGTCTGCCTTCTTCCCTCTCTCCCCCTCTCTCTGTCTCTTGGCCCTCAGGGCAGTCCATCTGCCTTTTCTCTCTCTCTGATCTTTCATTCACCGTGACCAGAGCCATCCAAAACCACACAGCACACTCACACACAGGGTGCCAGGCTGCTGGGGCAGCTGTGTGTAAGCACAGCTCTATCTCACATATCAGCTCACTGCAGCAGCAGAAGCAGTCCAAAACTCCCCAACACATGCATGCACACACTCTTCATATAGGCCTCACTACACTCGCACATGTCACGATGAACAATAACACAAAGCTGGTATTAGAAACTTCCCTTCTCTTCCCGCTGATGACTCGTGTTAGCACACACGCAACCAATCTTTAGTCACGTAAAGAATAGCCCATCAGATTGGAATCAGTCCTCCTGAACTTATAGATTAGACCAGATAAAAGTGAGGAGCAGACTGCTGGGTATCATCGCTCTTTAAGCAACACCAGCGTGTCAGGATCCAGATGTGATTTGCGTAGCCCTACTGTAGATCATCTCTATCACAGTTCCCTTGGATTTATTACTGGGTACAGTTGCGAAGCTGTTCGTAATAAACGTTAATGTTTTTTACCATTACTTTTAAGACTTGAAAATATGGGTTACAGTGCATGTTCGCAAGAATGCTTTGCTTTTGATATTACCCTTGTGAATGAAGAAAGCATGCACCATTAGAGGTGGAAAAGTCATATGTCAACCTGCAGCATAAAACCTGCTTTTTTTTATGTGCCTGCTTGTCCTTGACTAAAGTAATGTTGATTTCATGACAAAAAGGAGAAGTAAACCTTTAGATCGTGGTACTTTGAGTGGGTGTAAAATTAATTTGATTCTCATTATTAAAAGATCTTAAAAAGTGTTTCAGCCCTGAAGCTTTCATGTAGCAGTCTCCTGTGTTTATAGTTACGAGTCCTCAAAATGCTAAAAACTGACACGAATTATTTTTAAAAAGCACAAAATTTCAAAACAAACCATAGTTGGAAGGTAAAATTTTGTTTGTTGTACCAAACACAAAATCAGCTGAGTGTGAAAGTGGAAACTTGATCTCTAAATCTGATGCTTTTTATAAGAGGTGACTTGAATCTTTACCTTATTGAGTAAAATCTGTTTTCCAAGCTAAAGTTGAGTTTTGTGACCGTGAGTCCGTCTAAGCAGAGTCAACATGCTGGCCCACTGGTCACCTAGCTGCAACTACTACAGCTGCTCTACCATCTGATAACACCGTGTTGCGCTGCGATTTGCGCGCGCGCGCGCGTGTGTGTGTGTGTGTGTGTGTGTGTGTGTGTGTGTGTGTGTGTGTGTGTGTGTGTGTGTGTGTGTGTGTGTGTGTGTGTGTGTGTGTGTGTGTGTGTGTGTGTGTGTGTGTGTGTGAGAAAGAGTAGGCTGTGGCCATCCTCCATCTGCTCTTGTGTGATTGTGGTTTTTGGGGAACAATGTTGGAGAGACACTAAGCTGCTATACACACACACGGACACACACAGGCTGCCAGCAAATGTTTGTGTGTGCATGAATTTTCAAATATATCACCTAACCATTTACACTTACACAAAACGTAAACATGAAGTGCATGTGTATAAACGTTACTTTCAGGATTAAAGGGTGTGTGTGTGTGTGTGTGTGTGTGTGTGTGTGTGTGTGTGGGACGTCCCCTCTAGTAGTTGATTGGCAGAGATAGCTGCACTGAGGCTGGGGTCAGCATATGGCTCAGTATGATAGCGATGCTCTGTTTGTGTGTGTGTGTGGGCGTCATTGCCTTTCTCTCGCTTTCACACTCTGTTCCCACTGAAATGGTGGCAGCTCTGGGCATGTAGCGCTATTATCCCCCATATCCCCACACACACACACACACACACACACACACACACACACACACACACACACACACACACACACACACACACACACACACACACACACACACACACACACCAAGGGCAGCCAAACGCCTAGCGGCCTGCCTGGCTTCTCTTTGCCAACTCCCACAATAGAGCCTATTGTCCCAGTAAGGCTACAATCTGCTGTGTGTGACAAGGATGTGTGTGTTTCTCACCACGGCAGAAAGGTGAGGGCAGAGCCTTACAAATTGAAGACATTTTCTTATTGCTGATGCTGAAATGGGGTCATGTTATCCTTAACCCCCCGCAGGCTCCGCTGCACCCGTCAGACACTGGAGGAGCATTTCTTTTGATCTAAAAGAAAGCTGCACCAATGCCTGCGTCATGCTCTCACTGATAAATCTATCACAAACGTACATTTAAAACACTTGGTGAAAAAGTCTTCCATGAGTAAAGCTGCTCCATTATTTAAAATCTGGATGTAAATGAGCATAAAACTCTGTGGTGCATGAGGAGCTTCTGCTGGCAGATTGACAGAAATCAGTGCCACACATTGAGTGGCACATACACAATCAGGATTAGGCTAAGGGTCTGTGTATTAGTGCGGGTTAGGAAATGAATATAAGTCTGTGTGAATGCTTGCAGAGGGGGAGGTGATTGTGGTTAATTGTTTCCCGTCGGGTAGTTAGAGGAAATGAAAAGAAAAGGGGTGAGGAGGAGGGGTCACGGCTAATCTCTTTCCCATCTCCTTGGGGAAGTCTGTGTGTATGTGTGTGTTGCTTCTAGGATGACTGCCTGCTTCACAGTCACATATTAGCGCTATGATTTCCAAACACTTGAAAGTGGACAGATGTTACAGTTAACATGTGGCCGTGTTTGAGTTAAAGAGAAGTTATTCCCAGGTGTTTTTCAGTTGAATTTCACTGATTATTTTGAAAGCTTAATTTTGTACTTTTGACTGCTTCCTTATTTCCCAAGAGGTCGCCACCGTGGATGGATACACATATTTGATTTTTTGCATCCTTCCTGATGCAACCCTCCCGTTTATCTGGACTCAGGCTGTTCTGGCCCCCTGAGGATGGATGTGTGTTTCCTTCTAGTCTCGAACCAGAAATCTTTTGCATCTCAGGCACATACTGTTACTTTTGCTGGTTGTAGTTGTACCTCATAGACTATGATATTATGCATGAGAGAAAAAACATTTAGAGAATCCTAAATACAGAAATCTATGTGGTATTTCTCCCAATGGGTGGAGGGATAAAATGATCTTTACATCAGCAGTTTAGGTGGCTTTTAGCAAATTTGACTTATTTAGATGACGTTTAAATTTGCAGTAATGCCTTTAAACTTAAGAGCATATTTCAACACATTTTATATTTCTATTCGAGCACTTGACTAAAATAGCTTTGCTTGATTAGGAGCTGTTTTAGTTCCTCCTCCTTTAAGGCTGCTCACACTTTAAGCTACACCAAATGAATAATTGTTTTGGGATGAACCGCTTATGCTTTAAAGTTGGATTTTTTTTCAGTCCCACAGGTGCATGAAATTAAGAACCTAAAAATGCAAGCTGCCTTTACAAACATTGGTGGAGATATGATTTGTTCTAAAAGAGCTCATTGAATTTTGTGGTGCTGAATTAAGATGCCAGTGTTACAAAAAGTCAGTTTGTAGAATATCTAGGAGGGAGTAAATTTCACAATCAGTTGTAAGTAAGACAGATCACATAAAACTAGAACGTCCTGTGTATCTGCTGAGTTCCTTTCTGTGGTCTGCTTGTAGATCCACTAACCACTGAGCATTGCCGTTATGGGTTGCGTCCTTCTCCTATATGCTATTCCAGTATTGCTCTGTCTCTAGCTTTGGTGGGGTTGTTCTCATAGTGTTTCCCTGCTACTGGGAATACACCATAAGTGGCTTAGTAGAGTAACGCTGGTTTATTGTCCTGCCTTCCAACTTTCTAGTATACCTCTTTAAGCTGCTGGCCAAGGCTGTGAGTGTTTGTCAGTGTCTAAGGCCTCAGGTTTAGGCAGCTTACTGTGCTTCTTAGGCACCTTCTTCATCTTTAGTCTTCTTCTCCATGGAGGGTACTGCTCCTTGTGAGGTCATCTTGAGGTCATCCGAGCATCTTGCTGATCATTGTCGCGGTGTAGATTTTGATGATGGTCACAGTAGGGATTGTCCGTAGTCATTCACATCTTCTAGTAGACCTTCAGACCTTCACGGTCCACTTTAACCATCCTGTAGTGAATGGCCACACGGTAAATTCACTACAACAGCACATCAGAGAATCATAGCACCATATTCGAGTGCATTTTACTTTCCCATGAACAACATAATTGAACCCTTTAAATGTAGTAATTAAGCAATAATACTTGGGTACAAGTCTTTTTTTTTATTAACTTGCAGTTCTCATTAAACATTTTAAGAAACTGCAGCTACTGCAGCAAGTTGAATATTACCATGAAGCATGAAGACTGTCCAAGTTTGTATTCTTGCGCTCGTAAGCCGAAGTGTTTTGCACAAGCACAAAGCAGCGATGTTTCTTCTCAGCTCTTTAGTAAACTCTCCGCCCCCACAGAGCAGCGTGACTAGCAGTCAATACATAGGTGTCAGTTATCAAAGCTGATGTGCATTACTTTAATGTTACTCCTGCCTCGTGATGGGTTTTTGGGCCTAATTTCCAACATTCATGATTCATGTCGTGACTGACTGAGCGGGCGAGTGTCTGTGTTTGTGTGCAAGCATAGATGCTTGTCACCGAGAGCTGTGCAGACACATGAGCCGCAGCCATCAGTGGCTTGATCACACCTTGCTGGAGCAGGCCCCCCTCTGACTGGTAAACAAGCTAATCTGCAGTTGTGTGTATGTGAGTGTGTAAGTGCGTGAATGCGCTTTGCGGCCGGGTGTGTGAATGTAAGTTTCTTTATGTGATAAGGTGTTTAAGATTCAGCGTGGGTTCCCTCACGGATGACCGAGACAAAGTGCAGAACAGCAGACTGTGTGTCATCAGCTCTAATAGGCGTGTTGAATTTAGCCTTAAAGAGGCAGAAAGAAAAAAGTGTTCGTGAGCACAGACAGCGGGTGTTGGCGAAAGATTAATTACTGGTGATAATTGGATTAGAAGAAAAAAAATATTTTTACCCAGCTAATAAGCGCTAAGTGGGGCAGGATTTGTGTATCTCAAGGGCACCTGCTACATCCCAGCAGGTGTTTTAAGTGTTAACAATAAAGTTTTCAGACTTTTTATTCAAATTATTTGGTAACTTTAAGTCCCCTTGTTCTGTCAAGTTGATTTTTTTGACATTTTAATTCTTGATTGCAGAAAGACATCAGTCTGAAACATAAGCATCTTCTTTTGAGATTTCAAATGATCTAAAAATGGTTTGAATTTAATCATATTGTGTTTCTAAGGAAGTAACAACCTCTGGCATTGCACATTTTGTCCAATCAGTAACCCAAAGCCTCAAATAAGATGAAGGACAAGCGCCATATATTCACATTTAATAAGCAGGAGCATTTTATTATTTGTCCAAAATAGCGTAATTCTTTTGGTTGACAAATATTTAGCAGTCAATCCACCCTTATTGCATAGACTGTAAATGAAAGATGGACATAGCTGTTGAGCTGTTCTTTTGCATTTGTTGTGTTAGTTTTCATGACATGTGTTTTTGTTTCTGTGTAGTTTTTTTTGTTTGTTTTTTCACATCCAGAATGAGAAGTCATACCTTTCCGTGAATATTAGCAAGTTTGCTTACCGAGGCATAGACTATTCGGGTTCCTTTCACAGATACAGATACTTGTTAATTAGTGTTAAGTTACACAAAGACAATGAGGAGCCTATGGGGACCTACTCGCTTTTGTAGTGGGCCTCAAGCAGCCACTTAAGGATCTGCGGTTTTTATTTTTGACACTTCCTGTCAGCTGTGTTTTGTCATTTCAGCTAAAATGTTCATTCTGTTTTATATATAACGTGCCAGGCTTTTACTTTTCACCTTTCAAGGCTTTATATGAACAGATTATATCGGCCGCTAGAAGCAGAAAGATGTACAAAAACTAGTCCTTTACTTTGAATTTAACATCTGTGTGATGCATGCGGGAGGTGAGGAATTACTTTCTTTGTCAGCTTTTATATCCATATTATGAGGATTCATATCGGTGATTGTAAAGATATATATGTGTGTGAGGAGGGGGGGAGTTTATTGTGTAACCGCCTGCAGATAAGAAGCGGATGTATCTCCTTAATAAGGGAATTATTATTACGGCCTTGGTGACAATCACCAGCACCCATGCTGTGCCTGTGTGAACTTTAGTGTCTCTGTGCTGGTTAAATAAAGCTTGTAATTGCACTGGCAGCTTTAAGGCTCCCCTGTGGTGACAGGGAGGTGTGTGTGTGTGTGTGTGTGTGTGTGTGTGTGTGTGTGTGTGCGCATATGTCAAAGGGTGAAATAGTGGGGTGACAAGGGGCCAATTAATGTATCACGTCTGTTTTTTCTCCTCGGCCTCTGTTTCTGCATCAGGTTAAAGAGCAGATGAATAGGGGCAAATGCGATTGTGTGATGTGAGTGTGTGTGTGTGTGTGTGTGTGTGTGTGTGTCTTTTCATGCACGTCGAGCAATAAGTAGTGCATTAGACTAACCTATCTCTGTCCTCATCTTTGGCGTATGTGGACACACACACACGCTCATAATGAAATCACAAAGCCCCTCCATATCATTGCTATCACAGAAAGATATAAACCCATTAGCTTGTTCCTTTGGGCGTGGACGCACACACATACACGCACAGGTTTATCATTACACGCTGTAAAGCTTTTCCAATTGTATTATCCCTCTGATGTCCTTCTCTCTGTTGTCTGTTCCAATGCCCGGGGTGCAGAGGACAGATAGGGGGGGTTGTGTGTGTGTTTGGGAGATGCTGGGTGAGATCTGGGTGAGATAAGCTCTGTGTGTGTGTGTGTGTGTGTGTGTGTGTGTGTGTGTGTGTGTGTGTGTGTGTGCCTCTGATGAGAGGTGTCTCGTAGACAAGAAAACGGACAAGTTGTGCTGCTTTTTAATGCAATTTTCTCAAAATAGAAAATCATAAAAAGTTGTTAGTACAGCAGGAAAAACAGGATGGGCCGCCGTACTTCATGTTCACCCTTTTTAAATTAGAGTGTAAATTAGAGTCACTTGTCTGACCAGAGGAAATTAGCTATTCAGATTCAGCATCAAAAGGTTAAAGAACGTTTCTAGCTTTTCACCGGCTGTGCTGCTCTTTCTTAATTTATTTTTAGTCGATTTAATACTCCAATTTCTGTTACTTATTAAAACAACAAAATTTTTATTCATTTACAGGAAGAGATGACCTTCAGCAAACACTGCCTGTTCCTTTTAACACTTTAAAACCAACATTGCTCAGATGTTTTCCCCCTCTTTAATCCTATTCAATAAGACTGATTGGAGGTATTTTTTTCCCATCCTCAGTTGCAAAGTGCAAGGCAGGGAGGTCATAAAGTGTATTTAAAGGCTTGTTGGTCTTTCTTCTTTTTAGTGAGAAAGTAAAGGTAGCTGGAAAACACAACAGCGCCAGTCTTAGCCTGGGAAGTTGGAAAAGAACAGAGTTCACCCAAAGCTCCTGCATCTTTTGGCATACGGGTTACCTGCTCAACCAAGTGTGCCACAGCAGGGCCCCCATTTCTTACTGTGGATGCAGATATAGCTCAATATCAGCTCAATAAGTGGGGTTAAGCCACATTTCTGCTGACAAGAGAACCAATAGCATCACATCCTTTAGGGATGTAATAGCACATTTGTTGCTGCAGCATATTTGTTGATCTTAAATCTTAATAAGACTAAGTTAAAGTCCTTAGATTTTATTCATAGCAAAACAAATTATTTTATAATTGTTTTTTTTTTCCTTTTTTTCTTTTTAAAGATCTTAATTTTTTGTGATTTTTTTTTTTTTTGTGTGTGTGGTTATTTCGCTTCTCTTCAGGCTCTTTGTGGTTTCTTTGCATTTCTTTTTTTGGTCGCTTTGTGATGTTTTTGTATTTTAACACAAAGTTCAGAAACCTTTTGTTACATCACTCATATTTGGAACCGCTAATCAGCCTAACGTACGTGTTTGGACTGCAGGGTAAATCCAGACTACTCGGACAAAGCCTACATGAGCACAGGGGGAACATGCAAACTTCACACAGGAACCAGTTCATTTATTTCCATGGGTGTACTTGCGCCACTTAACATCTAGCAAGACTACCTGGCTGAGGATCCATGACGATCCACGCAGCTCTTCCGTCTGTTATTCTGAGCTTGTGCCTCATCATTGTATATCAACAAACATATTTTTCACTTTTTTATTACTTTTTTCAATTACCTCTTGCCCAGTATGCCTTTACAACAAAACTTTATTTCACATGATGTTAAAAAAGGTCGTTATAGGAAAAAAGTTCATGTAGTAAAATTCATGTCTTGGGTTAAAAATTTCATGTTTTTTCAATGCACAAACAAGATAAATGGACTGGTTCCTGTACAGTGCTTTTCCACTCTACACTCAAAGCACTTTTTGGGAAAAGCCATTCTTTCCCAAGGATGCTTTGGCATGCAGACTCGAGTGGCCAGGGATCGAACCACTAAACTAAACAATACTAAATAATTCAATTCAATTTTATTCATACAGTGGCACAACAGCAGTCACCTCAAGGCACTTTATATTGTAAGGTAGACCCTACATAAAGAGAAAAACCCAACAATCATATGACCCACTATGAGCAAGCACTTTGGCAACAGTGGGAAGGAAAAACTCCCTTTTAACAGGAAGAAACCTCCGGCAGAACCAGGCTCAGGGAGGGGCGGGGCCGGTTGGGGAGAGAGAAGGAAGACAGAATAAAAGACATGCTGTGTAAGAATAATGGCATTAATAATTATTAATTACATTATTAATTGACAACCGGGTTTTGATGCTCTCTGTAGACACCATACAGTCACATTTCTACCTCTACAGACTTTATATATAGTCTCACAGCACACACCCCCTACATACAAACATTGCCATACACACACATCCCAGCAGTGGGCCCAGCTCCTAATGCGCTAACAAGCTCCCTCTCTCCTCCCCTCGCCTCCTCTCCTCCTCCAGCCTCCCTCCGTCTCAAGTGATCACAGGAGTCGAACACCGCCACAATGAGCGGCGCTGCGGGAGAGAAAAGGTCTGAAATGGAGAGAGAGAGAGAGAGCGACAGAAGAGGGGGAGAAAGAGCAGGAGGAAAGCACGAACACTTCACTCTCTCCACTCCTTTCAGCCACGCACAAGAAAATGAGTTTCTGACTCGACACAAAAGAGCCTCTTTATCCGCCCCCTCTCTCCTCCATGTTTCTCCTGTCTGCCTTTCTCTGCTCTGCTTTCTTTTTCTCCCTCACCAGCCTTCCTCCCCTCTTCCTCCCCTTATAATTTTCCCTCTTTCTTTCCCCTTCTCTCGCTGAAAGAGGGATATTTTTCTGCTAATGACTTAATAAGAGGAGCCATCTGAAATTCAATTACAGCAGATTTCATAGTTGCGACTGCCATTTGGATAGAGGGACAGAGGGATGGATGGAGGCAGAGATGTGCGAGCGCATTTCAACTCTATTTTCTATGACCTCTCAATGGTTTCTACTTTTTTCTTTTTTTTTTTTAATACCAATAATAATAACTTTATTTCAGTACTGTGCTTCGTGCAGACCGGCCTCCTGAAATGCTTCACAGAGGAGGATTAAAAATTTGGGAAAATAAATAACTAGAAAACCTAAAATCGTTAAATCTCAGTCACAGTTTCTGTTATTAAGACTTAATTTTCAGTATTAAATAAGAGAAAAATGTTTGTAAAAGCTGAAGCAGAAAGAGACACACAGGACCTGTATTTAATTTGGCTTAGAGAAGTCATACAGATAAATATTTTGCTCTAAATGTTGTTTGTCACGTAAAGAAAAGTGCTAAAGTTTGCTTCGATGGCGAAGTGTCTCGAATCAGCGTTAACAGGGTTTCTCGAGGTTCCCAAGGCAGGACAAGGTGTCGAGACCATACGTGACTTTCATAAAAAAATAAGAAAAAAGGTTTAATATGCAGTCGATGTTGTAGAGACATTAATTATAAAGATGTAAAGACCCCATGTGGACATCTTCGTTGCTAGAACAGCCCGGTGTAGCCGACCTTCTCCGTGCAGAGTGTTTTAAAGCTTTCCACCGCTGATGAAGGTGAGATTACTGCTCGTGTATGTTTTGCACATCGGTCCGTCGTCCCTGTCCTCCTCATGTCGCCTCATCCCAGTGGGGAGTTGGTGTTTGTGACACGGTGACACAGCCCACACTGAGAGGAACAAAAAGGGAAGGAGGTATAAAGGAGGCAGACGGAGGACGAGGGAAGAAAGAGATGTTCCCGTCACTTATCTCAGCAGTGGTACTGCGTCTCTGTATGTATTTGTCCTTATTCTCCCGTCTCTGCAGACATCTTTCTTTCCCGCGGGTGTCCTTTAAACCTTTTCACCTCCTCAGAAATGAGGAAACGAGAGCCTTTTATGTGCCTTTTTTTTCCCTCCCCCTTTCTCAGACACACATTATTAAAACATGATATGAAGATGATTAGGTGTTGTTTGCCTGAATATATAATAGCACCTCTATCTCCTAATTGCATTACATGCACACCTCTCTTCCCCCTCCGACTCGCACAAACACACCTTCGTTCACCAAAGGGGGAGGTGCGATGGCGGTGAGGGGGAAGCAGGAAAGGGCAAACGGCGAGATCACACAGAGACTCGGCGTGCGAGGCGCCGGCTCGACGGTCTTTGTGCGCCTGCCGCTGCTCTCCCGGCTCTCGTGTTGTTACTTAAACATCGCCGTCGCTGCCTCGCTTCCTCTGCGGCTCACCGCAGGATTCTCACCCTTCCTTCATCTTCACCTTCGCTGTTTCCCTTTTAACAAGTTCTCTTCCTCCCTCAGCATCTCACTGCATTTGCACCTCCGACCCCCGTCCCTCCTTCTGAGGTTTCGACGAGTTTTTTTTTTGTTTTTGGTTTTTTTGGGGTTTTTTTTGAAACAATAACAGCTGTTTTTAGACGTTGAAGTTCCCGTGAAGTCAAGTCTGGTAAATGTCAGAAACAATCTTTGACAAACCGTCACCCTGTCACAAGTTTATATAGATTTCCTCCTCTCTATTTTCCCTGCTTTTTTTCCACTTATCTGCTCCCCTCCTTTCCCCTCTGTTGTGCCAGCGCACTTTAAAGCAGCCATATTGTTGTTATTATCATTGTCTGTAACTGAATCAGTTACCATTAGACCTGAATCTCTCTCCTTCTGAGGCCCATAGACCAGCTCTCTAACCCAATAGAAAACCCATGGGTGCTGTTACAGATGGCCGAGCCATTCACAACGTGCACTCACACACACACAGATTTCATTCTGAAGATTCATTGGCTTAATCCCATCACACACTCGAACAGCATCACGTGCACACACACACACTGTGCTTTCTCACATCCAAACTTATCAAACCCGGACACACACATAAACACTGTTTTCTCGTTGAAAAGCCCTTGTTATTGGAGCTCACTGAGCAAATGGTCATTCTGTTGGGAGATGATGGGACTGAACTGTGTGTGTGTTTATATTTGTGTATGGGTGTGCGCGTGTGTGTCAGGAGGCCGTAACAGCTGTGCGTGTCTGTCATTATGGGGGGATGTATGAGAAGGACCAAGCAAGAGAGGGTAAATGTCATTCTATCAATGAGGTTATCTCTAATAGATGGACAGTTGAAGTCCTGGTTTCCATTTACTCTGCTCTCTGCTGAATCGCTGCGCCTCACGTTTTGAATAATAGCAAGTGATAAATAGCAAGTTTTTTTTCTCTCTTTCTGTCTCTGGCTGGATTATTCTCTGTAGAGTCACATGGACATGAAGGTACACGGTCATTCAATAAACACGTGGTATTTCAGTTTTCTTGTACTGGGCTCCAAATTAGGGTTTGAGTTCTTTTATCATTTATATTATATTAAACCAAAAACTATAATCTTTTAAAAGGTTTACTCCCTTTTTATATAAGCGTTCGTTTTAGGGCACGGCCGGGTGATATTTGTTATTCCAGAGGGCCATAATAAGTGAGAGAGCTCACTTTGGAGGGCTGAATTGAAACATGACGCACACAGTACTGAATTATGTTAAACTGCATGAATTTGGAGGACATTGCAGATTATTTCACAATGGGTTATTTGCCGGCCTACAAGGCCTACGCAGCCTGAATAAGAGATGCGGTGGATTTCTATTGAGGGTTAAACTCTTGACAAATAATCCACATTTAGCACATTGAGCTTTGAAAAAATTTGGAAGCGCATGAGACTTGAATGTAGTTTTTTTTTTTAATCTGTCTCTTGGAACATCAAAGGTTTTTCATAACTATGCAATGTGTTTAGAAAAGGAGGGGGGACTGAAATTGGAGAAAGCTTTGTTAAAGTAGCTCAACTTCATTTTAGTTTCACATTTAATCGTATGAAGTATGCAAACAGTTAATTAGCAAGGTTTTTTTTTTTTTTGTAATGATTGGCCTCGAGCAGTATTGTCCCCATAAATTTGAAGGATTTTCATATTTACAACAGAAACAGTTATCCTGGTCTTCAGTCCCCCAGTTGGCCGGTGTCCTTTGTAACACCACCCATTTCAAGCTCCGCAGCACCAGTGTGCAACTTTATCTTGTATCTTTATCACCTCCATATTCACCATGACCAGTAATTTCACCTTAAATGTGTATTTGTAAGTTTGACTAAAAGAAACAAACATAATGGTTATTTTGTGTTTTATTCCTGTCCCATTTTTGTGTAGCGGCGGTTATAGATGTAGGCTCGAACCACAGGACCTTTTTAGGTATATTGGTATCGGCATTTATAACGACTGATACCGATGAAAATTTAAAAATAAATACAATAAGACCCAGAAACACTGGTGTATTTCTCTCTGTGGGAAGGTGATTGGATGCTTTTGTTTTTATCTTGTTTTTGTGTTATTTGAATTATTTTGTTTCTGTTGACTATGATTCTGGAATAATTAAAGATTTAATCGGTTATCATCAACCATGGTACAAGTGCTGATAATCCATATTTGTCCACAACAACAGGCAGCAAATCTAAGCGGACTCTGGCTGAGCTTAAACAAGCTATTTAATTTCTGACATAAAATAAAATAAAATATTGGTTGATGTATCAGATATTTAAATCACCAAATATCAGTATTGGAATTGATATTGTTCCTAAAAATCCTGCATTGGTCGGCCTCTAGTGGTGGTTTTAATAACTTTTTAAGGGCAAGTTAACCCCTTGTGCTTCTTTTTGCTAGTGTCTGTGTTTCTGCTCCTGTTTGAGTTGTCCTTGACCTTTGAACTCAGCTATGAGGAGCGCGCCCGATACTTAGAAAATATCGTGCAGAACCACCAGGAGCCAACCACGTTTGAGGATTACGCAGCCCGAGTCTACAGTCCTGCTCCTTGCACTCACCTGCCCTCTGACACAGGTGAGACCACAGCAGCAGCAGCAGCAGCTACACCTGTCAAAAAATGTATGAAATAGGCTATAAATCTGGGTGTTAGCCATAACATGAGATGGTGTTAAAATTAAGGTAAAATGGAGCCACACGTCCCACATGGTCTCCTGACCCTTTAAAGTGTATGCAAATATTGCATTCCAGTGAATTATCTGGAAACATGTCCAACATTCAGGGTACCAGAAAAAAGTGCAGCACACAGTAATATGTAATATGTCCTGTACTTTTAACGTTTCAAGGTCTCAGAAATTCTGTGCACACCCCTGTGAATGTTAAATCAGAAAATATCCACAGTATTCATGAAACACACTTAAGTTCACGATAATTAACTAATTCTAAAAGACAGGGTAAATTTGGGTGGAAAAGCCTAATTGGTTTCTTTATTACACCTCATATGAAAAATAAACAGTTAAACCAAAAACTGCAACTATTCTCAGATAAAGTTCTTTTATTTTAGAGGGGATATATTTGCCACGTCAGTAGCTGGACATAGTAGAAGAAATGCACTCCGACTCATTCGCAGAGGACTAAAGCTAGCATTAAATTATGGACCAAATAGTATTCTATTGGTATTCTATTCTAGTCCTTTTGTTTTATGTCCTCTTCTCAAAGGAAAAACAGGTAAATAAAAAGTAAAATGTACAAAAAAAAATTAAAAATTTTAAAATCCTATGAAATGGCTGATAATTTTTTTTTAAAAAAAGAAAAGTACTCAGCTCCAAAGGAATAGACGTATGGAAACCCTCCCTACATACAGGAGGCTTGACGTTTTAGTTTCAAGTGTGGCCAAAGCAAACATCAGACGCTGCCCTGTTATAGGGATCGCTGCACTGCTGAGCACTTCACATTTCTACATTGTTCACTTCTAATTAAAAATGTCTTAAAATGGCAGATTTTGATTCTTAAATTGGTGCCGGAGCCCCGACGATAACAGCGTGACATACTCAATAAAAAATCCCACATATTTTGTGTTTGTTGTGTACAGATTGTATTTTGCTGGCACTCATTGTCCAGATTTGATAGGATGAACTTCAGAGCACACACACACACACACACACACACACACACTGTAGCTCACAGCCTGAGTATCTGCTGAGCTCTGTTTTGTATCCAAAGCTGCACTCGGGCCCTTTTTTCTCTCTCTAGAGCTCCTCTGAGGAATTAGCTGACATCTGATCAGCCGTAGAGATGCCAGGCACGCACATGGGACTTAAATATGACTCTCATATGTATCCTGTTTAAGTTTATTAAATCGATACAGATCATTAGTCCTTGCAATTTATCTGCTTAAAATGGTGGTCTGTCCTTTGGCTCCAGTTTAATCTAATTAAAAATTAATTAATTTTTGTAGGTAAGCCGCATATTTTCTTCTTAAAGACTTATAAATGTGTGACCTGAAGGAGCAGAAGTGCGTGGTGTAATCAAATGATGGTTTGTAGGGACACATGACAGGTGTGACTGTGTGCGTTTGTCTTAATATTTGTATAATTGATGCCTGTTTCCTTCCCTTAGCCACCTGCTCCTCATCTTACCAGCTGCTGTGTCAAAATATTAATAATAATACAACAATAATCAACCTGCTTTGAGGTTAAATAAATCTGGCACAACACCCCCGCCCACCCCACCCACAAATTTTCACTCATTCTTATTAAATGGCATTTAAATGTAACCTATTAAAGGCTCTGTTTTGGTTTGTCATGGGTTGGGCCCCAAATTCCCTTTCAGAGCACAGGATCAGATCCCAGTAATTTCAGTAATAAAGCCTGCTTGATCATTAGTCACGATGAGTGTGTCACATCCAAAAATTGTGAATTGAGATGCTGCTTTTGACAAACTTTTGATGATCCCGTGCTCTGAAGTCAACCCAGAGTAATTCATTTCCTGCCCTCCCTCTCCTGTATTTACTCACAGGTTCACCTCTCTTAACAAACACAATGATCAATCATTCTTCTCTCTGTTCTTATTTTCTTTTGTTTTATTTCAATTTTTCCCACCCATTTTATTTTCTTTTTGTCCCCCTCCCCCCCTCCTTTAGATCGTATTGTCTCACTTGCCTATAGCTAAAAAGGTAAGCCTGGTCACATGATTGACACGCCCAGTTCTGACTGGCTCTTCCTAATGACGTTACAGCCTAGCCTTTACACTCCTGTGATTTCTCCATCTCTCCGTTTCTTCTTCCTCCTGTGTTTTCGACTGTTTAACCAGGTCTGCATGTGTTAACAGCTGCCTTCACTTTAAAAGGAAGCCTCACTTTCAACTTGTGGTTTGGTGTGACTTTTGTTTTATGGATCATTATCAGAGGCAGTAAGAGGGCAACACACTTGTTTTTATTCTTGAGTGTCAGACACACAAATAAGTCCAGTTTTAATTTATTCTTAAAAACAAAACCATCGCCTGGTTTAAATTTTAAAGTGTCTCTTAGGTTGGTCTCCTTATCTAAGTGCTAGTTGTTTATCTTTTCCTTGAAGTCCTTTTCTGTCCAAGCAGCAACTTTCTGGGGCTAAAACTAAAACTTTAAGCTGCTTCCAAAAGCTGCAGTCAGTCCCTGCAGACTCCCGTGCTAAAATGCACGCCTTTCCAGCAGGAATGCGCTTGTTCACAGCCTGATCTCTACAAGTAATTTCCCCAGTTAATAATGGTAATTACCCCCACTGGTGACTGGATCTGTATGCTATTGGTACCTTTTATATAATTGTTGATCATTAAAGTGAAAAATATAAGGGCCTGCTGTGTTATAGTTGAACTAACAGACCATCCAAGCAACCCAAGAAATGGGTTACATCCATTTTTTGCAACTAACACAGATTTCCTGAGACTTCTGAAAAGGAGGAGTCATTGCAGACCACCTGAACTGTGGTGTGAGCCCTTGTGAACCCAGTGAGCACACCGTTTGTGCTTTTTATCCACACCATGTTCACCACATGCTATATTCAGTAGATTTAGCTCCCCTTAGCTTCTACATCTGAACTTCAGGTTAAAGATTTAACACAGGCAGCTGCAAGTGGTGAGAATGGGACTTCCACAGAGCGATCTACAAATTTTAAAAGTTTTGCTGCAAAGGTGAGTTTCACTCATCACAGGCACAAGAAGACAAAACATTTTGTCTTCCTCTTGAGATGTCTGACTCACTGGCTGTCGGGATGAAAATAACATCTTGATTTATTAACGTACCCACTCTGCATCCTGATAAATGTTCCTCAAACACGACACGAACGTCATAGCAAATCGCTCTCCGAGGCTGGGTGAAAGTGAGACGTCCTTTTCTCCTGTCTGTCCACTCGATCCGTAACTTGGTCGTTCTGTTAACCTTCGATGTCACGCTCACCTGGTGAAACTTGACCTCTAACCTTTTTGTATGCTCCTCTCGCGCTGTCTCTTCCCGGTTGTGATATGATGTAGTGCCATAGTGCTGCTCAAAAATATGCACTCTGACACCCTGTTAAAAGTGGTAAACCAAGCATAGGTTTGCACATGTGCACAAAAGCTGTTTGAATGTTGGACTAACGCTGTTTTCTGTGTTTTCAATTGTGCACTTTCAATGTAACAGGGATGGGACAAATTAAGTGAATATGCTCTGTTGTATGTGTACTCATTATTTTTGTGTATGTATTGTAAATGTGCTTGTGAAGTCTGTCATATGTGTCTTTCTGCTCCTTTCTGTTACACGTGTGGCTTTTTCTTTTTTCTGTTTTTATTCAGTTTTCTTTTTCTTCTCTCTCCTGAACTGCTCCTCTTCCAATACCTTCTTTATTTCTTTGTCCTTCTCTCTTTCCTTCTTTATCCTCTCCTAACTTCCACTCATTAGAGGAGCATAGTGCAATGTATCTGATGGTCCCGAAACCACTAGACAGCTTTAACCAGCTCAGGGTTAAAGGGAAAGGTCTTAAGCAGAAGGTTCTTCATGCTAGCTGTGAATGGTATGCACTAGAGATGGTGAATAAATTGTGAACTTTAAATTGCACTTTAAAATACTTTAAATTACAGGACAGTCTGTGCAGGGAGTTACCAGAAGTTTCTCTGCAATTTTAAACATTTATTTTTTGCAGTTTTAGCCCAGATGTCGTTCTGTTGGAACATTTCTTTATTATGTAGTAAACCTGAGACCTGCTATTTAATTTGCACTTCTGTTTCTTGTATTAAGATGTCTCAGGGACTAAATGTTTATCTAAACGTCTTTACACTGACACAATGGTGAGTTTCACTCGTCCAGCCCACTTAACATCAAAGTGAGCTGTACGTGAAATGAGTTTGACAGCCTTGCTTTAAACTGTATCATCCAAAGCTATCCTGATAGAGGTGGTACCTGTTCTATAAGAGGTTCAGCTGCAAAGCAGGAAAAACTTTAAAATGTCTTTGTAGTCACTGGTAAAGGGGTTAGTATGTCCTATCAGTGAGGCTTAGTTTAGCTCAGATTAACTTAATTTTGGTTGGTTTAAATAATTACTTTTCTGTTTCACATTAAGTATAGGTCATGCACATGTCTAGTGGTTTTGGGGAACCTTTAACTTAAGGAAATAGAGCTTTATCAGGTTCCTGTCTCTAGCTGTGTGTATGTTTATCTGACTGTCCTGCCTCTGTGACTGTAGGAATCTGTGCAGTGTGGCTTCGTAGATCACAGTGGGCTGAAATATAATTTTATTGTTGTCCCTTCATCCTTTTTCTCCTTATTTACCTCCACCCCCTCACCTCGCCCGTCTTCCCCTCAAACCCCCCTTCTCCTCCTCTTCTTCCTCTTCAGGCTCCTGCCTAGAGATTCTTCGGGGAGAAAGTCCGGCTCTTGGGGAGGCCGGGAGCGACACGGCGTCCCCCATGTCTCCTCGGACTAGCAAGAGCCGCATGTCCATGAAGCTGCGACGCTCCTCCGGATCAGCCAATAAGACCTGAAATCCCCAAACTGCAGGACTCAGCCAGAACTCACACTTGATATCACATTAGGAAACAAAAAGCTTTCATATCAGCCAATCAGAGGTATCAGGATCCTCAAAAACAAGCCATTTTAAATTGGTCCGTTTACAAAGCACACAAAATTAGGTATGTAGGCAAATTAATATAAACTCTTGAGTAGGCGCTGATTCATCCCAGCATGTTGCATTTCTGGTTGGACCCTGGGCTTTAATGGGCACACGTGTTCTCTTGTACTAAATATATATAAAAGTATTCTATGGGCAATACTGTAAGTTTTATTTTGAAAAATACTCACAGATGCTGCTCTGTATATCTGCAGCTTTGCTTGGGGAAAAAAAAACCCACACACACAGAGAGACAAGTCAAACCCGTGTTGCAGCATGTTGAGTAGTAAAATTAGCAGTGCAGTATTAGTTCATAACAGCCTGTGCCATGTTAGAAAGTGCACACAATGCCAGTCGGTGTGAGCAGGACTGCAAAGAAGAAAAGTGTCAGTGTGCCGCGTCATGTGCCGAGTGTTCCTGTAAGGAATCTGTGTGTGTGTGTGTGTGTGTGTGTGTGTGTGTGTGTGTGTGTGTGTGCTGTAAAGAAAGCGATAAGTCATTTTTTAATATTTTTTTTTGTGCGCAGCACAGACCTGAAATGATAAAGAAAGTTAGTTTCTCAAGCCAAAATAAAAAAAACGTTCTCCGTGTTTGAATCCAGAATAAAAGTCTGAACTTCCTCTGATGATCATTAACAGGACCGACCGATGGAAGAGGAGGCACTTGCATATATCATTTTGTTTTCTTCTGATGCTGTAACACGAGCACTGATATTAATATTAACATGTTGGGGTTTTTTCTTTTAATTGACTGTAAACTGAGTTTTGACCCGAACAGGAATGTTACTGTATTTTTAGTCAGTCCTTCATCTGAGGCAAAGAACCACAGCTTTTTCTTTCTTTGTTCCCTCGAGTATATGTTGTATATCTATATGAGTATAAATATATATATATATACATAGTAGATATATGAATATCTATAAGAATGTGTACAGTGTAAGGAAGCTTGTTGTGCGTGTGTAAATACGGTTATAGCTGCCAAAGCCAAACTGTGGTTGAAATCCAAACCGCAGACTTGCTAGAAAACAAAACAAAAAGTAGGTTAGCGCTACAAGATTTCAAGCTTTCATAACCAGCTTGCTCTTCATCGTCCAGGAATTTAAATTCATTCTACGTTGTTCTTCCCGTGATGGAGCTTGTAAATCTGTATGGAGGGAATCATCATTCTCATGAATTACTGTAAAAGGCTGGTGGGTGGGGGGGAAAGGGGACTGGTATTTAAAACACTTCAGCGTGTTGGGATCTGGGTCCACAAAAGTCCACTAAGAGTTGGTTTAGTGCTTCATTTTCAGTGTTTTGTAGGCAGTTTTCAGGGTTGGGGGGGAAATACAAAAATGAGAGAATCACCGCCAAAGAAGGGGAAGAAAAAGAGGTGTCATTGAGGGAGGGGGCATCAGCATGCAGTCACAACACTACCACTTTTTTTTTTTTTAAATGTATTTAACATTTTCAGTTTCTCTTTCTGTGAGTTTAGAGGAAAAAAGGTTAAACGAACGCTCTTCCCGTGTCTGTTACTGGTGAAAGTTTTGTTACTGTTTGTTTCAGCCATATACTCTATAGATTAAAGGGATTGTGTAACAATTTTCTTTTATTTCAAACTTAATATTTAAAAAGGAGGAGATCAGATTCATGTGCACTTACTTGAAGTCAGCTGAGGTTTGAGTCTTCCCTTTAAATTATTTACTCTTGTTACTTTTGTCACTGAGGTCAAAGCACCATTGAATGGTTGAGAGGCCCCACTGCACCCTGATCTCTACATGCTGCGTGTATATATGTGTGTATGTATACTAGAGGTCACCGAGCCTGCTCAGTTCACACCCCAAACTCCGTCCCAGCACCAAAACCACACGACGGCACCATGTTTACGCGCCCTAGTGGATTAGCGTTCAGATGCTGCTTTAAAGATCCACGGGTTGTACATACTGTTCTTTTTTTGTCCCCTACAACTAGTTTCCACCCAAAGAGCATGAATAAGTCATATCAGCGTCACTCTTCATCTGAAGAGGAGAAACAGTGTAAATCCCCCACCTGATGGATACTACTGATTACACACACTGCATGCTTTGACTGCGCACACACTCCACAAACTGTCAACTGTGTGAACATGTGTTAACGCCGGCCACACGGCAAGCGTATGGATGTGCCACGATGGAGTTTGACAATAAAACAATTCGTACCAGTAACTGCCAGAGTTGTGTGGTTAATCAGCTTCAAAACAATAACAGCAGCAGGCTGACAGCGCAGTGTTGATTGGACTCTACTCACATTTATTCACAATTGTGTCATTAGTTTCACATTCAGCCATATCAAAATAGGACCATACAGTCTTCATAGAACCACACGTTACATTTTTAGCATCATAAAGGCATTTCGCAAATATCTCAACATGAATAATCAAAGACAAAAGACCTTTTTTTAATAGCAGTATAACATTAACTGTTTCATTTCTGTATGAAAATATTTTATAGCTGAGAAATTAATGAGCATGTTTATTATAAAAGGTCTGATTGTTTTCTCTTTACTCTTATTCATTGATCTCTGTACATTTGTGGTTTGAAAATTTAGTTTTTTAGGATGAGAAGGAGGAAGATCACCCATTATGGTTACACTCCTAAGCTTCAGTGAACATAAAAACAAATGCCAAGTTCAAAATGACTGGCTGTTGGGCCCGTTTTACTCACTCTGGTGGTGGCATTAATGAGCTTTAGTGCCAGGTTATTTGCAAGAGAAGCTGAACTGTAAGTAATAAGAAGAAATAATTTAATCGGTTAACATTATTCTGGATTATTTGTTTTGTCCGGTAAGTTAAAATATCCCCTTTTCCCTTTAAGGAAAAGCGAGCTAGGATGGTTGTGTAGAAGCCAGTTTCCAGGCAGGGTTTCAGCACCTTGGACAGTTACAGGTCATCTTCAGCATCTTTTACTCACTCAGGGTGTAGCATATAGTCCAAATATACTACAGCAGAACTATAAATGTGTTATTTAAGCACCCAGAGAAGAAACAATCAGAGGTTTGTGGTAGATTGATAGCTTTGTGGGAGAAAAAAAAAGACATTTTGAGATGTTATTTTATCAGATTTTAGTATCTACGAGCAGTTTTTGTGTCCAGGTGACCATTAAAATTCATTCAATATTTTAAAATAAGTGCCCGGAGGTGTTACCAAGATGGCTACCAAGTGGCGAGACTTGCTTCTGAAAGGACTTCTTGATAAATAAACGTTTTTCCCCTCTTTTCCAAACCACAGTTTTGCGCGCGACTCACGGCCGCACGGTCATCTGCAGCAGCATCACCTGCCGGTTCTCGGTGGGGTGAGACTTGTTGATGTGTCTCGTGAGTCCCGGGGAGCTGAAGAAAGTGGAGGGGCAGTGTTTGCACGTGAAGATCTGTTGCTGCTCCTGCTGCTGCTGGTGGTCGCACTCCCCGCCACCGCTCTCCTCTCTGTGCGCGTGGAAAACGTCCCCTCTGCGTCCTCCTCCCAGAGTCTCCGCCATCAGCTCGTCCCTCATCGCGTGCCACAGCCGGTGCTTGTCCCTGATTTCGACCGACGGGAAGCGCGCGCCGCACAGGTGACAAAGGCACACCTGGCTCTGTCCGGAACTGGGCTCGCGCGCTTGGCCGTAAGATGCAGCGGGCGGAGACGCTCGCGATGTCATCTCGTGCGCGGCCAGGTGTTTCTTCAGGTAAGCCTGCCGCCGGAACTTCTTCCCACAATACCGGCACTCGTACACCTCCTCCTCCGGTAACGACTGAACAAACGGCAGAGGCGGAAGCTGCTGCTGGGGCAGGTCCGCGCGCTCCTCTGGGTTCAGCACGAGGAGACTGGACGGCGGGCTGTCCGCGGCTCTCACCTGCGGCTGCAGGTCCAGGCAGCTCTCGGCCGGGTTCCGGTAACGCGAAGAGGAGTCGTAGCGGGGAGGCGCGAGGCCGTCGCCGTCTGGGCTGTCCCGGGACCGCGCGTGGAGCAGCAGCAGAGACTGCTCGCGCCTCATGCGGGAGTTGTCCAGCGCCGCGTGGTGCTGATTGGTGTTCACGCGCAGCAGCTCGTTCTCCTTGCCCTCCAACTCCACCGGCGGCCTCTCGTGCTGAGCGAGCCCTCGTGCCTCTTTGAGCGAAAGGTTCTTGTTGGGGGTCGGGGTCTCACCTGCCGGGCTGCTCACCGGGCGCGGCTTGTGCCAGCGGCGGTGAGAGGCCAAGTTGGCCGGGCAGCTGAAGACCTTGTCGCACTCGGGGCACCGGTACTCCACACGCACTATGCGGGAGCACTTGTGCTGCGCAAGGGAGAAGGGGTCGGGGTACTCCTCTTTGCACAGCTGGCAGATGAACTCCCCCAGCGGCTGATTCCCGCCGGGGCCGGACGACTTCTCCCGGTGCCTCCGCAGCTCGGGGCTCTCCTTCTTGATGCGCAGACCCAGAACCGGGGAGGTCGTGACCTCGTCCTCGAAGTTCAGCTTCCGGTTCACTTTGGGTTTTTTCGTGGGGTTGCTGCACGCAGACTGTTTGCTGTGTCTGCTGCTGCTCGGCTCGAGGAACGAGCGTTTCCTCGCCGCTTCCTGGCTCATCACGGTGAGATGCGGGAACAGGTGCACGTGGGGAGGGTCATACTTGTCACCGTGACCGTAGGACGGCGCGTGGTGGCGGCTGCTGCTCGCGAGGATCCTCTCGATGGAGGCGGACACCGAGGTCGGCGTGGAGCTGACCAGGAACGGCAGGTCCGGCAGGTCGGGTACTGGGGAGGACGGCAGACACCTGCCCGTGAACAGCAGCTGTTTTTCTCCTTCCTCTCGCTGCTCAAGAAGTCTCGTGCCAACCGGTTTAACGGGGCTGCAGGAGTCGGTGAGTGGCGGAGGCGGCGGCGGGAAGAAGCAAGAGAAGTCACCGTCGGGGCTCAAAGCGTCCAACTCGCTCTCAGGTAACTGCGCGCGCCGGTCCGCCTCTGCCTCCAGAGCGGACTCCACGTGCGGGCTCCACGCCTCCCTGACACCAGCGGAGTCCTCGCGGGACACTGGGAACTCTCCGTCCTGCCGCTGAAACGGGAAAACACTGAGCACGTGGCTCTCTGCTCCGGTCGCTTCACAGCTGTGCCCCCCGCCGCCGCCGTTCCGGTCACTCTCCGGGTTGTTGTTGTTGCTCCGTGACCGGTATGACGCCGAGCCTCGCCGGTGTCTCTTCACCAAGAATCCTCGAGGCATTGTGGCGATGACAGCGCGTGGCACAAGCACAGCGGAAAGGACAACAACTCTTGTCTCGAGCCCACTTTCAAGTAGAGCTTTGAAGTGGCGGAAACAGAGAGAGAGGGGGGCGCGCGCAGGTATGATGAGTGAACGAGAGAGAGAGAAAGAGAGCAGCCTATCCGCGTTAACATTTTTTTCCATCCAGCCTCACGGACACCGATAGCTTTGACTGAATGCTGAAATTCAACATTAGACTAAAAATTATAAAAGCACAACAGCGAAGAAAAAAAATAGTGCCAGGCAGGGGCGTGTCCAGGTGGAGGTGGCACAGGGTGGCACCTGCCCCATGAGGCATGATTTTAAGTACTTTAAATGTTTTTTATGCTAAAATTTCTGTAGCCTACTATAACTTAAGTAGAGTCTAAGTATGGTTAAATGCTAAAGTGTGTTTAACCTTCAGGTGTTGAATATATTTATCTGCGCTGTTTAGTTTTAATCATATAAATGTTTCCTGCCACAAAATTTCCAGTAAAACGGTTTTGATTACTGATTTAAATTGTAGTAATTTTTTTTTAAACAGCAGTAAACCAAATTACTCTAAACTGAAAGCTCTAATTGAATCTTATTGTTTTGTTTCCATAAACAGTCACAAAATAATAAACAAATCCATCCACAATTAAAACAATCATTGGCTGCAGCTCTATAGAAAGCAATGTCCTTATTAGTTTTTTATCCTCTGGAGTGGATATATATATGCATGTTTTTGTTTTAAAATATAGGCTTTGATTTTTATTGTAATTCCTGTGTAACTGTTTCATAATTAGGTATCAGTAATTGGGATATTTTGAGTGGTTCTGCACAAATATTTGAAGTATTACTTGTCTTCAAACAAGATGTTTACTCAGATTTTCTTCAGACTTCTGTTTCAAAGTAAAAACAGCCCAACCATGATGACTTCACTCTAAGTAGTTATTGATTAAAACATTACGACGTCACCACTTCATCTATAATTTGGTACTGATGATACTGTAATAAATAATTAATATAAACCTACCTTCAGTTGTATTTATTTTTTGCAGTATCAATTGTGTTTTTAACTCTTTGCATAAACAACATATATAATGATAAAAGAATGTTTTATAGGTAACAGAACAGGTATGATAGACAGAAAAAAGTATTTCTGTATAAATTTTAAAGATCCCCGTTGGACATTTTAGGGTGGCCACTGTAACTCTTATGAAGCACCACTTACAGTACATAATACTGCAAAACATGTGCTCAGTGTTTCCTATGCCATTTTTTTCTGCACTGCATTTATTTATGATCAGATACTGTGCCACAACTGGTGCCACAACGTTAAAAGATCCATGGAATGCCTCCTGCATAATGAGAAAACCTATAACTTCTGAAAAGGCTGTTCTTGGAGTGAGGTAGGTCACTAGCGAGACCTTTTTTAAGTAAAAGAAAAGTGTCTGGATTACCTCAGGGGATAAATTTGTCTTCTTAAAAGGTAACTTAGTCAGGAAGATCAGGAGACCCCTAAAGTCAGAGTAGCGGGAGCCAAACTTCACCTTTTAAAGTCAGTGCCCACATTAGCAGATAAGGGCTGTATCCCCGATTAAGATTAAATAGGATTTACTTTCCTGCTTTCCTGCTTTTCAGACTTTTAACACTTGTAATGACAGTACAATTTTTTAAATATAATTAAATGTCCTAATGTTCATTTCCTCTCTTCCTTTTACAGGCTGACTTGAATAAATAACATAGCCAGAGGCAATTTTTGCCAATTTCACATTTCCGCTTCAACATCCCTTCACCTCACAGCACTGACTTTCAGCCAGCGATGATCTGTGTCGTCTTCATTTCTATTTCTCTTCTTGCCATCCAAAAATCAGAAGCTAACCCAATATGATCTCCCTTTCTATAAATGAAAGCTCACATTCTACAGTACTGTGCAAAGTCTTCTTTACCCATTATTCCTTTAAAATTTGCTAGGAAAATGGGAAATAGATGAAAACAAACATGGCAATACACTTTGTACAATGAAAGCCAGCCATTATTCTTTAGCACAATCTGAACTCTGTCAAGCAGCTTTCTTGTAATTTCTTTGAAGAGTCTTCAAGAATAGTTCTCCAGGCTTCTCTATGGACCATCAAAGCTCTTCTTTGGGTGTTGGCTCCATTTAGATGATCCAACATTTTCAATTATGTTAATGTCCGGGTGCTGCAGAGGCCGATCCATGACTGATAGTGTCCCGTCGTGTGTTTTTCCAGGTACCCTTTTATTGCATTGGCAGTGAGTTTGGGACCGTTGTCACATTGAACATTTAAACCATTGTAAGATGGTTTTCAGATGGTATCTCATGGTGGATCAAAATCTTTTATGGATTCATAATTCTATCAGTTTAGAAAATCTCCTACACCATGACACAGCCTCCACCGTGTTCACAGGCAGCTGTAGACACTCACTGTTGTACTTCTCTCCTGACCTTCTCCGTACATACTGACAATAAATACAATTAAACATATCAGTGATTTGAACTAAAATTTTCAAATTTGGATTCATCACTCTATAATATGTATTCACATTTCAATCCAGTTCTTTTGTAATGTGCATACCTGAGTCCTTTCTCCCTGTTTCCCTTCTTCAAGAATGGGTTCTTGTCACCCCTACCACTGAGACCATTTCTGATGAGGTTTCATTGAACAACTGAAGGATCAGATGCATCTCTCAAGTCCCGTGTCAGGTCTTGGCTGGATTTTTTAATTTTTTTAAGGACACGACTTTCAGATAATATTTATCTGCTGTAGATAGATTTTTAGGCCTGAAACTACTTCTTTTATCTTTCACTTGTCCAGTTTTCTCAGTTTTATGAAGCACACACCGCACAAAATACCAAGAGATACCAAGTCAGTGCTAAGGGGCCTAACACGCAACAAAACATTCATCTGGAAATGGTCATGCATTAGTACTGGACTGAAAGTGAGTGAAAAAGAAACCCAGAAACCCTGGAGAACGTTTGCTCAAGACCAGTTAAGAACAAATCTGCAAGCCTGGCTCTTTGGAAGCAAAACACAAAGAAATGAGGAGTGACTCAACACTTTTGCACAGTAGTGTACTACTCTAGGGTCTAATTTTTAGTACGCCAGAACATCTACTAGTTCCTAATGATACCTAATATATTAATATACAAATTATTATTAATATTACTATTTAATTATTAATATTAAATTATTTCCTCAAAACTTTGCTCTGTATTGAGAACTTCCAAACTCTTTCCAGAGAGATAGAAACTAGTGTCATCAGCAAACAAGGTTCAGGGCTCATGTTTCCACCTATTGGTTCATTAACTCTCTAACTCTTAAGTAGTGTTTTATTACATTTGGTGTTTTCACATTAAAATGCCAATAAAATTCCTTCACCATAGTTTAAATCTAAAGAAAAATTATGTTTTGGCTGCTTCTGTTCATAGTTTGTTTGTTTTATATCTAAATTAAGAAGAAGCTGAAATAAAAGCTGTCTGTCTGCTGATAAAGTGCTAGATCTTTAAATCTGGTAGATTTCTTGTAAACTTCACTCCATGGAGTCTAAAGAGGGGCAGAGCATTTACTCCACTACAATTCTATGAAAGTTTTATTTAAAAAAATTCAAATACGGATTTATAATATAAAATCTAAGAAATAATCTATGATTCTAAAGGTATATAAAGTAATTAAACTGGCTTTTTTGTGGCCCTGAAAAATCAGATGTACTGGAACAATATTTTAGTAAATAAAATACATTTTTATTTCTTATTTTACATACAATATACATACAGAGCCCAACACTGAACCTTTTATAACCCCCAAAAAACACCCTTCAGGAGGTTGGATTTACGAGTATTTATTTGTACATATTGATATCCATGGTCAGTGTAACTTTTTAGTGTGATAATTCTCTAATGTTGTATTTCTCTATGTTCTCCATTAATGATCTGTGATCTATAATGTCAAATGCTTTTTAAAAAGTGGGCAATCATCCCACAGTGTGCAATACATGAAGGAGTTCTCAGTGTTAAAAAAACAAAACAAAAAAACTTTAAAGAATAATTTAAGAGGGAGTTTTTGGTGAAACCGTTAAAGGAACTTGAAGATTATTATTTAAACTTTCAGAAGACCCTCAGGGAGCCTTTACAGAACATTTCCTGAAGCTTTAGCGAGATACTACAGTGGGGCAAAAAAGTATTTAGTCAGCCACCGATTGTGCAAGTTCCCCCACCTAAAATGATGACAGAGGTCAGTAATTTGCACCAGAGGTACACTTCAACTGTGAGAGACAGAATGTGAAAAAAAAAAAAATCCATGAATCCACATGGTAGGATTTGTAAAGAATTTATTCGTAAATCAGGGTGGAAAATAAGTATTTGGTCAACAAAAAAAAATACCAACTCAATACTTTTGGAACAGAACTTTGTTGGCCAATAACAGAGGTCAAACGTGTACTATAGGTATTTACCAGGTTTGTGCACACAGCAAACAGTAGCTAGGTATTTTGGCCCATATCCTCCATGTCAGATCTTCTCGAGAGGCCAGTGTGTGTGAAAAAAATCACTGTGGAGGCAATCATCAGAAAATGGAAGACATACAAGACCACTGATATCTCCCTCGATCTGGGGCTCCACGAATCTCATCCCGTGGGGTCAAAATGATCATGAGACGGTGGGCAAAGATCCCAGAACCACACGGGGGGACCTGGTGAATGACCTGCAGAGAGCTGGGACCAAGTAACAAAGGTCACCATCAGTAACACACTACAAGGCAGGGAATCAATCCCGCATGCCAGACGTGTTCCGCTGCTGAAGCCAGTGCATGTCCAGGCCCGTCTGAAGTTTGCCAGAGAGCACATGGATGATACAGCAGAGGATTGGGAGAATGTCATGTGGTCAGATGAAACCAAGTAGAACTTTTTGGTATAACTCAACTCGTCGTGTTTGGAGAAGAAGATACCGAGTTGCATCCCAAGAACACCATACCTACTGTGAAGCATGGGGTGGAAACATCATGCTATGGGGCTGTTTTTCTGCCAAGGGGACAGGACGACTGATCCGTGTTAAGACAGAATGAATGGGGCCATGTATCGTGAGATTTTGAGCCAAAACCTCCTTCCATCAGTGAGAACTTTGAAGATGAAACGAGGCTGGGTCTTCCAACATGACAATGATCCAAAACACACCGCCCGGGCAACAAAGGAGTGGCTCCGTAAGAAGCATTTGAAAGTCCTGGAGTGGCCTAGCCAGTCTCCAGACCTCAACCCCATAGAAAATCTGTGGCGGGAGTTGAAAGTCCGTGTTGCTCGGCGACACGCCCCAAAACATCACTGCTCTCGAGAAGATCTGCATGGAGGAATGTGGCCAAAATACCAGCTACTGTGTGTGCAAAATGGTAAAGACCTATAGTAAACGTTTGACCTCTGTTATTGCCAACAAAGGTTATGTTACAAAGTATTGAGTTGTTTTTTGTTATTGACCAAATACTTATTTTCCACCCTGTTACTGAATAAATTCTTACCATCCTACCATGTGGTTCATGGATTTTTTTTTTTTTTTTTCACATTCTGTCTCTCACAGTTGAAGTGTACCTCTGGTGCAAATTACTGACCTCTGTCATCATTTTAAGTGGGGGAACTTGCACAATCGGTGGCTGACTAAATACTTTTTTGCCCCACTGTAAATATTTGGTACAATATGAAACTCGAGCTATTGTAAAATCTTTGAGGAAGTGATTTTCTGAATGTGCTCAGAACTTAAAGACCACAACTTGTGGCGTAATTTCCCAACATTTATCTCACATTTCTTCTGAATTTAGAGTAAATTTCAATACATAAAACACTCACAGGTTCCAAATAATTCTTAAAATGCATCAAAAGTAGAACAAAGGGAATGAAAATTGATAGTTTTAGATGGAGTTGCTGCAGCAGTTGATCATGTGGAGCGAACTTAGTAGCCTCTTTATTAGTGTTTTCAGTTTTCACCTTTAACCAGTGAACAAGCACAGGAGGCATTTTGAGGAGAACAACCTGATCAGGTTCGTGCATATGCACTGGAGTGGGTGTAATTAGAAATTGCCTCCCTGCTGGGGCCCTCAGTTACAGATCATATCTTTTTTAAGACTACTAATGATCGTTTCAGTGTGGCTGAAGTGTCTGATTATCCGTGTCTCTGTTGTTGCCATGGTGGGAATACCTCAGGCACGGCTTTCCCTCTGCACGTTTGCGTGGCGTTATCTCCTCAGCAGAACAGAAAGAGTGCGGGGAAGGAGAGAGATTGTGATCTAATGTGTGTGTGGACAATTCACACTCACCCTCCCCCACAAGAGACTGCTGTGGCTGATAAGAGGTTGAAGGGAGATTCATCCATCTATCCGTCCACCCATCCATCCATCCACCCACCCTCTACTCCCCTCCATGGGCTGAGGCCCCTCTGAGTGGGCCAGGCGCTCCACAGCTCGGCCAGAGGGGCTCCAGCCAGCCGGCGTCGCTGCCTGGAAATCAATCAAAGTGGATGAGCGTGGGAACGAGCTCATGGGCTGGGCTGGTGGCCGGATGAGGGCCCCCTGGGGAATACAGCAGAGAACAGAGATGAGCTGTGTGGAGGGTCCTACACTAAAAATTAACTTGAATCAGCGCTTCTAGTTTCTTCAGTTTGGCCGTTTCTCCACTGTAACTGTCAGCTGCTACCTTGAGGAAACCTTGACCCCTGATCATCCTGACTGAGACCTCCGCTTGATTTTTAAAGTCATTATGATCACTACAACCATATTTTATAATAGAAAAAAATAAATACAAATGATAATATGATGATCGCCTCTGTCAGTGCGCCCCAGGGTGGCTGTGGCTACAATGTAGCTTGCCATCACCAGTGTGTGAATGTGTGTGGATGACCGGTTCTGTAAAGCGCTTTGGGGTCTTTAGGGACTAGTAAAAGCGCTATACAAATACAGGCCATTTACCATTTACCATAATAATGTATAGAGAGCCCATACTGGGTGTTTTGTTGTTATTTTTACCGTTTTGGGAAACCAAGTAAGGAAATAAATAGCCATTTTACTATAAAATGGAACAAGTTCCTTTTTATGGACAAAAGTGATCAATATATTTAAGTGAATATAATATTTTGAAGCATCCTTTATTAAGATTGTAGTAAGATTCAAGGTGATACAAAACACTGAAAAACTAGATCAAAATGATCAGTTTTATTTTATATTTCTTCTGATATTTTATCCTGAATATCACCGTCCTAACTTAATAAAATCATTATTTAATTGTGTATTAAGGTATAATTTTTTTTAGCCTTTAAAAAAACCTTTTTAAACATATATGTACATTTAGTTCACATTGCCGGATTTTTCCACTATGGTGAGGTTTGCATGATATAAATTTTATCGTCTGATCAGCTGGTGAACATTGAACTTTCACCCCCCTTCCTTTTTCTTTTGAGGAGAAAGGGGGGGGGGGGGGAATCGAATCACACGAAGAAAGCTAAGAGTGAGTTCTGCCATGAGGATAAAATCAGTAAAGGCCGGTGTAAAGATGTAAAAACGGGGTAAGTGCTCTCAGTCAATCTCCTGTAAAAATATAGATCCCCAGCAGTCTGAGGAGGCTGCTGGCTGGAGGGTGTGTGTGTGTGTGTGTGTGTGTGTGTGTGTGTGTGTGTGTGTGTGTGTGTGTGTGTGTCTTTATTTTGCATCGCATCAGTGGGCAGTGAGGTGGATAATCCTCCAGACTGCTGAAAATGACTCTATTGATCTGTGCTTCTCAGTCACAATCCCTTTAAGTACTGTCGTATTATACGGTTGATCTGTCTGTCTGTCTGTCTGTGTTTACATGGAGTTTACATCTTAACTGATGGGAACTGAGCACGTGCACAACCCAGTGCACGTTTCCTAACTCATCATGAGTTTGCTGGTTTCCAGTTTCGGGAAACCAGCTCTACAACAATCTAATTTTGAGATTAAACTGAGAGGTTGGGCTCTCTTGCATTTGTGTGGCTCTTAGCTAGAAGCAGCTGTATAACAATGGAAGAAAAAAGGGTTTGGTTTTATTTTTTTACACATACAATAAATCACTGTTAGATGACAGGACACAACTGGTTGCAGCCTAGATTATTGTGAGATTTAAAGTTAAATTAAGCCACATGACACTGGTTTGCACTCTAATACTGAGACAAATGCTGTTTCATTAAAACAACAACAACAGGTAAATAAATGCACTTACAGAAGAGACAGAAACAGGTTTCTGTGCTTTTTACTATTTTAAAATAAAACCTTTTAAAAATAATTTCCCTCTCTAATTTAAACATGGATCCATCGGTTATTTGTAGGCTTCTTAAAAACCCATCTTATTTGTGCCTTACAGATCAGAAAGAAACTCTCTGTAAACCTATAATCAGATAATATGGTAAAAATAGTAAAATATAGTAAGTAAAATGACATCAGGAGCGCACGTACAGTTTAGATGCTGGAGAGAGGTTGTTTTCATTGTCTTGTTGTCGGTCAGTTTAATTAAATCAAATGAGTAAATGATGAGAAATAAACACAAAAATCATGCTGACTGCTCTCTATGGAGACAATTCAGTCTCATACTGGGAGGACGACTGTGGACGTCTCAGTAAAGTGGTCATCTATCGCCATCTAGTGGTCCAAACTTGCAGAAGCACAAACTTATTTCACGGGTGTTTGAGCGCTTTGTGCCTCTTCTGCATGGATCTGCATGGATACTTCTGGATTAGATCAGGATTTTTATTTTTTATTATTTGGCTTCTTTTTTCTTTGGGCAAAATTTGGACAGACAAATACCAAAATGTCAGGGTTGGGGTTAAGGAACAAAGATTGTGAGATACTGTCTTATGACTCCTAAGAAAAATCCAGATATCCTTCTGGATTCACTTCCTGCAGGGAATTCTCCGTTCTGAGGATCACGGTCTCACAATGCTCTTGTAAAGCAGACTGGTAAAACCCAAACGATTTATTTAAGTCGAATATTGATCTCCAAAGAAGTCGTCAGAAAAGAAAAACGATCTATAGTCTGTGATAGTTTATAAGTTTCTTCTCTAAAATAACCTGAAATCAATCCAAATGGAATTTGATGACTCAATAATGATAAATATTTATGATTTTTAAGGGAAACTGCATTTATGTACAGTGACCTATTCTAGGCAGCCTTCACTCACACCTAAAAGGGCACATTGTGTTACCTAAAAGTTAATCATGTTAAAGGTTTGCTGATCACTGGAAAAAGTTGAAGTTATGTAAGCACAGCAACTATTGTGCTTATTTTAAAGAAGGCATACATCTGCATAGCCCATTGCCTAATTCTAACTATACCATTAAAAAACTGCAGCAGAAATTCTGTGTCAAAGACGACCACCTTCAAAATAAATAAATAAGCTAGGAATTCAGACAGCGAGTGTACTGAGCTGTTGTTTCTAGCAGCTTGATCATATCTATGGTATGGGAGAAGCATTTATAAAAACAACGCAACTTGTGGGAGGCACTTCAGGAAGTGAGTGCAAAAATTTCCCCAGATTGCCTCAACACTTGAACAGCCAGAATGCTGAAAGGTCTGCAAAACTGTGATTGCTGCATAATGTCTGATTATCTGGAAAAACAAGCAATGTTTGATGTTAGATGGATTAATTTTTAAGTAAAATTTTATGTGATGTTAAACCTTGTTCATTCCATGATGGTGCTGAACTGATATGTTTTTTTCTGGTGTCCGCAAATTTCTTTAACGGTGAGTATAGATGTCGGCTCAGGTTACAAAAAGATTTCTCAACAAATACAATGAAATGTTGCAGAATGCAACACTCTTTGAAGTTCAGACACTTATTTATAACACATGCATATATCTATCTATCTAAAAGCTCCTGCAGATGTGATATATCAGTCAGTATAAACTTAGTGGTCACTCAGATACAATAATGTTATTGTTAGGTCGGCCCTCCTTTTTCCTTCAGAATTCCTGTATGTCTTTGTAGCACAGACTGACATGACAGCATCACACAGCTGCTGCACATCTGTCAGCTGCACATCCATGATGTGAATCTCCTGTTCCAGCACATCCCAAAGGTGCTCGACCTTTCCTGTTCTTGACTGACAGGAGTGGCACTTGGTGTGGTCTCCTGCTACTGCTGCTGCTGCTTCACCTGATCCAATGTGTTTGATGTGTTGTGCATTCAGGGACGCTCTTCTGCATACCTCAGCTGTAACAAGTGGATATTTGAGTTACTGTTGCCTTCCTGTCAGATCAAACCAGTCTATCCAATCACTTCGGACATCTGACATCAATGTGGCATTTGCTTCAACAGAAATTCTGCTCGCTGGATATTTTCTACTTTTTGGTCCATTCTCTGTAAACTTTAGAAATGACTATGTGGGAAAATCCCAGTAGGTCAGCATTTCCGCCTGGCACCAACAACCACACCACATTTAAAGTCACTCCAATCACCTTTCTTCCTCATTCTGATGCTCCGTTTGAACTTCAGTAGATTGTTTTGATTTCATCTTTAGGGCCAGATGCATTGAGTTCCTGTCATGTGACTCGCTGATTAGATACTAGATAAAGATGTGAACACATGTACTTAATAGACCGACACCGCCGGTGAGTATATATTAACCAAGCATGGTTACGGAGAATATGCTCTGATTATTGACAACGTTGTTGCTGTTGTTAGAAAACACCTTATTAAATTCTTTTTTTTTTTTTTACACAGCTGATTCATCAAGTGCTTTTTTTATTGTGAGGTAAAAGGCTCTAAAATATTAGAGTGAAATCATCAATCAGATGATTCGCTGTGAACAGGTGACAGCAAGGAGGAAGAACTCCTTTTTAACAGGAAGAAATATACAAGAAGAACCAGGCTCAGGAACAAGAAAGCCCAGATTCTGAGAGTGAAGTGCTCTGTTAGGATGAGGACTTTATGATACAGCGTGGCCTGATAAGTCGTGATCTTGTACGAAACAAAGAGTCTCTAGTGGCTGCCTCTTTCTAGTAAGACTACTTGATGCTTCTCTTTCTTGCATCCTCTCCTACAGTGGGGCCCATTGTCTGTGTGATCATAAAAATAGTTGAGATCATCTCTGGCGCACTGTTACGTTTGTTCCATGCAAAATAAAAGCCAGTTGTTTGTTGTCACAGCAGGAAACTGGAGGATTTAATCTCTGCAGCATCATCACAATTTACTCAACGTGTTCAGCAAGTTTCCCAACAGACTATTGTGAGATGGAAGGAATTAAAAACACTGAGCAGTAGAAAGGGGAAGTCTGGACTGCTGACTGTATGAACCCCCAACAGCTCATTAAAGCCGATTCAGCAAAATTTAGAGACATCAACAAAAAGAGTTAACAACCACTGATCACACACACAAAGCTGCAACTGCTGGAATTTCTCCACATATCTGCACAAGTGAGGTCCAAAAATCTGAGAGCCCATGGAAAACCTGTCATGTAAACGAGGAAGCAATCAAAATGTTCTACAGACAAGAAGTTCTGTAAACTATTCCAGATTGATTTCACTGCTAATAACTGTGTGTGTATTTTCCAGCGGCTCTGTGATCATGATAGGAAACATGGCATCAGATATGAGTGGAAAAGTCCTACCTAACCACCTCAGAGTCATCTGATTTAGACTATTTAATGAAATTTTTACCGTCATACAGTGAATGTTTTCCAAGCTACAGGCCCCTGCAGTACACAGGAATAGGCTGGAAATTTTACGTTTTTAATTTGTCTTATTTTTTCCAACATGACTTCCTGAGTACACGAGATAGCCATATGAAATTTTCATGGCTAAAAAAAACAGCTTTAAGCTCCAATAAAAACTGCAACCAAACTAAATAAAATCTAATCAGTGTAAAACCAAAATCTGTTTTTATTCAGCATGATTTTTTGCCCAATTTTGAGCATCAGAGTCTTGATTTACATCATAGTTTCCAAGGATAAACTACAGCAAATTATTGTCTATGACATCAGTAAGAGAAGCAAACATTGGCATCAGCAGGTTGGACAGGCAACAAGTTATACCATATGAAAGGCTCATCTTCTATCTCTCTGTCAAAACTATCTGCTCAAAGAGATTTGGGGCTTGGATAAAAATAACCTTTCAAATAAAAACTGTGCTTTTCACCGCTGACAATATCTGCTGAGGGCTGTAAAAATGTAATTCATGGGCCTGAAAATACGCTTCTTTAAACATACTAAAGTTTAAAAAAAGCCCAGAAACTTTATTTACCTGCAGTATCTTTTCTGTTAGGTCCCTTGGATGTCTTAAAAGGTTATTTTTAAGGCTGTAAAACAAAACCTCAGTCTAATAAACCCTGTGAGGTTTAAATCACACTTATAACTAGGGATGGGTACCGGTGTCCGGTGCCATGATGGCACCGGTTCTGACATAAACGGTAGTAACCAGACCGAAAAGCAGCGCACATTTCGGTGCTTTATTTCGGTGCTTTTTTTTCCTGAGCTGTGATACACTTCTAGCCAATAATTTTACGTTTCCGAGATAGTAGGCGGGTCCAGGACGTACGTTCTTTTAGAGCAGAGCTACAGATTAAAAATGCCCAAGGCGAAGCGGTCAAATCTGGCTTACTTCACAGCAAAATATGCAAACTCAGCAGCCTGCAACAAGTGCTTTAAGCTGATACTGTGATACTGTGATACTGTCAAAGGAGGTAACACCTCAAATCCCATGAAACACCTGGCGACGCATAGCGTTTTTTTAAAAAGCCCAGAAATGCGCCGTATTTGATAGCTTGCTGCGAGACCTCACACCGAGCGCATCTACTGTGCGTGGGTTGCCTGTTATCTGACCCGGAGTTAGCAATATCCCCCAAAAACCCCGAAGAGGAGAGTCCTGGCCCCTAGCCCTGCCAGTGTAGCAGAAATGATGAGGATGATGATGCAGCAGCAGCTGTTCTTCTCTGCGTGAGTAGCTTAATGTTCGTGTGTAATTTACGTTGAGTAGGCTAACCACGTTATTACATTAATGCAGGTAAGGTGAACTAGCAAACATCATCATAGCTACATGCGGCTGTCTTCTTGTTTGATGGCAGATACTCCCTTCACCCTGGCCAAAAAGGCTAAAATGACCAAAGAAAAAGTGGGAAAACAGCTAAACATGAGAGGTTTTGGACAAAGTTTGTGTTTTTTTCCATTGATTAAGCACTGCTTCCAGCCAAGAGTGATACCATATATGCCCCATAGCTGCAGAAACATATAACCCTAACCCTACCTGAAAAAAATGTGGGTAGTTTATAACACAGGTGTTGAACTCCAGGCCTCAAGGGCCGGTGTCCTGCAGGTTTTAAATGTGTTCTTGATCCAGCACAGCTGATTTAAATGGCTAAATTACCTCCTCAACATGTCTTGAAGTTCTCCAGAAGCCTGGTAATGAACTAATCATTTGATTCAGGTGTGTAGACCCAGGGTGAGGTCTAAAACCTGCAGGACGCCGGCCCTTGAGGCCTGGAATTCAACACCCCTGGTTTATAACGTGTGCCAGACTCGGGAGAACAATTTAATTTAAAAATATATATATATTCTGACTTCCTAGGGTTTGAGTTAGGATCTGTGTGGGTAAATGGGTCAGCACTGATCATTATTTAGTCCTCTCCAAGTTAAAACCACAACCAATTATCTGAATTGAGGCAAAAAGGGAGGAAGCGGTGCACAGAAAGAGCCCAGCTGGTGGATTCTCGCCATGAAGCAACAGTGCTAAACAAAACAGGGCTATGAAAACTTTAAAAATCGATTTAACAGAGGATTCCGGCTCTGTGAGCTTTTTCAAAGAGGTCCTTGTAAAGCCGAGGGACCCCTATGGCATAAACAAAACCACCATCGACGCTTTCACTCTGAAAGGCCAGATGTGCTTCAAGTGACAAATTGTGGTGGTAAAATGTTAAAATCAATTCTAACTGTCACCAAGCTGCTGAGTTGCCTGGTTTAAAACACCTGATTTTCAAGATTTTTAACATAACCATCAGTAATAAATGGTAAGCTACACTTTGGTAAACAGTTATTTCACTGGCAAGAAACAATGAAATAGTAATAAATAATGTCATTAGCTATGAGTCATGTTATATACTGTGTACACATCATCAGTTTGTGCCATACAAACATTTTATATCAAACCTGCTCCCAGAGATTTCCAGGTCCTTTGGCGTTGGTCCCATGATGCCGATGTCCTGCCAACAGTGATATTGGTCTCAGTCTGATGTCACATTTTAATCCAAACCACAACAATTTCAAAAAACTAGTCAAGCAGTTTTGGTGCTTAAACCTAACCAAAGTAAAACTAACCAGTGAGAGATGGTTAGACCATGATGGTTCACAGTAAATTACGCTGTCGCCACTCCATCAGTAAACATTATTAATCATAAATACAATGTTTGTTAACAGTAAAAAGCCATAAACTGAGCTAACAATCAACCAATTATTGATAATTGTTATTATAAAGTGTGGGAATGTGTCTTTTGAAGCCTGATTACGGGTAGATCAGGAGGGTGGGTGTCATGCACGACAGCTGATTGTTTTATCTCATTTAGAGATGAATGTCTCTGAGTCTTCCACGATAGTTTCAACACTTCTGTGAGTTTGACAGTGAGAGACCCGAGTGCTCTGCCAGCCCTCATTTTCTTCCTCGTGCTCAGTTGTGCAGATGTAGACGTGTCAAAGACTGGTGATGAAGTCTTGAGCTGAGCATTTTCTTGATATGACGAGCGAGGGGTGGATCTGATTGTCCATAAACTCATCAGGAAAGTGCATACAGAGGTCAGAGTTAAGCACCTGACTTTCTGTAACCAAAGGTACCATCCGGCCCCTCAGCTTTGGAATATACTCTCCGAGAAGGCTCATTAAATCACTTTCCCCTTTCACTGCTTTGGTGAAGCACTGTTGCTTCACGGCAAGAAGATCGTGCATTTAAATCCACAAGCTAGAGTCCAAAGAGTTTAGGTTAAGTGGTGATTCTAGAGGGGCCTGTCTCTCTGTATTAACCCTACAACAGATGAGAGGTTTTGGTATTTAATGGTTGCCTATTTTCTTTTTTTTTATGTGTCAGTTTTTCTCATCTTTACCTTGACTTTATCTTGCTGTGCTGGTCCCTAATGTCTTGCTTTCTGTTCTACTTCAGAGATAACGCAAACGAAACAAAACAGACCAACTGCTACCTGTGTACAATCTGGAGTGCTTTGTCTCTAGATCAACATTTCAGTCCTCACTCTGTCCCTGACATGTAAACGTCCTCCATTTCTCTCTATTTTGTTTCCTTATGAGTTAGTTGCATCCAGTCAATGAGATTTTAAACAATTACCCATCTTCTTTTGACACAATACTTTCTGCCACATTAACTAAATAAAACACCAAACATGACCCAGAATTTTGACAACAAAATGCAGGCTCGCCCAAAAATTAAAAGACAAAACACATGAGAGGGGTCTTCAACATGTCTGTATCACCAATAGAAAATTACTCTTTCACTCTTTCTGTTTAATGTAAAGTGTTGTATTTTCTTTCCTCTCCAGTAGCTGATGGTAAAATGTAGATATTATACCTACAGTGGTTCTAATTATGCAGCTTTTGTCCAAATTTTCACTGGGCCTTTCTTCCCTATCATAAAAATCCCTTAGTTGCAAATATCTGAAGTCATCCTGGTTCCTTAATGTAAATTTTTAATTTAAATATCTGGAAAACTTATAAAATTCCAATTTTATTTCAATGCACAGCATTATTATTACACTGTAGTTCTTCCTGTAGTTAATAGTTTCCAACTATTTGAGCGCACAATTTTAGTGGAAACTGGATTTTTAAAGGTGTTGTATGCATAAAGTTCATTATTGTTATTATGTTATCTATAAATTTAACAGCAGCTGTTTTGGCTGCTGTCTGTCTTCACACAGGGTTACACAGTAAAGTACACTACAGGTTGCTGACAGCGAGTAAACTAGAAGAGCAGCGTGCATTTTAAGCACATGACTGTAAAATCCTCCAGTGGAGTCTGTGGTCCAGGAGAGGAAGCAGGAAATGGAGAAAAATGGGGAAGCAGGTAGAAACAGGTGTGCAGAGTAAAAGTCCAGAGTTCACATCTCTATCATGCTTTCAGTCTTAACAAGTTTACTGATTTGATGAGTCACAATTATTAACTTTGACCCTTTACCACACTGCTTTGTGCGTGGTGTGTGATTCATAGTGAGTCATTGTGCGCAGCACATGTCTGGTCGTGTTCAGAATACCCAGGGATTCCCACGCCACACGCTCAATGTTATCAAGCACAAATATGCTGCAGGTGTGCATTTATATAACAATGACTGTACCTAGAGAATGGAAACAGAAAGGGCTCACGCAAGGAGGCTTTTCACTCCTACACATTCAGTTCATTCAATGGTTTTCAATGGTTCGGGATTCGGATTCAGCTAATAACACCCAACACATCTGCAAACCCAAAGCAATGACACTCCGGCTCTTGGGAGGATTTGAACCTTTTAAAGTATGAACCAGGAAGTAATTGCCAGACATTTATTTCTGTGTCTTTATTGAACCTTCGGTTAATTTTTAAAAAATTATTTTAACATTAATTTGCACATATGGGTTTAAATTTCTATCATATTTGTTGTATCTGGCTTTTTCTTTTGGAACATATTGCTTGAAAGTGAATTGAGCAATTTCTGTTTTTCGCGGGAAAGAAATCCCACTGGTGGTGTAGAAATCTCAATAACTCACAATAACTGTATCAAATATCATACACTGGGTGGTAAAAAATACAAATAGCCATGTTTACTGGTGACATTTAAAAAGCCCCAGTTTTCTAGTAATCAACTCTATAAAGAAAAACAGTTTTTTTTTTCTAAAGTGTCTTAAAACATCATCAACTCTGACAAATCAGCATTATTATAGTTTTGTATTTTTCAGTTAATTATTATTTCAGTTTGCTTTCACAAGCATTTCCCGAGTCTCAATAAGCACACCAGCCGACCAGCCGACCCCTCATCAGGCAGGTCGTGATCACATTTTCTGCAAACTGACAGAGAGTAAAACTAAAGACTTCTACTCTATATTTTTATTTTATTTATTTTTCCAGGTTCACAAAATAGTTTCAGTTTTATTTATTTTTTTGAAAAGCCTAGTTTCTATTTTTTATTTTAGTTAAAGAAATTTCTAGTTTAGTTTTTAGTTAACTATACTCCACAAATATTTAACTTACCACAGAAAATACGTCATATCTCAATGTTTCGGTCAGCATAACATTCTCCAGGACTTCTCCAAACCCTTTCACACAGGGCACCAGTGGACCTGCCAGTGCCAGTCAGGGTCAGGCAGTGTGCACAGGGCCCTCAGACCACCCTCATTAAATCTGTTTTTGATTGTTTGGTCAGAGGCATTTACACCAGTGGCCTGCTAAAGGTCACTGGCGGTGCTCATTCTTTTCTTCCTTGCACACAGGAGCAGATAACGATCCTGCCAATGCGTTAAGGACCTTCTGCGGCCCTGTCCAGCTCTCCTGGAGTAACTGCCTGTCTCCTGGAATCTCATCCATACTCTTGAGACTGTGATGGGAGACACAGCAAGTCTTCTGCCAATAACCAGTATTGATGTACCATCCTGGAGGAGTTGGACTACCTGCGCAACCTCTGAAGAGTCCAGGTATCACCACACACTACCAGTAGTAACACTGACCCTAAATAAATGCAAAACTATTGAAAACACAGTCAGAAAAGTAGGTGGTTGATTAACAACCCCCTCTGCTACCCTAGAGGTTTCACTGATGCTGTACTCTTCATTGAAAAGTGGTTCTTTAATTTTCTTTTTTTTAGTAGTGTATAATAACTTTACTTTTAATTCACCTCAATCAGGCCAAACTGGATTGCCAGGAACTGGCGCCACTATTCCTTGTCCTTCCACCACATTCACGTTTTGTTTGGTCTGTTTTTGTTATCATTACTGTAACCAAGAGAAACGCTGAGGTGACAAATGACAAATGAGGATGCCAGGCATAATATTTGGCACTGTTTTATCTCACTTCCTTTTATGCAGGACCACTTTTGACCTGTGGAAGTACTCTGCCATCTTTATTGTCTAATCAAACAGAATAGGGTTAGTTTCAAAAAGATTATTTCAGAGGAAAACTGTAGATGGTGTGTTTTTGTGTGGCTTTCAGACTACGTGTTGGATTAGGTGGTCGGGTTCATAAAAAAATTAGGTTCATAAAATCTTGCCTTTTTGTGACTGAGAAAAGATAAACTACATGTTGCTCCCTCATCTGATGGCATTGGAAAGGAGGTGCTGGCTAATCATTTCCAAGAAAAGAATGTAAACAAACCAAAGGAGTTGTGTGTATATAATACAAGATGTATTTTGTAATTCCACTTTGCATTTCCACCTACATTTGTGGTCAGAAGTTTACATAGACTCATCGTGGGCATGCATGTCAATTATTTATTTGGGCTGTTTTTTTTCCAGAGTGAAAACAGTGCAACATACATCTTTAATTGGTATATTCCTTTGGAAAGTCCAAGGAATTCACTGAAGACCGAAGGAGAATTGTACATTTACACAAGTTGGGAATGTCTCTTTGGGCCATTTCTAAACAACTACAGATTCCACGGTCATTAGCTCAAACAACTGTGCGTAAGTTATTTGGATGTGTCACCCCTACCTCTGATTTCTTCAACTTCCCCTCAAATCAACAGCAGGATGGTTGAAACAGCCATAATTGACTATTCCAGCAGGACAATGTTCCAAACACATAAAAACTGGTTTTAGAATGGATAAAATGGGATAACATTAAACTTCTGAAATGGCCTTTCCAAAAACCCCGACCACAACCCTATTGGAAGTTTGTGAACTATGTTTAAAAGCCAGGTCCATGCCATGATTCAATAAACTCTACCAATCCTGCCAAGAAGAGCGGTCAAATAAGCCAGACTTATACAAAAAGCTTGTTGATAGCTATCAAAAGTGTCTCATGGCAGTGCAACTTGCTAAGGCGTACTGACCTTTCCACCCTCGAAAAAGAACTGTTAAAAGAAATCATTAAAAGCTCAAAATGACCATAAAATCCATGCCCATGATAAGTGGATGTAAATGTTTGACCACAATGGCCTTTTAACAACACCTACAGTAAATTACTATTTACCAAAGTGTAGTTTACCATTTACTATGATGGTTATGTTAAAAATGTTGCACACAGGTCTGTTAAATCAGGCTGGAACGACAACTTGGCAACAGTTAGTTTGGGTGATCATCAAACCCCCATGAGCACTGGACCCTTAAAGGCCCTCATGGCTGTTTCAGGAGGAAGTACCAGGCGCTCACTCACAAAACCTGGCACCAGGGTCGGGCCTCAGTAACTCTGTCTCCGTGAGGTATCATGATCCATTTATCCATTTTATAGTGAGGGAGGTCTGCGGTAAGTGCACATTCTTAATGCAGATATGTTTTTAATCTTTGAGATAAACAGTGATGAAGAGGTGCATCCCTCTCTTACAAAACCATTAATGAAATAAAAACAGCTTATCAGAGCTTTGACAACATGACGCCACCTTTCTTTCCCCAGGTTTCCCACTAAAAAGTACATTTCAGCCTTAAGGAGGTGATCTGGGCGAACGCTGATAACTCCTGCTGAAATTAGAAAAGCCTGAAAAAACACACAGACTGCACGGAGAAATCCAGGAATATCATTTCCATGTACTTCTTCCGCATCTCAGGCGGCTAATTAAATGTCTAAAAACATTTCGGAATTTTTTTGTACTGTTTTAAATGTTGCTTGTCTCAAAGTGTCACATAACACAGCTTCCAGTCAGCAGAGCCGCACTGGTTTAATCTGACTGATTTCCAGTCAAAGTGAGTAAGTTGCACTCATTCTAATCATAGCTACGCATATCAGGATTTAAAGAACAAAAAGCAGCTCAGAGCTTCCCGTCACTGTTGATACACCGGGATGTGACAGAAACTGTAAATTTGTAAATGTAAAAATCGATAAAAGGTGTGATCTGACACATGCACACATGTGAAAAACAGCTTTGTTTTGTCGTGTTATTTTGTGTCAGCTATAGTGCATTTCTTTCCTGCATTTATCTGCTTTATTATGGTTCAAACTGGGGACTTTTTATCACTAGCATTCAAAGCTGATTGCGATGGACAGTGCACACCAGAGTGGGCTCACTCACTGCTTTCAGTTTAGTTTCAGCTTTGGCTTTGACTTCTCTTGTATTGTTATTATGTGGGAGTATTTGTCAGAGGCCAAATGTAACAAGGTCAACTAAGTATTAGTTTGAAGCGAGGCACACAGCCAGTCTACTCCTCTTACTCATTCAGGTAAGGCGTGCATCTTGGCCAAAACTGTATACAGATTAGAATAAGTCCACACTGGATTGGCAGAAGCCTTGAGTTTCCTTCACACTCTCAGTAAACACATGCATTAAAGCCCCATCATGCAGGAATAAAACAAAAGACCGTTCCTGCACATTTCTAATTTAGTTTAGTTTTGAAAATGCTCCCTTTAAACCTTTATAATTTAAGTTGATAAAGATGTTTTTCATGCCTATTATCTATTTAAGTTCTAGGTAACTAAAATAGCCGTGGTCTACATAAAAAGCATGTACATGCAGTCAACTGTGGGTGTGCCTGCGGCTTTCGTTGTTTGTGGTTTCTGTAATTTTTCCATTCTCGCATCAGAACATTAAAACATACATGCACTGTAGATCACTTGTAAAACGTACCAAAATATGTATGCACAACGTGATGCACTGCAAACAGTGCTGCATAACAACAGCTGCTAATGTGACAGTTTTTGCACAGAGAGCAAAGACCACGAGGTTCCCCGTCTAACTGGTCACATAGATGGAACAATAGGAGGTAAAAACAAGCCTGGAGTTTCCCCGAGGCCTCCAGAACATCACGTTCAGCCTGTCGTCTGTTTTTAAAGGGAGAGGTCGAAGCCTCGTTGAGTCTCGCGGGTTTATCCAGAACTTGGAGTCCTTCCAGTTTATCTGCAGGAGAATGGAGGGAGGGATTTCATTCTTAGTTACTGAAGGCACAGAGGCAGTCTGTGGAAGTTTGATTCGCCTTAAAAAAAATCATCTGCAGACACATCACTCAGTAGTTTAAAAAATACTTAACAGGATGTTAAGTAGAGTTATTAGCGCAAGCTTGTAATCTCTGACCTCGATGCTTGCAGGAAACTTGTTTTTTGTTTTTTTTCTATGTATGCGTTAAAATTAGGATTACACAACAAGTAGAAGTATTCTTAAAAATGTCAGTGTTACTTTGGAATAAAGTATACTGTAAGAACAACACTTGATCATGTGGTCAGGATTGGAGGATGTTGGGGAAACTCCGCTAGCATGCGTGCTGGTTTGTGCTCATCACACTATGTTACCATATGATAAATGAAGTGAAATCACAGGGCGGTCACACTCAAAAGTTTTGAAGGAAACTCCTGTACCACCACTGTCTGCTGCAGCCCCCCTCCCTCGCTCCCTCCTTCAGGTCTGCTGCTTCTGTCGAGCGGTTTAGCAGAAGCATGCTAATGAAGGTGCACTTGAAGGCGTTTGCATGCGTGCATCAAGAGAAAAACACACATTGATCTGAACTCAACTATAAGATATTAAACTTTTAAAACTGTGCTTCTAAAATCTGGGACACATTCAAGAGGGTGCATTAGAGGCTTTTTTTTAAAGAGGGAGAAAAACCTTAAAAATAATCCAGGATTAAAAACATAAATATACAAGAAGAACCTGGAATAAAATGATTCTTGTTACACAGTGGATTTGCAACAAAAACTGATGCACAGAAGTCAAATCTGTTGGCCCCAATCACAAACGGGCTTCTTCAAAGTCCTTGTTTCTGACTGTAAGATGGTAATTCAGAGCGAAAATCACTGGCATTTCCTTATTGCTCAGTCAGACTGCAGTATAATTTGATGAGCTTACCAACTGCAGTCATAATAAGCCTGACTGGAAACTTAAGCCATGTGGATTCTTAACAAATATATATATATATATATATATGTGTATGTGTGTGTGTGTGTGTGTGTGTGTGTGTAGTGGTCTCACATTTACCACTTTAAATCCCAGAAAATGTCCAGGTTTTTACTCCTAAATCAAACAGAATATTCTAATTTTTCCCCTTAAATGTGCCACTCTAAACCTAGAAAATTTGGGGTGGGGGTTAATGCGCATTTATATTTTTCTCAGTTTACCACTTAAATCTCAGATAATACACAAGTACTTTTGCTTGAAAATTAACTGTTTCAATCTGGGAATTTCTGAGATTTTCCTCTGAATATTCTTCACCTCCCCGAGCTCCATGTTAATTTTTTTTATTATCGTCATTATTTTCATAACACCAAATGCCCAACTAAAATTTCCCTTTCTTGAAGAATTACATCTAAAGATGTGTGGTGTTGGGCAGTTTCACTGGTGAGGTGCAAAACCTTTGATTTAATCAATTTGCATGACCAAGAAATGACTTTATGTTGCATGCATCCAAATCCAATTACTCACATAATTAATAAGTCTATAGGAATGTGAAATGCCTTGAAGGCTGTATGATTTATGCGCACAACATGCAGCCTGCAGAAGTATTTTCGCTCTCCCTGTGACAAACTGACTAGTGTATTTTATATGTGTCTCAACAGAAATCCCCTGTTGGAGCCAGCAATCTGTGTGCTGTGTTATTCTAAGTGACAGTTTTCTGGAAATCCCCCACCTAGCTGTTAGCTCCGCCCCGCTGCAGCCACAGAGCAGAGGGCATTTACTGCAGTGCAGCGCTGTCGGAAAACACAACTGAACGCACCTCGGACTAACATGGATCTTCACAGGACCAGTATATTAAATCAAATGGATTACAGTCGGGACTCAAAAGAAGGGAAAACGGCTCAGGCCACGGAGGATCGGCTCGACAGCGGTTTGGATTCCCTGAAGGAGGAGGAGTACCAGGCTGTGGCCGCCGAGATCCGCCGGCTCCAGCTGGAATGCGAGGCGCCGGAGCACAAGCAGCTCCCCGCTGCAACCCGAGAGCTGTACGAGTGGCAGACACAGATCACAGAAGACGGAGACACGTAAGTTTGACCCGGAATAAGGTTACCGAGCTCGGATGTTTACCAGTTATTTTCGGGGGGTGCAACAGTGAGGCTAGGGGAAGGCCCAGCTCGGGTCTTGGAGGTAATTTGATGCCTTTCCTGTGGGGAATGTAGTTCTGCTCCAAGTGAGGCCTACCTTAACCCGAGTGGGGGATTAATTTTTAAGTAGCCAGGATTTTAGGGGTACCATACCGCGGTGTTAACAATACACCGAACGAGTGTCCGGTTTTATTAAGAACGGGTCAGCCTGTGGTCAGACACGGCGCTGCTGGACGTAAACAAAAGGCTATTATCAGGAGGGAATCTATTATGGCCGCGGGTCAGATTGGGAAAGTCCCGGGCGCGTCACCAAGGAATCCAACCGACGCGCGTTCCCGTGAAGTGAAAGAGGATGAAAAGAAAAATGTGAAAAAAGTACCTTAAATGCAGTGAGCGGACACTGGGGGCGAAACCCGATTCTCGAAGAGGCGCATGCGGGTTATTATTGACATTTAACTCAAGGGGAATAACAAAGCAGTCCCCGAAACCTAACTTTTATTTTAACAAAGTTCCTCCGCAGATGAATATAGTTCCTAGTGTTTTAAATGGGCTTACTGCTCGCGCATTAACACTGGGCCAGAGATAAGTTAAATAATCAAAGCAGAGTACCGGAAATTTATGGAAGTACTTTTATGCCAAAATTATACAGGCAAATGGAATAGGTTTGTATTTTTTTTTTTTTTTTTTTTTTTTTTTATAAAGTGATGCAAGTGTAGATGCTTAACCTTTGTTTACTTATGTTTGTTGCACAAATTCAAAGAAAAGTATAGCAATGACACATAATATATAATAATTCAAATTAAGTTTTCTGAAAGGCAAAATACATTTTAAACGTTCTAATTATTTTCCTGCAAACATATTATTGAAAGTAAAAGCAGACACAAAAAAGCAATTGGTACCCACCAAAAATGGCATTCCCCAAAAGAAAAAGAAAAAATTTGTAATAAAAGTCCATCTTTGTTTATCAGTAAACCAGAAAGATCTGGACAATGCAGACTTGTTAAGATAAGAGAGATTACATGTAAGCAAAGTCACCCTCACAAGAATCTGGAAAAACCCTGGATTACCGTTGATAAACAGTTACTATGACACCCCTATGTAAGACATGTTTCTATTGGCCATTCTTGTTGAGTGAGTGCATTTTCTTTTTTATGTAACAAATGTAACTCTCTATGCAGCACTATAGTATTTTACACCAATTCAAACAAAAGCATAAAAGCCAAGTTAGAGAACAAAGGGACACTTCTGAACTGAAGCTGTTACATCAATCATTTAAGTTTTACAGTTACACAATTTTACTGTAATCACAGGAAGTTACTCTCTTTAGGTGTAAAATAAGTTTTTTCCTTGTAAATTTATTATTACAAATATTTATGAAAATAATTTAGTGTTTTCTTCATAGTTAGTACATTTTTTGTAACTGTATCTGATGTAGACGAAAAGGCACGAAGTTGTGTAAAATTTGCTTTTATCTTTGGTTTGTTACTTAAATTGTTTTATTTTTATGTTTCTGCAGGCTGCTCCACTTGGCAATCATCCATGAGGCCAAAGAATTCATCAAAACCATGATCGACCAGTCTAAAAACACAGACTTCCTCAACAGACAGAATGACCTGAGACAGGTATGCACAACACAGCTCTTAACACCCCACCCCCACCTGCATCCGCCATCATGACATTACTAAAATACCTGTCCCTCTCCAGACTCCTCTCCACCTGGCGGTAATAACAAAACAGCCGGAGGTGTGTCTCAACCTCCTGGTGTCCGGCTGTGACCCCACGCTGGTGGACAACAATGGAGACACGCCTCTCCACATTGCCTGTCGCCACGGTAACCTGCACTGCTTCAGCGTCATCACACAGAAAAGCCGACCAGAGCACCTACACACGGCGATGGCTGCCTGCAACTATAACGGTAAGTGATGCTTTCCTCGCCTGAGACACGTTAACATTTTAGTTTTTGGGTCCGCTTGCTGTTAGTTAGCCCCGAAGACTGCAGTTAAGTGACCAAGAGGAGCTTAACCCCATCTATTATGCAGTAGTTAATGTCTAAATAAAAAAGATGGACACCTCTCTTTAAGACTTTTGTGTAAACATTTTTCCGTTAAGCACTGCCGTGCATACTCAGTATTTTTGGGGGGTTAAAAAAGACAGTAAATCAAATCCAAAAAAAGGACATTGATATGAATGCATGTGTTTCACAACCCACACCCAGCTGTTTTTGCTAATTACTAAGAATAACAAAAGAATATGGAAAGAATATTTCTGTTGCAGTCTCGCTCTGGAATCAACTTTTAATTTTTCTTTTCCTTTTCTGTGTTGTGCAGGTCAAAACTGCCTCCACCTGGCTTCAGTGCAGGGTTTCCTCTCACTGGTGGAGAGACTGGTAGATCTGGGAGCTGACATTGATGCAAAGGTAACTTACACCTCTTCTGTATGGAAAAAAAAAAAAAAAAAAAAAATCTTTGTTAATCTTTGTTAGTCTCTTTGTTAATACTAATGCCTTTGCCTCCTTGCTGTTTTACAGGAGCAGCATAACGGTCGCAGCGCGCTCCACCTGGCTGTGGACCAGCAGAACCTCCTCTTGGTCAAACTGCTGCTGAAAAAAGGAGCGAACCCAAACCTCCTGAGCTTCGGGGGCCACAGCCCCTATCACCTCACCATTGGTTTGGATAACTGGGAAATCAACAAAGAGCTGTACTCTGTGACCCATCCTGACCTGAGGGAGCTGCCAGACAGCGAGTCAGACGACAGTGACGAAGAGGAGCACATGAACTCTGACGATGAGGTACGTTTCAAAATCGTACAGCCGGTCTGGCACAAATGAAGTGTGTCACTAGTTGGTGTGTGACCATTTCTATTTCCTCCCATGTGTCTGCAGGTGAATTACGATGACATTCAGTGGAATGGACATTAGCAGGAAGCGAGAGGGCGGGGGAAGTTACAGAGACCAGAGGCTGTGACGGTGAAGGATGGACGGATGGGGGGGGCACGGCACGTTCCTTACTTCTGCTGTGACGTGGATGACAACGATGGGGTCGGGCGATGCAGCGAGGTGATGTGACCGCTTCCAGGCAGCTGAGCCGGAAGAATTAAACAGACTGCCGGCGACTGCATGATCGCATGTGACACATAATGACGGGATGGATCGCTTGTATTCTGTGGACGTCCATACATACGTGAAGATGTTCCTCCAGCAGCTCTGCTGTATGATAGTGTAAATGCTGTGTATACAAAGATGTATTTTTTATGGAAGCTGTGAATGTGTACAGTTGAGCAGGTTGTATATGTGAGACAGCAAATGGGTTCAGCACACTCCATTAAATTAAAACACTCATATTTAACAGTGAAAGCCTCCTGTGTGACCGTGTTATTTGTTGGGATGGGAATATTTTTACACGTGAACACGAGACATCAGAAGTAGTCGTATCCGGCGTGTAATCGTAATCGGCAGCGCCTGACGGCAATAAAAATCTGCAATTACACAGGAAATGAATGTAACCACGTGGCCTCCTGCTGCCGTCACTGAGTCTGCTCGTATAAACGTTCCCATCAAAGCATGACTGCTCAACTTCACTCCTGACCGGACACTTCTTTTTTCCCTTTCTGATTTTCATATAATACAGGAAAGCGCTGATAACTCCTTTCCACTGAATGAGGAACTGGTAGTCAATTGAGCTGCGAATTCCTCCTTTTAGATGTGTGTGTTTGTATAGATAAGAGGCTTCGGGAATTTTTCTGTGTGTGTAAAGAGGTCAATTGCCCTGTCATTTAAATCAGGAAGTTTTTCTGGAGGGTGTGGCTAAGAGGGAAGGGACAGGAAATTCCCAGGAACGGAACAATTCAGCTATTGGCGACATTCCTGCTTGTCATTCACCTTCCGAAGAACAGGAACAACAGGATGCTGAAGTCAAGTGACAGAAGTTGGGAAGGAAGGGAGCTGCATGTAAAATAAATATCCACTGTCATTAAATTACTGCAGAATTGTGTTTAAACCTTACATTTTAATACTTTAGCAGACATGAAATATTTTCCCCTCCCTTACGCAAAAGAAAAAATGAACTAAATGAACTAAAGTTCATGTTTATAGACTATTTATAGTAAACCTTGGTCCACAAGGCAACCCAGGACTTTAATTAAAGGAGATGGCCACGGAGCCTGCAACATATCAGAATACTGCATCAGAGGGCAGCCCTGCACCTTAATACACAAGCATTACATGAAGAATCATGCTGCACAAGAGTTTAATTGTTTTCTACTGAATAAGTCTTCTGCTAAGAGATATTAAAAAAAGGGTATTTAGGCTATAAGTCACATTCTTACTCAACAGGACAAACATTTTAGCATCAAAACGACTGAATGAGCTGTTCTTAAAAAGACAAAAGCCTCATTGAGCGCAGGATAAATCTGGAAACAGAAACAGGGTAGATGTGTTATCACTTAACAGGGAGAATGAACTGGACCAGTACAGTTTTAATGTACTGTACATCTACTCAACAGCAGACAACGCTTTAAAATCAATATTAAAGTGATAGGCATATTAATGAATCAATAGCTACAATCAAATGTAAAATGCATGGTGAGTATTATTACTCACCATGTACACTTCCGAGTAAAAGTAGTAATGTTGATTTTATGGACTGGTATTCTGCTGGGTAGCCTCATCTGTAATCATACGGCATAAAATATCAGCAGATTTATGTTTAAAACACTAACTATAGCTTTTAAATAATTGGCATGGAGCACAAAGTACAATATTGTGTTTTTCACATTGCGTGCTACACCTTACAGATGCTTGAACGCTTCAGAAAAGTAAAGAGAAAGAAAGGTTTCAGTGTGGACATCAAGCTTAGGCTTTGCACTTTTTAAAAGCAAGTATCCAGACCACACAGTAACATATTAACGACTATGGATCATCTCACATGTTCTTTTGCCTGAACTTTGCTCCATTTTCGGCCTAACCAGAGTAAAGGGTGCCTCAGTGCTTGTTTACTTTGTACCCACAAAAGGCTGATCATGAGACTTAACACACAGACAGCAGTGGGCATTGTAAGCGTGAGGGTACTCGGTCTAATGGCGCTGCTGAGTGGGCACATAGGTCGCGATATGTGCAAAGCGATTGACTGCGGCAGGAGCGTTTCCAGTACTGGAAATAAACAGCAAAAGTTGGCTTGGGGCAAAAATCCCAATCATCTTGTTAAACACAGAGATCGTGATTATTTAAAATAATTTCTCCCAGACGTGAGAAAATAGTGGATTCAATAAATTTTCAAAGAAGATGTGTTGTTAGGCGAAACGATCAAATTAATGCAAAGCAGAATGCAGCACAATAATCGTTTGCATTAGGTGCAGTTCTCACTGGGTGTAAACAAACTGTGCTATACCTTCATGGGTACATGATACTCGCTTTGTATCAGGAAGCAGGCATAGTAAAGATCGGTTACTGTGGAAGCTGACTGTTCAGACATTTGCATTCTCATTTGTACACTCTGTCGAGTAATTTCGAGAGAGCCAAGAGCCGTCAGACAGGAATGAATGTGCGCAGAGAATCAAACACCTGTGTTAAATAAAAAGTGTGTTTAATAGAAGTGTGGAAATGTACAGCAGCTGCAGCAGAAGGGCAGGTAGATCAAAACACCAGCTTTCTAGTGACCTGAGCAGATTTAAACAGGGGTGTGACAATGACCCGCTGCTGTAGGAGAATTCCCACAGCTGTTCCCTGGGTTATCATCGAGTACAGAGCATGAATTTCATCCTGAAACTGAAGACAGTGCAGAGGGGAAAGCTTAAACACTGAAGAAGAGAGACACATATGTAAGTGGTAGCCCTGAGAAAAGATGGTCAGGAAGCACTGCCGAGCACAGTGAAGCTACAGGACCACTGAGTCCACATTTAAGAGGTATTGTGCTGTAAGTTGTAGTGTTACCACACCTCCACCTTCCAATCTGCTCATGTCACACTCATTAGGTGAAGTCATTCAGGCTGAGCTGCTGCGCTGCGGCCGTCTGTCACATCAGCTGCCACGTCACACTTTATGTGTCACGTCAGGGACTGATCTGAATGTCCCGTCCACGATCTGAGACATTTAGCAGCTGGCTGCAGAAGGAAAACACAGGAGGGGGCGGGGGTTTGGGTACATGGATAATATCATGTCCTGTTTGTGACCAGATAGCATGGAGGGGTGGGGGCGGGGTTATCTGTTACTGTTCATCTCTTTTTGAAGAAGATGATACCAGCTCCTCCTTCATCTTCCTTCCAGCTGAGACATTTTGTGTGTTGATGCTTTTTACTGTTTATCATCCGTTCTTATAAAACCGCTTCACTCCCGCTCAGACAAAGTCATCAGGTGAGCATCGATCTCAGCCTCTGACAGAATCCTGGAACACAAACACACAGTTATACGGTCATACTTTTTCATTCTGCCAACACACAAACGGATATATCGAGAACAAGCTCCACATGTAAGCCCTTGCTTTGATCTCAACCTCTAGCTGTTTTTAGTTTTAGGGAATTTCCATTACAACACCGGCCTCTTTTTCTCAAATTATTTAGCAATAACACAACACAGCCGACACATTACCGGCGTTTTAACGCTTTCAACTTTTTAATCAGCAACGGCCTGCTTCGTTCTGCAAAACTAATTTGATGCAGTGGCTGACTCAAGATCCCGTTCTTACTCAAAGCTATCGAGAAGCTTTGTTTCAGAAAAACACTCACTTGAATTTGGGCTCTTGTGCCGTGATGACTCCGATCTCTAGCTCCGAGGGCTTGAAGTCGATGGACAGAACAGTAGACAGGCATGAGATAGCCGTCTGTTTGGAGACAAAGGGGAGAACTTCATATTTAAACATGATATAGAAAATTAAAGTAAAAGAAAAAAGTTATTATATATGCATTTATTATACATACATACGAGGGGTGGGCAACTGAGTTCAGCTAATGGAAGACAACAGTCCCAGTTTCTTATGTACCCACCTCTGATATAAATACTTTACCATATTAAAGAGGGTTTCAATAAGTCAGTATCTTTTTGATTCAGAGACCACAGGAAACCATTCAGAGACTGATTTCTAATTCCAACAGGGCTTGTTTGAATTTTTTTTCCAAAAATCAACAACCTTCCCTAACGTCAACTGGCTTGGAAAACACCAAGCAATTCACTGAAATTACCCCACATAGTCACAGCTATAAAATTCACACACATTTCCTGATACGTCAATAAAAATCACCTAACTCCCCTTACTCGGCTGTCCAGAAAGTATCCTGTAAAATCCCCAACATTCCCGAAGCTCCATAGGGTGGAAACGCCCTGCAGCCTTCATCGTTACCGGGCCGTTTTTGGACAAAATTCCAGTGCAACAGAAAAGAATATGGAATTATTTTGTGTATTCTGGTGTATTTTACCTCTATAGTCTGCTCATAAGTCCAGTCCAGCTTCTTCTTCACTTTCTTCTCCAGGAAACTAGTGGCCTCTGTCTGTTTCACTCCGGCTGCCGTGGCCTTGAAGCCGCAGTAGTAGCCGGCTGGATCGCACTTGAATAGCTGTGGGCCCAATTCCTCATCAATCCCGATCACTATCATACCTGCAGGGTGGAATGAAAACAGGAGAGGACAAAAAAGAAAAGAAAGAAGTCATATAAAATGGTAAATGGTCTGTATTTGTATAGCGCTTTACTTGGTCCTAAGGACCCCAAAGCGCTTTAAACGATACACAATTATCCACCCATTCACACACTGGTGATGGCAAGCTACATTGTAGCCACAGCCACCCTGGGGCGCACTGACAGAGGCGAGGCTGCCGGACACTGGCGCCAACGGGCCCTCTGACCACCACCAGTAGGCAACGGGTGACGTGTCTTGCCCAAGGACACAACGACCGAGACTGTCGGAGCCGTGGCTCGAACCGGCAACCTTCCGATTACAAGACGAACGCCCAACTCTTGAGCCACGATCGCCCCATTGCACACCACATTTTTAGACACGCAAAAAAAAGGAGAAATTTAACAACTTTCTGCATCAGATTTCAAAATATTGTGTAAACTGAAGCTTGCAGACATTAAGAAAATGCTCTGAAAAAAGTTTCAATTTCAGTTTTAATACATGGAGTGATATCAAAATGCAAACACACACACACACACACACAGACTAACACAAATTACGTACAGCAGCCTAGCGGTCTCATCTCTGCGTTCTGGGTGTAAACCTGGGAGATGTCGGCCATGCGTTTGCACAGCATGTCCACGGGCACCTCGTAGCCGTACTTGTACATCCAGTTAGCCGCCTCGTACCGTGCACGCTGCACCTGAGACCTGCCATCAGCTGGACAGACGGAAGGGAAAGAAAATCATGTCACAGCAGCTCACATCACTTTAAACTGCCATTTAAAACATTTGCTCTCTCACTAATGGGACACGGGCTCGTTTTAATAAATGAATTACTTTGAAGTGATACGGCCCTCGGGTCAGGCATTTCCCTGCAGGAGATCCGACTATGTTCATTTGTGTTTCAGTTCTGTTTAGTTGTGTAATATAAACATTTTTAGTTACAGCTCATGTGGTCTCCCTCTGTAAAAATTGAGGGCTCATCCAGGATCAGTCTGGTCAGATGAAGCTGTAACTTGGGCTGGAGGCCAGAATTATTTAAGTGCTTTGACTTTTGAAAAAATTAACAGCTGGTATGATATGGTAAGTTGGTCTCATTAGAAGTGGTAGCAGGCTCTTAGAGGTAGCTTTCTGCCAACCTTTTTAAGAGCTAGGTGTCTTAACAGGAAGCTTAGTTTAATTGTATATATCAGCATTGTTTTTCCAATACTAGGGTTTGTTGTGGATCATGAGAGGAGTCAGATGAGACATTGCTTACTAGGAATAGTTATTGTAGCTTTAATCTGTAAATGGAAACAGACAAGGCTATAAGCTCAGGATCACATCTATACCTGACGAGGGAGTACTGTATGGTGGGGACTTTCTGGACCTTCTGATTAAGAGTTCTTCTACCACCTCTGTTTAAGGTTACAGGTTAGTTATTTTCCAGCTTAGCTTTGTTGAATCAACACAGAGCTACGCCATAGTGGGCACTTACACTTGTGTGTTCGAGAATATTCCTGGCTGAGTGCTTACATGGACTGCTAGAGCTTTGAAAAAGAGAAAAGGCCATGTCTACAGTGCTATTATTGCATTACAGTTAATAATATTATGGCCAGAGACGTCAATCCTCCTCCTGAATGTCAGCAACACAAAAGAGATGTGGGTTGACTTAACATCATGTGGACAGCTACAGGTACTTTGGTGTAAACTTGAGTGACAGACTGCACTGGAGGACCAACAGCGATGCTGTGTACAAAAAGGGGATGAGCAGATTCTACTTTCTGAGGAAGCTCAGATCGTTTAGTGTGCGGCAAGAGGTTGGCTATCTACCAGTCTTTGGAGTTACATGGATAAGGTGAACTGGTAGTTCTAATTTGCCCCTAGGTTTGAATGTGAGTGTGAATGGTTGTCACTCTGTGTGAGCTTTGTAACAGACTGGCGCCCTGACCAGGATGTACTTCTCGCTAGGATAGGCTCCAGGCCCTCTCTGTGAATTGGATAAGTGGGAGAAGATGGATGGATAACTGTTGTATATAAAATTTTGTGCTACCTAACATAATAATGCCTTCATTATGGGCTTGCATACTTCTAACCGTGCTGTTTTTATTACACTATTTGAATTTCTGTTCTTGTGGGATCAATAAAGTATCTTTAATTTTTCTGATTTTTTGTGTTTACACAGCACGTTTACTACCAAGCAGATCGATCACAGTGTTGTTGATTGTTTTTCTGGCTTGGTACACATCCAGCTGTGCCACTGCCGATTCATGATTAGATGAAATCAAACTTTATGTAGGCAGAGGCTGACATTAACTTGTTGTCTTAATATGTTGCTCTTAAAGGTTTCATCAGCCCCGAGACTGGGAATCTCCAGGATGTGCTGGAGCAGAAGAAGAAGCAGTACAACCTTTGTGGTTTAGTTTTAATTGCACATATCAGCAGTTTTTCCAGTATAAGCATCTGTTGTGGAACATAAGTCAGATGAGACACTGCTTACCAGGAATAACCAGTCTCATTATTTTTTCCATTCATTTGTACTTTAGTGTGTGATTTCATCATGCGACTTTTACCCACTGTTATATTATTATTCTATTAGTGTTCAGTCCTTACGAGCTTGTGTGCAGTTTCATCTTAAATGTTCTTTTTAATATAAACCATAAACCTGCCACAGATTATTGATGAATATATGTATGTGTGACTAAATCTGGCACTTTAATGACAGACCTGAGTTTTCATATTAAACACTGCCGCTTCTCAAATAAAACCCACAAACAGAAACAGATGTAAGCTTCACATGACCCTCATCTGTTTACTCACATACAGCGCTGTTTGTCTTGTCTTTTTCCTGTACTTAAATCTGCTCTTCTTTGTTCTACAACCTTTATTGTCGACTGAAAAAACACTTTTTTAAAAAATTTTTTATACACTCTGTCTCAAATTTCAAGCAAGTGTTTATGTGCAGTTTCTGGAAATGTCTTGTGTTCTTCTGCAAGCTTAGCTGCATGGCACTGAAAAAGTTTGCATTATTTGAAGTATAATTTGTAACTCAGTAACTCTGAATAGTCTGCAGGAAAGAAGAGGATAACTAAAATGTGCGGCTGCAACATCATGAGGAAAGTATATTGCAACTTCAGTTACACTATATTACCAAGACTAGCTCCTGAGAGCGATTCATTCTTTCACAAATGTTTGCAGAAGCAGTCTGCATGTCTAGATTTTTTACACCTGTGGTCATAGAAGTGATTGGAACACCTGGATTCCTTGATTTCAAATGGGTGAGTGAATACTTTTGGCAATATAGAGTATATCTGTTACCTTAACTCCAAATCACAACTCTGCTAATACACTGGAGGCTGCATCAGGGCCAAATCAGCCCATTTTCTTATTATTTTATACAAAAAAAACAAAGAAGACTGGAGAAAAAAAGCTTAACATTGTCCCCCATAATAAGAGTAGATAATAAGCTTCCTGCTGCTTACCAGTCATGCCGGTCATAACACATCCTATGTTCTCTGTGATTTTGAACAGGTGTGTGACTGTCGCAGCGTCCAGGAGCTTGTCCTGAGGAAGACACAAAGAAAGGCGCCCCTAACAGATTAACTCGCCACACGGGCCACCATCGATACACCAATCAAAATGTCGTTTTAGGAATCGGATCACACGAATGTGAAAGAAACGCAAACTCACAGGAACTTTCTTCTGCGTCACGACTACAGCACAGTCCTTCCCTCTGACGGCCACAGAGGTCAGTCCGCCCTGGTTTATCGCTTTAAAGGCATACTCTGAAGAGTGAAGAGAGGCAGGCATAATGAAATATACACAAACTTCATGACTGAACATTTTAAAAAGGTAACAAACTAGCTACTTGTTCTTCTTATCAGTAAATTGATGATGATTGTTAAATGACCTGTAAATTTCACTTCCTGGTGTCACAAATACATCACTCTTTGAGGTGCTGATAAAGAAAGGCACCTTTTACTTATTTTCTTTTTCATTTTGCTTCTTCTCTTTCTTCAGTGCTAACACATCGATGTCAGATTCTTTTGACAAAATATTTCCATATCTTCATGATTGAACTGAAAGCAATTATAACTCACACAAGAGAATGAGGAAATTATTTGTTATATGTTATTCAGTTCTTTACATTTGCTTACAGTTTCCTTGTTTCACTTAGCCTTTAAATAGAAACACAAATTAACGCTTTATAATTTATTAGAGTTATTATGATTTTGTGTTTTTCTTTCTATTAATTTGAAATTTTGTTTTCAAGTTCTTGTAGTTCAGTTTCCAAACTACAGTTATTTGTTGAATTTTTTGTTATCTGTCTGTGATGTATAATTTGGAGACGTGGCACTGAAAAAAATGGGCCAAGCTGGAGGTGGCAGAGCTGGAGATGCTCATATTTTCATCCCAGAAGATTAAAAATTAGTACATCAGAGGGACAGCTCAGACTGTGGTTTGGCGACAAAGTCAGAGAGGCAATGCTAAGATGGTTTGGACATGTACGGAGGCGAGATAGTGGATACATTGGACAAAGGATGCTGAAGATGGAGCTAGCAGGCAGGAGGAAAAGAGGAAGACCTCAGAGAGGATTCATGGATGCAGTGACAGAAGACATGCAGAGATCTGGTGTGACAGAGTAGGATGCTAGCGACAGGGTGAGATGTGGATCTGCAAAAGAACAAAAATGACTAATGCACATTAATGCATGCTGCATGTTCGACTCTCCTGCTTTAAGAATTTTAGAGAGATGCTGTTAGAATAAAAACAATACTCATATAAACACATGCGCATGCGTGGTCCTGCCGGCCGTATGGACCTTAAGCTAGAACTAACGTTTAATTTAGTCCCCTTTATACATTATTAGCTAGCTTTTACTAGTCTATAATTGCAGCTAACTGAAATGTTTTGCTTTAATGATATGACTCATTAGTTGCTCCGTTAAGTCGGATTAACTGCCTCAATACATTTAATTAATTTTCATAATAGCTATTTTCTTGCCACACTGCCCTGTGGTGACATATTTAATCAGCCTTGAGCTTTGTGAGTAGCTGCTGTTAGCCTGCTAGCAGGCAGTGATGACAGAGCAGGTTAAGGTTCTGTTCGGTTCTCTTATTACTGACCGACTTGGTAGAGCCTTCCCTCCGGGGAGAAGATGGTGATGTGCCGGTCAAACCCCGCACTCGACCCCCGGGACATGACGGCAGGAAATAATTGAGGTAAAGTGGTCTAGACCGAATCTGAAACTAAACTGAGGTTAAAAACAGAAGCAAAACATGGCACGATTCTGCACCGGAAGCAGACGAGAGCTTTCATATCCGGGTCAACTGTCTGTAGTTTTTGTATTTTTATTTGTAACAAGGAGTAGTTCAATCAGGTGGTGTATTCGTAGGTATACAATATCAAAACTTTACTCAATATCACAAACTAATATTATTTTAATGTCTTTTACTATCTCGGAGGATTAAGACTATATTTCTTGACAATTACAGAATATGACGTTTGTGCAATTTTCTTTTTGGAGTAAAGACAAAACCTAAAAGTTCTTTCCTAAAAGGCCTTTTCACCAGCTACAGATGAAGATTTAACCAATCCTTATCTGTTAGTGTTAGATTTGCTTTCTTTTCCCGTTTGACCTTTAAGAAGGAATGTTTCCCGAGAGATTGTGTATATGAATAGATTCTGGAAACTTGAGAAAATTCAAATTATATTCAAACTTGTGCTGCACAATTAAACTTCCTTAGATTTTTTTTCTTCTGGTTAATATTTTAAAAGAAAGTGTTTGGGTTTTTGTATTTGGTTTATATTCTGAGTAAAAACCAAATTGTTCCAAGCAGGATATGAGATATTTATTTATTATATTTCTGTGAATGGGGGACTGTGTATAAAAATAGCTGTAATTCCTAAGCAGTTAATGTAATAAGTCTGCACTTCGATCACATCTTAATTGTTTTATTTAAAGTCCAATGTTAGTGGATGCACATAGCCAAAATTTGAAAAATTACATTTGTTGTACATCTTGTTCAAATATCCATGGATCTGGCTGTACCTATTATCTAATATTTAATCATATTAAATTGAAATATGATTAAAACAGTACAGACACTGCAGTGATGGTAAATGTTTATTTACAGGTCCACAGTTTTATTAAAAGTCTTCAGTACCAGCATTATTTTTATATTCCAAACTGTAAAAAAAGACAGTCTTCAGAGCTTTTTGTTGAGACACAGCCAGTGTTGTGGTACTTCATAGGTGCTCCTGTCCTCTGTTTCATCATAAGGGATGTGCCATGAGTTTCCTCCTGAGGTTTGGACAATGGTGTCATAGCTGGGAATACTCTGGGAAAACAGACAAACGAAAACAGAGTTAATTTTGTGATGCTTCCTTCTTTGAGCCTTGACCCTCTCTTCTCGTGGTCTCATTCTCCACCTGAAATCGGACCCTCCTGCCCGCTGTGACGTGCCCGTCCACCACCAGTTGGTGCCCTCTCTGCCACTTGAAGAAGAGCCGCTTGGTGGCTCCATCTGGCAGGCAGGCCTTGTGGTCCCTCATCAGGTCCCTGCTCACAAACCGACAGTGGTTCCCAGAGTGCAAAGTAGCGTACAACAGGAAGGGGTCATCCTCTGAACTGAAAAGCACAAAATGCAGAAAATAAGCAGAGCTCTACATCTGAATTCATAGTCTGTGTTATGGTTTCCTGTATATGTCAGCCACCCAGATTGTGTTGCAGCACCCACAAACACATTTAAAGAGGATCTTTTGATTCTTGGATGATTTTTAATGATATCTTTTTTTTCTTTTTTCTTTTTTCTGCTTGTGTGCTGCCTTTTAAACAGGCAGGTATTACATCAACTTAAACACATCACAAAACAAATAAAATTCTAAGGTGTTACATTTATCCATTTTCTGCTCCTTATTTGGGTCAAGAATAGTAACTCCCTCTCTTCAGCCACCTCCTCCAGCTATTTTGGAGGGACACCAAGGCGTTATCAACCCAGCCAACAGATTTAATCTCTCCAGAGGCTCCAGAGCCACAAGCTGTGGCTGTATACAGGGAGTGCAGAATTATTAGGCAAATGAGTATTTTGTCCACATCATCCTCTTCATGCATGTTGTCTTACTCCAAGCTGTATAGGCTCGAAAGCCTACTACCAATTAAGCATATTAGGTGATGTGCATCTCTGTAATGAGAAGGGGTGTGGTCTAATGACATCAACACCCTATATCAGGTGTGCATAATTATTAGGCAACGTCCTTTCCTTTGGCAAAATGGATCAAAAGAAGGACTTGACAGGCACAGAAAAGTCAAAAATAGTGAGATATCTTGCAGAGGGATGCAGCAGTCTCAAAATTGCAAAGCTTCTGAAGCGTGATCATCGAACAATCAAGCGTTTCATTCAAAATAGTCAACAGGGTCGCAAGAAGCGTGTGGAAAACCAAGGTGCAAAATAATTGCCCATGAACTGAGAAAAGTCAAGCGTGCAGCTGCCAAGATGCCACTTGCCACCAGTTTGGCCATATTTCAGAGCTGCAACATCACTGGAGTGCCCAAAAGCACAAGGTGTGCAATACTCAGAGACATGGCCAAGGTAAGAAAGGCTGAAAGACGACCACCACTGAACAAGACACACAAGCTGAAACGTCAAGACTGGGCCAAGAAATATCTCAAGACTGATTTTTCTAAGGTTTTATGGACTGATGAAATGAGAGTGAGTCTTGATGGGCCAGATGGATGGGCCCGTGGCTGGATTGGTAAAGGGCAGAGAGCTCCAGTCCGACTCAGACGCCAGCAAGGTGGAGGTGGAGTACTGGTTTGGGCTGGTATCATCAAAGATGAGCTTGTGGGGCCTTTTCGGGTTGAGGATGGAGTCAAGCTCAACTCCCAGTCCTACTGCCAGTTTCTGGAAGACACCTTCTTCAAGCAGTGGTACAGGAAGAAGTCTGCATCCTTCAAGAAAAACATGATTTCCATGCAGGACAATGCTCCATCACACGCGTCCAAGTACTCCACAGCGTGGCTGGCAAGAAAGGGTATAAAAGAAGAAAAACTAATGACATGGCCTCCTTGTTCACCTGATCTGAACCCCATTGAGAACCTGTGGTCCATCATCAAATGTGAGATTTACAAGGAGGGAAAACAGTACACCTCTCTGAACAGTGTCTGGGAGGCTGTGGTTGCTGCCTGCACGCAATGTTGATGGTGAACAGATCAAAACACTGACAGAATCCATGGATGGCGGCTTTTGAGTGTCCTTGCAAAGAAAGGTGGCTATATTGGTCGCTGATTTGTTTTTGTTTTGTTTTTGAATGTCAGAAATGTATATTTGTGAATGTGGAGATGTTATATTGGTTTCACTGGTAAAAATAAATAATTGAAATGGGTATATATTTGTTTTTTGTTAAGTTGCCTAATAATTCTGCACAGTAATAGTCACCTGCACACACAGATATCCCCCTAAAATAGCTAAAACTAAAAAACTAAACTACTTCCAACAACATTCAGCTTTGGTATTAATGAGTTTTTTGGGTTCATTGAGAACATGGTTGTTGTTCAATAATAAAATTATTCCTCAAAAATACAACTTGCCTAATAATTCTGCACTCCCTGTAGACAGATTGCATTGTAGGTTTGCACAGTGCTTGTTGAGACAATGTCTTCAAGCCAAGACAGACATCACTTAAGCTTAAATGTAAAAACTCTGTTGGTCTGCATCTATTCACCATGCAGGAATGTCCCGCTTTGGCCTATTCCAGGACAAAGAAGGTCAGCAAGATAGTTTGAGAAGATGGTATTCAAGGAGCCATTTCTGCATCTGTGTGTGAATCAGTGAATCTTGCTACTAGCGAGCCTGAGACCAGCCGAAAGCAACAACTCTCAGTGCTAAATATGCAATGTTGCTCTAACATGACAAAGGAAAGCTAATGAAACATCTACAGTCCGTAAAGATGTTTTTTTTAAAAACAATTTTCCATAATACAACAATTGTCTGTTTCCCCAGCAATGCTTTCCAGATCCTCCTGGGATCTTCCCAGGTCTGGATATCCTTCCAGTTGGATGTGCTGGGGAAAAAAAAACAAAAAAAACCCTCCAAAGCAAAGGCACGAGGGAGAAGCACCTCAACTGGTTCCTATTAACACAAAGGAGCAGCAGCACTACTCCAGGCTTCCCTCCGATCTCCAAGCCTGCCAGGCATTCTAGGGATAAAACTTCAGCTCTCTTCCTACCCTGACAGTCTGACACAATGCCCACATTTCTACTGACTCTACATGTGCCAACCGACCTTATAATCCACCTTCGCATCATTGTGAATAAAGATCCCGAGACACCTCAACTCATTTGAGGCACAAACTCTTCCCCCCCCAAACCAGAAGGAGCCATCGACCGTTTTCATCCCGGCTGCTAACCACCCAGCGCATGCTGAAGGTAGCGTTCCAGTGAAACAAACAGATTATGCAACCGATTACTTTCATGAAGCAGTAAAAATAGTTACTGATTACCGTTTTACAGAGTAACTAGTAAACAGGAACATTCCCAGTACTGGTTTCCTGTCTATCCAATGGAACATATTTCATGCTGTTCTTTTTATATTATCGTTATCATTATTATTATCATAAGATGCTCACATATTGTCGGTAAAGAAACAGTGGGCCTTCTGCTGGATGAGGTTCATGTTGTGCCTGTCCCAGGATCTGGAGGGTCGCAGCATGTGTTTCCTTCCCAGCACCAGGACAGTCAGACCCTGACGGTCGACGAGCTCTGACACCACCAGCAGCAGCTGAAACACACAAATATATGTCTTTCTTTATATTCACTTTCAAAACGAGAACATTAATTAATAAAAATAATTACTAAACTGATGGCCTGGATTTGGTCTACAATGCAAGCAGCTGATCCCACATGAGCTTTGGGGGGGGGGGTGGGGGGTTATACGTTTTACATCTGGAAAAGCTGGGAGTTGGACGTGTAGGTCCAGGAAGAGTCATTAAAGACATACAATATAAAAATTACATACATTTGGATGTGCATACACATACATTTTTTACATATGTATGATTTATGTATTTATTTTCCTATGAGTGAGCCTACATAGGCTCATTGCCTCAATAAAAATGAAGTAAAATGTCTGTGTACTGCAGTAATGTTTACTTCTTTAAGCTCTACAAACAGACATCTAAAGAACTGGCAGCCACCGGACAAGATGCTTTGTTACTGGAAGCTTTATAGTTTCTATTTCTAGTCTGAGTAGCACTGACTAGTCATGGCTGAGCAAGCCTTAGATAGCCAGACTGTAAAAAACAGGAACGCACTGGCTGAAATGCCAATTTAGGGTTTTATTTGCTCTTTTAAATGTTTCGACAGTCAGAGTCGTCTACTCCCAAGTTAATTATAGTTAACACAATTAACTTCAATTGAATAGTTTTCTGCCTACAAATGGAAAACTATGAAGCCACATACTCTGATTTCACTGGAACATTTTTAAACTTTTATCTGCAACTCGCCTTGCACGTGCTCGTCTTACAATAGTAATAAAATGAGAACATGAAAAATGAAAACTGCATGACTCCTGGCCTTTTATTTGCATCTATATTGGCTGACACTGTATACAAAAAACTACTACAAAGAAATTAACACATAATTAACACAAACATTAATGCTGGCAATGCTGTCGGGTACTTGAGCAGGTTACGCTGCGGTCTCTACAAAGATCAACCTCACAAGTCTAAATAAGCCGTTTCTTTGTAAATATTTGTTGATATTTGCAGTCGGGAAAGAGCAGCCAAAGCTGCAGGCTGCTCACAATTATTTAACGATGTTTCCAACATTTCCAGTGTTTCTTATCTCAGCTTCACTGTCAGCAATGTCTCTCAAAACTATGTGTGAAAAATGTTGTTTAGAAAACAGTTTCTGATGTTCAAGCTGCAAATACACAATGCACTGTTTATCTATTTGCAGCCATTCAGCTTGTTTCATCTCAGTGAGCTGATAGCATGTACGCAGTCATCCAGAACTCTGAATAGTGAATTCAGCAGGTAATTCATATTGAAGCAGTACGGCTGTCCTCCAGTTTCCTTTGAATAATATGCTTGATGTAAATTTCGATCTCTTTTGCATTTATTTTCATAAATTATTTAACTTTCCCACAAACTAGATGACTAGATAGGGAAATAGGCTCATCAGTCTGTACTTTCCTTTGTCTTGCAGCCACATATGTGAGAAAATTGGGGCAGAATAAGCCATCACACACTCACATCCTGACAGACACATGTAGGCAGGCTGACAAGTACTCTCATTACTGTTAAAATCAGGTACTGGGCAGTTTTACGTGCATCTCCCACATGCATGCTCTAAAAAAGAAAAAGAAAAAAAGAAAAAGAACTACACACACACTGCAGGTTTACTCATTCTGTGACTGGCAGAAAAGCCCCTGAGTTGGACAGATATGCATGTAGGAAGAAACCACTAAAATCAAGACTGTGTAACTATGTGTGAGTGAGTGTGGATTTACACACAGGGTCTGCCCTGTGGGTAAATCTGCATCTCACACTTCTAGTGCTTGTACACCTGTGCATATTCTTACTGTCTCTGACTGCTTGCTTTTGTCCTTGTTGCTATTTGCAACATTAAGCCCATCTACAACCACATCAAAGGCTGGCTTCCTCTTCACAAACAACTTGAACCGCTGCAGCTCCTGAACAGACACACAAACAGAGAGGAAGAAGAATTATTATATGTAAAGAGAGCGATATGTAGGGAAATAACAGTCAGTGAGGAGTTTTTATAAAGAAAGTGATCCATGAAGGTACAACAGGTACGACACAAAAGGCATCTAACTTAATTGTTCACAAAAACTTACACAAAAACAGCACTGAAAATCAGAGAAGTACAACAGCGAGTGTCTACAGCCATCTGTAAAAAATTGTGGAGGGTCTATTGGGGTTTAGTGGTATTTCAGGCAGTGGTGTTAGGCATCTTTTCAAAACTGATGAAATTATGATGTAAAAAAGTACCCTGGGATTATAATCCACCATGCAGAATTATGTGTAAATTATCTGATTAGCATTAGCTTGAGTTCCCACCATGACAATGATCCCAAGTGCACTATCAGTGCAGTAAAAGCACACCTGGAAAGGAAAAACACAATGAAACAGCAGTGTGGGATCATCTAAAAGCAGCCAACATCGGTCCATTTGTACTTAAAGCTCATCCGAGAGTATTTAATTTCTAATATTTTATTAAGTCGAACTAATTAGCAGCTAACTGTGTCCTGCACCCATACAGTTTGTGGCAGGTTTGCAAGAATTAGCCGGTAACCTCTTCATCAAGCATGAGCAATTCTGGCTCCAAAACAACAACAACACAGGAGCCAAAAAGCTTCACAAACCAGTGGATGACATCGCAGTAGCTGCATCCATTGTTTATGTAAAGCCTATGTTATGTTCAGCAAAAAGCATAGTTGCCCTCTGTGCAATGTTTCCGATTGATAATTTGACCCGAGAGCACGGTTAATGTGCAGAAAACATCTGCAGAGGTTTCTAACAACATCATAGATGGTTAGTTTGCTACTGAGTCAAAGAGCGTATCTGAGCTCCACCTGTGAGCTGATGGTTGGCTGATTTTCTCACCAACTGATCAAAGGCCTGCCAGTAATAAATCAAGCTGGACTTTCCTTCCCAGCAGGCAGATGGCAGAGTGCCAGCTAGTCCTCTGTGTTAACATAAAGTTTAATAGCATATTCAAATAACGCTTATCAATAATAGATAATCGTGTTTTGTTTTTACCTTTTAAGCTGCCTCAGACTAGTCAGCCCTTGGTGAGCCCTTATCTTTACTACACAGAAATCTAAGGACATCTGCAGCTGTTTTCATAACACCCAAAACATGCAGACCACAGGGGAGGTAAAAAGCTCCATCTATGCAGAATTTGTTCAATTTGCATTTCTTATAAATTTCACACCACATTTTATGATTTTTATGCACCACTCAGGTCAAAACTTGTAAAAACTCTCAGGCAGCTTTGTGCCATAACAGGAAAGCTGCTTTGAACCTGCATGGGAACCTGTCAGTGCTTTCAGTTTTCACCAACAGCAATATGGAAATAGGCTGCTGTGAATTCCCCTGGAGTGAATCGTGATTGCATCCACAGTATCATGAACGCACATTAAAATGAGTGTCTTTAATGTCATGATCTAGATTTTTTTTTTTTTTTAAACTGCCACATGCTCTTATTTATGCTCTTATTAATTTTGACTGCCTAAACACACCAGTCATACTCACTAATTCATTCTGCAGCAATGTTTAATTAAGAAGAAAAGGAAGAAAGACAATAAACGAAAGCCGCAGACGAGCAAAGAATATGAGGAGAAGAAAAGAGAAAGACAAAGTCCAGCATAATTATCCAGGGACTTTCCAGAGCTGATATGTGAAACCAGCTCACTGTGCTGCTGTGGATTACACGACTACACACACACACTCATAAAAAATGCATAAACTTATAGTATCACTTAAGTGCCACCTTTATTACACAAAGCACAGTAAGGTTCTGTAAACATATCCAACAACATTCCCACTGAGCTGTGTCGTGTGCACATAATTAACTCTATCAATTTCAGCTCAAACACTATTTAAAAAAAAAAAAACTTCCTGCTGAGTTTAGTTCATCTCACTTCTCAGTTATCTCACTTCTGACACTTGTCATCATTTCCCCCTTTACATTTTGATTGGAGTCTACATTTTATATCTGCTTAAGCACCAAATAAATATTTAAGATTAAAAGAGCCGGTTTATGTTGACTGCGTTTTTCAGCCAGCCACTGTGCTGCTGGACTGGACAGCAGCACAGCTCTGCAGTAAAAGTCCAGACCGTAGAGCCATGAACCAACAAAAGCAACAAAGGAGGCATTGAATTGTTCAGTAGTTGAAATACTATATGAGTACTAATGATGATGTGCACCTGCACGAAGCAAACGATCTGCTTTTTCATAAAACACAGCCTAGACTGTGCTATTTCGCATTATGTTAAAGCGTACTATAGCCACATCACTTTATCAAAATTTTTGTCAAGTAGACAAAAATTTTGGACAAGTAGCCGCGCCAGAAAACAGATACAAAAACCGCATCCTCGTATATACGCTCATCATAAGATACTCATTGCTTTTGGGGATGTAGAAAGGGCCAAGATGTTCAAGAAATTCAAATCATCAGAATGAGGAAGAAAGGTATTTGTGTGGATGGGATTTTCCCACACAATCATCTCGAGAGTTTACAGAGAATGATCCGAAAAAGAGAAAATATCCAGTAAGCTGCAGCTCTCTGGATAAAAATGACTTTTTAATGCCAGGGGTCAGAGGTCAAAATGAGCAGACTGTTGATAGGAAAAAGCGGGAACTGAAAAAAAACAACATTCATGACAACCAAGGAATGCAGAAGAGCTTCTCTGAATCCACAGCATGTCAAACCTTGAAGCAGAAAGGCTGCAGCAGCAGAAGATCACACCAGATGCAACTTCTGTCAGCGAACAGCAGGAAGCTGAGGCTATAATTAACACAGGCTCACCAAAACTGGACAACAGAAGACTGGAAAAACATTCCCTGTTCCGATAAGTCTTGATTTCCAATGGTAGGATCAAAATAGGGCATGAACAACATGAAAGCATGGATCCATCCTGCCTTGTCAAAGGTTTAGGCCAGTGGTTGTAGTGTAATGATTTGGGGGATATTTTCTCAACACAATTTTGGCCCCTTAGTTCCATCTGAGCATTATTTAAACACCACAGCCTACTTGAGCATTAAAGCTGGATGTAAAGCTGACAAATCTGCATCCCCTGTGCAACCCTGTTGTGGAAAAAGGGAGAAGTCAGGCAGTTCTAAATGCAAAAGGGGCACTAGAAAGGTGTAGTTACTTAGGTAGCCCCGTAGTACTAACCGAGTTAGTACTAGGTTAGTATTATCATGTTCCATTAATCACTAAAAAAAAACAAAACCCTGCTCTGCACCAGCTTATGTAATCAGAATAAGCTAATGTGGTGATCTCACCAGGTTAAAAGAGACCCACCTCTGTTACACTGAAAAGTCTGACTTTAGGCTCAGTACATGTCAAACTCATAACTGAGTGGTGGCCAGAAGCTTAAACACAAATGAGCAAACCAAAAATTGCTCCTACAGCGAGGCTCTGCATTAAAATCATGCTAATGTTAATATTTTTTTTAATTAAAAACAGGATTAGTGCATTCTAAGTTTATTCACAGCGACTCTCTTTGTGGATAAAGAGATGTGTTGTTGCATTCTCTGCTCTAATAGTCAATCTTTGACCTCTGCTATCTAAACATATATGAGTGCTATTTGAAAAGTAAACAGACACTTTGTTTTTTTCACTAGTTATCACCAAACAAAGACCGAAACAAACTGCCGCCTTTCTTCCCCTTTGTGCTGATGCCCTTCTTCTACCCCTTTTCCTTCCTTCACGAGTTGCTTAACTCTCCTCTGAAGCACTCTGTTTGCCCTTGAAATAAACTGCCTTAAATGGGGAATTAACAAAGCTCATTTAAACTGTCTGTCTGCTCAGCAGGAGGTAGCTGTGGCCTACGTTCACATGGCCGTCCGCATGCTGGAAATTCCCTTAATTGAACCAACTATAACTGAGCCAGAAAAAGACACAAGAACATGTGCAAAGCGAGCCCTATTTTAATAATTTAAATATGTCATATTATTAACCACACATTGCCGGTGTTGCCCAGTTGTTTTGCTTTTTTAAATAAACTTCATTTTATGTTTACTTTAATTGCATTATTAAAAAAGGAGTACATTCCAATCCAATGAAAAGCTTGTACCTTGGCTCTCGACACAGACGCTGCACATATGCATGCACAGCAAATAAGGCTCTTACAACACAGCCATAATTCAGCGTTTTAAGCTTGTTTGTAAGTGCACTGCTGTCTGTCTGCTGCTGTCTGTCTACATATTTGCAGTCACATAAAGAATCCAGCTGAACGCATGTAAATGATCTCATTTTCATTTCATGTTACTTGGAAAATTCACGAAGCAGAAAAAAAGCCAAACATTCCCCTTAAACAAATAAATTCATGGGAAACGGGATCATTTACTTTGTTGCCAAGAAACTCACGCACATACACAACATCAAGCTACAAGCACAAAGACAGCGAGGAAATGTCCATGCAGGCTACGTTTACAGGTAACAAAGTCCACCTATCTCCTCTGAAGCTCACAAATACACCCTTCATTTGTTTAGTTCATGTGAAAATTGAGTGGAAATTTTAAATAGTTAAAATCACCTTGCTCTGAATTGGGTGGGTGTTTGCAAAAACCACAACCTCTGTTATTTCCCTGTTTCTTCAATTTAATCAATTAGCTAAAGTAAACGTAATTAGCTGTGTAAATATGTAAATCATCTTCGCAACTTCCCTGAAATAAAGAGGAAGACTGACCTTGTGGCCAACCCACATGACTTACTTTTGTACAGAAGGCCTTTGTCAGCCATCCAATTCATGGTCACCAGTGGGCTGGAGCCTATCCCAGCAGCCATATGGCTAGAGGCAGGGTACACAGTAATTGCCCATAGGTGTAAATGTGAATGTGAGTGTGTCTCTGTGCTAGCCCTGCAGCAGACTGGCGACACGTCTAGCATGTACCCTGCCTCTTGCCTTGCTTATCCAGCAAGACAAATCTCATTCTGCATGTATTTCATGAACATGAATTGGTAGTAAAAGAGTCTGCGTGCAAACTGGTCTGTTGCACTGCAAATAGTTCAGCTTCTGCACAATTTAAGCAAACAACATATAATATGTTAATTAGTGAACTTTAGAGGTGCTGGCTGGGTCTCAGTGAAGCTCACTGCCGGCTCACAGTCGTTTAAATCATCTTGTTTAATCTCTAGTTCACTCTGCAGACAAAAGTAGCCCACATATGATATTTCTGGCTTACATGTGACTCATATCTGGTTTTTCACAACAGCATGAACAGCGCAAACCACATGGAATCTGATCTTTTGTGTTCTATTTTGGGTCATTTTCATATGAGCCTACATCTGATAAAAATTAGTTGGGTTATTTTTTTTTTTTTTTTGCGCAATGCAATCTCATGCAACTTTTGTCCCTCACCTGGCCTAAAGTACTGTGCACAAGTCTTGGGGCACTTCTTATTATAGAGAAAGCAACAGTGAGTAAAAGCTGGTGGAGGCTTCATCATAATTTGGTGCTGCATTATAGCAAAACTGATGAAATTATGCAGTAAAGTACCATGAATTTTTGATTCACTGGCAATACTATCTGGAAAGTGTTCGATTGGCAAGAGCTTCGTTTTTAAGTATTGCAATGAATGCAAACACACTAAAAATCCAGTAAAAGCATACCTGGAAAAAGACAATGAAACAGTATCAGTCATGGATTGGTCTCCAAGGAGGTTGGACCTCAACATTATTAAAGCAGTGTGGGGTCATCTAACTGAAGCAAAGCATAGAGAACTATCCCTGAAGCCTACTTAAAGAAAGACAGTTCTATGTGCAAGTCATTGTTTAATTCAATTCAAAGTGATGCACAGAGCCCACTTCTCAAAATCCAGATTATCTCGTATCTATCCTGAAATCTCTCCATATTGTGACAGATGCAAAACTGCTGAAGCCTCACTGATCCACATGTACTGGTCTTGTCCCAGTCTTGTTCAGTTTTGGACAGAGGTTTTCCATACCCTGTCCAGGATTCTCAATGTGACGCTGGCCCCTGGTCCCCTTCTTATTCTGTTTGGCATCAGTGGGAATGAGGCGTTTCTACTGGCCTCTAAAAGACAGGTGCTATCATTCTGTTCGGTGTTAGCCAGGAGGGATATTCTACTGAGGCGGCAGGATGTGGCCCCTCCCAGTCACAAACAGTGATTATATGACCTCATGTCATGTCTAAAACTGGAAAAAAATGGGTTTTTTTTGTTCTTTTTTTTGTTATTTTCCTTTCTTTTTTTTAAAAATTTTTTAGAGCAAAGTGTATGGGCTAATTTGTGGTCCGATCAAAAATCAACTGGCTTTTCCTGCACATTAAGAATAAATGTTCACTTTAACGGTCTTTGTGCTTGCTTCTGTGGTGCAGAATGGCCTTTGCGATGTATTTTTTTTATTGTCTGGAGTCTGATTTTGGCCAAATTTAAAGGATAAAGCCAAAAAAACTGCTGTGATTTAAGTTTTGCATAATCTAACATAATTCTTATCTATAAATCAGAAATTGAAAGTACAGCTTCCAGATGACTGGCTGTCCCATTAACATTAAAAAAAAAAAAACTGCAAAGGCCAGAAAACCACAAAGGATGTGGTGATAACAGAACTGTATCCTCCTCTGATTTTTAATAGTTAACCACAGAGTCATATACCCCAGCTTAGGGAAATAATCAATAAAGTCTTGGAACCAGGGGGACAAACAGCTGCCTCACTGCACCTAAGAATGTCTATAAAACTTGAAACACAGATCTATTCTTTTGACCAGCTCAGACTCTGCCAGCTTGATGTGCCAGCCGGTGTAACAATGACGCCATCTAGCAAAAGACAGCAAGAAAACAGCTGAGAAACTAGTGCGCCATAAAAATCTAGTTTCAATATTTTACTTTACTTTTCAAACATCTACATGAATGAACTGTTATTATTTTTTTAATTAGAAAAAAGAAAACATCAATGGGGGTCATAATTTATCACGCATAACAGAAGTGTTGCAGATCTAAATTAGAAACTGCGGTAAAATGAAACCAGTATAACTGTTTTATAAGGTGTTATAGGTGCGCAACTGCAAAAAACACACCATTGTGCCCCAAAGATAAGTGGTTGCTAGGCAATATGACACCATCATTCACAAACACTCACACAGATTGTGGTAATATTAGCATTTTCTACTTTTCTACTAAAAAAAAACTAGAAAAAGGAAGAAAAGAGTAGAAAAGAAAACATGAGCAAATGTAAAAGAAAAGAGTAAAGCGACCAAAAGGAAACAAAAACAGCAAAGCTGAGGTGGAAGAGGAACGTAACAGGTCAAAGTAGACAAAGGGAAAAAAGGAAAAAAAGGAAACATTATTAAGAAAAAAAAATTTAGGTTTGTATTAAGTTTTTAAAACATACTTGTGTCTCTTTATGTTAAATTACGTGAATACTTAATTCACGGGTTGAGATAATGGCATTAAAAATACTGGAGTGGTTAAGCTATCTTTGCAGCTTTATTTACAGAGTCTACACAGACCTTTGTGGAATATGAAAGGAACAACCACAAACAAAACGAAATGCCTCTCTGATCACCCCCCTCCCCCCACATTAAATCACTCTAACTGGCAGCAGCACTACTCCCCCTAGTGGTGGCGGGATGTACAAAGAAAAATCTCATCTCCCTCATACAGGATGTTTGAATGTTCTTTTTTCGGGCTGCTTCTTTATGTTTACAGCTGTTTGTTTGTCACTTAAATATAACAATAAATGATAATAAATTAAAGTTCAAGGTCCCTGTGTGTATGTGTGCGTTTTACCTCTGGAGTCGTCTTGGTGAAAACATCTTGTCCCTCAATGATGTCTGTCATCACTCTGTCTTTAAGCTGCTGGTACTCCTCAGCAGTCAGCTGGATGGACTCCAGCTCAGACCCACAACTCCTACATACTCCCCTGAACACATGCACACACACATATATGTTTAAATGACACACACTATCATAATGGAGGTACGTACATTAATCAGAAGTGGTTTTTATTACTTCGGGGTGGCGGTCGTCCAGTTGCCTGTCCATTCCTGTCCTGTCAGGCTGATTTTGGGAAGGAGCACAAGGAGAATATACACTAGAGTGATTATGTTCAACATGTTGAGGTTTGCCTTTAATACACGTCACATTGAAAATAAATGCAGGAGAACAAAGCATTAAAAAAAAAAATTTAAAAAAAAATCACATTTTTAGAAACAGGATTTGTTTTGCATGCATGTGCTTCCCTATCACGGTCTTACCTATTAAACCAGCTCTTGATGCTGCTGGCGAGGCTCTGCTGAGGGTAGATCTGGTTGTTCCTCATGTGCAGCAGAATTCCCAGGTGCCTCTCCTGCTGTTCAGCCTGTGACATGGCACTCGTTCCCTCTTCTCCTTCCTTTTTCCCTGCCACTTTAAACAGAGTCTCCCATGTCTCCTGGTGAGGACTCAGTCCATTGTCAATTAGCTCATCATAAAGAGCCCAGGCAGTGCTTGTGTCACCGTGCTGCATTGCCGCCGCGATGACGTCGCCATAGTTGCGTGGTGATGGACTAAAAGTCTGTTAGTGAATAAAATCAGGTGATGATTATGGAGGAAAAGCGAGCTTCACCTGTGAGCTCGCTCACATTTGAAACAACCTGAAATATATAAAACTACCTCACTAATATCACGAAATCAACAATCGTCATCTGCAGATGATAAATGACAACAACCTTTGAATCAAGGTGCTTTACGTTCTAAGGTAAAGACCCTACAATAACACAAAGAAAACAGAGAAAATCACAAAAGTATAGAACCCCCCCACGAGCAAGCTGGTTCAGGTTTGTTCAGGTTGAGGAAGTTTATCTCTAACCACGATTGAACATTTATAAGTTTATCAGAACTGAACAGAAGCATGGCTGCTTGGTTTGTATAGACAAACAGGAAAAAAGGGAGTGAAATAGTGTAAGAAATTAATTTTAAGCCTCAGAAAAACAACTTTTAGGTTAATATTTAGCTTAGCAAATGACAAACACACGTGATGAATTCTGGCCTAAACTAAAAGTGCATTTTTTTTCTCACTGAAATACTTTTCATAAGTTTAATTTTCTCCTAAAAAAAAACTGCTTACTTTCTTGAGCTCCTGCAGGATGTTGAGAGCCTCCCTCCACCTCGCCGTCCGGCTGAAGGCTTTGATAAAAAGACTGGAAGCTCCTGTGTCCAGAGAGGGGAAACTTCCCCGCATGATGTCATAGACGTCAAACACCTCAGCGTCATGGCCGCTGCTCACACACAGCGTCAGGTATCGCAGTAGCAGCTCGTAGGACAGTGTGCCAGTCTCCGTGGCTACAAAAGTCAGCAGGGACCTGAAGAGGAGGATTTTAAATGAAAGTAACATGGAGCTTTTTCCAGTCCTTTAATGCTCTCACCGCAGCATTCTGGATTAAATGAAGGATTTTCAGGAAGCTTTTAGAACAGCAACTGATCTAAATTGCCTTTAAGGTTCCTCACAGCTCCACTGGAAGTCATCCAGAGTCAGTATCTGTTTAATCACCGTAGGGCAAATTAAATCTTTCATTTAACTCTTACTTGGCAACATCCAGCTCGCCCCCAGAGGTGAAGAGAGCTTTCATCATTTGGATTTCAAAGCGAGGTGGATTTCCCTGAGACTCCTTCAGCTTCTTCCACTCATTGGAAGGGAGCGGTCGCTCAGGAGGCTGCAGCCTTCCTGTAAAACATCCAAATAGTCATCCAAACACATCATGAGCTGTTAAATATCTGAAGAGAGGTGGTGATGCATGCTCACCTGCTCCCCTATCTGACCTACGTTCAGGCTCCTCTTCATCCTTATACTCACAGACCAGAGGCGCCCTCCTCCTCAGTATATCCGCCGTCCTCTTTGCCGTTCCAGCAGCAAACACAGATTTATGGATCCTCTGCCGGGGAGCAGACCTCTTATCTCCTCCTCCATTCACTGTACCATCCTCTTCACCGCTTCTGATGGTGCTGTTTCTAACCCCACCCTGCCCTTTAGTTTGTCCACTGCTGCTTCTGTGTGTCCGTCTGACACCCAGGGTGAGGCTGGGCTCTCTGCTGCACACAGAGAGAACCCAGGGAGGCTGTAATGTGGAGAAAGCTGGACGTCCATGTTGGAAAAAGAGCTGCGAGGACTTTAGAGATGTTCTGACTTTCAGTATGAAGGTAGAGCCCATGTTTGGATGATTATAATGAATGATTTATGAGCACAGCAGCTGTAATCCCACTTTAAATTTAAACTGTTTTATTTCTCATACACAAACTAAGCACACAGCTGACACATGACGTGATTACATGAGCCTGCAGGTGACACCAGAAGCTCACCTTCCTGTTTCTACGCGTCCTTCAAAGGCTCTCTCGCGCTCTCGTTTCGTCCATAAATCTGAATAACTACAAATACAGCGCCTGAGGAACTCATTCAGCTCATATCCCTCTACAAAACACACCAGCAAGAAGACATGGATGGAGTCGCACACCTGACGTCATCAACATTAGACAACGTCGTTTGTGAGGTATCAGGTTTTTCAAAATAAAAAAGGAAATGTCATCACCCATTGATCATGAGAATAATTTTAGTTATATATTTTATAGTTATATATTTATTTAACTTTTACATTTATTTTATTTACATGTAGCTTTTGTATCATATTATGTCCAGATAATTTTCAAGAACATAGGCGATGTGCAGAGCTGGAGTAAATAATTGGAGTTAATAGTGATAATGAGCCATACTGTGGAGATATGAGATTAAATCGGGATAAGTATTGAGTCTCTCCTTGTTTGCGATGGCGATGAACGGGTTGAAGTCAGGCAGTAGTCGCTGTGTGGACTAACAGGGAGGAGGTTGAAGAGGTGGAAATTAATTTCTTTCTTGTTACTCTTTTATCTTGAAAAGCACCGACCGGAAAAAAGTTCCCTTTACAGCTATTAGCTTGATGTTTTTTGGGTAGCACGGCTATTTTTTACTACAAGTGGAGATTCGATATTAAAATGAAGAAATCTCACTGTTAGCTTGTCTCCGGAGCAGAGATGGCTACCGAACAGCAGCCTAACTGGGCGGATATTCTTAAGAGGAGGTTAGCAAACTCCAAAAGAGGTAAAACAATGTAAACTGTGTTTAGCTGGTTAACTTGAATGTACACTATCGATTTGTAATCAGTTAACTAATAAGAGTGTTCTTTTGCCGGATAGTTAATATTTAAGTTGGTTTTTATATTATGTTTTTCTCCGGCAAAGACGAGAAGAGCGAAGAGGAAAATAAATCAGAAGAAACTGAGCTTTTCTCCAAATATTACACCGAGTGGAAAGGAGGAAGCAACAGCGGCAGCTCCTACAAGACCATCCCACGGTTCTACTACAGGGTATCAAATCAGTTCAATACATATGAAATCTGTAAAAGTCAAACAAAAAACTTAGTTTTGGAACTATTTTCTTTCCAATGTCTACATACGCCATCCAGAAGCATACGTTACAGTTCACACACAGTTGTATTCAGACCTTTACATCCAGTCAATTTAATCATTTAATTAGTGGTAAGAGAGGAAAGTGTGATGCTAATTATTTAACTTGTGCGTAGTTGCTTGGACATGACCACTAGATGTTGGGTTTTTTCTGCAGCTGCCAGCAGAAGATGAAGTATTGCTTCAGAAATTAAGAGAGGAATCCAGAGCTGTCTTTCTCCAGAGGAAGAGCAGAGAGCTGCTTGATAATGAGGAACTGCAGGTAAAACGCACACAAATATATCATTGCTTCTTCTGCAGGTAAAGCAACACAAACTTTGTTTTTTTCTTATGTTTCCTTTTATTTTCTGCAGAATTTGTGGTTTCTGCTCGATAAGCACCAGGTGCCTCCACTGACTGGAGAAGAGGCCATGATCAACTATGAAGCGTACCTGGAGGTGGGGGAAAAGGCTGGGAGCAAGTGCAAGTGAGTGATAACAAGTTCTCAACCCTAAAATTCATTTAAGTCTGTATTACACTGCTGGACTTATTCAGTCTAATTGTTAGATATTGATCACAGAGGATGTTAAATCAGTAAAAAGCATTTCCCTTAGGCTTGATCAACAGCATATCAAAACACCTATGGGAAATGTAGTTAGTAGTAGTAATAGTTAGTAGTCTATGCTCCCATCAAAGTTTAAGTCATGTGGGTCTAAGTGCACGCAGATTGTGCATGTATTATTAGGCAATTCTAGAGCTAATACATGTAAACAATCACTGACCCTCCAGGTATTTATCAGGCCCAAAACCCATGTAGGTGTCCCTCTAGGGTGTGCATCAGCCACTTTGGTCAATCTTGATAACCTTAACCCAATCACTGTTTCATTTAAATGTCTGCCCTATCAACTTTTGGTGCTACATTATATGTCTATCACGGTGTCCATGGGTAATTGGTCCTTAAGAAACAGCTACCTCATCTAACGAAGGCAGCAGGCATCCAAATGACTGAACTTGGGAAAATTTGTGATGAAAAATAAGAATACGGGACTCTTTCGAAGGAAGAGTGACCTTTAATGTGAGCGCGCTCAGAGCCTGAAGCAGAAAGATTGTGTTAAGCGAAAACAGATTTTGACGTGAAGCCATTAATATGTTTGAGTAAAGTTTTAATTGTTTTCTTTTCTTTCTTACTTTCAGAAAATTCTTCACAGCCAGAGTTTACGCCAAGCTGCTGCACAGTGACCCTTACGGGCGGATCTCCATCATGCAGTTCTTCAACTATGTCATGAGGAAAGGTTTGGACCTTTTTTCCTCTGCTTTGTTTCCACAGAGCCTCCTAAACAATATAAATTCTTTTCACCAACCACCTATCCCAGATGAGGATATAACCCAAAATGCAATCGAATATCCATAGTACTAATGCTTGTTTCTGTTACTCTGTGCCATAGAAAATAAACTGGTGCAAATTTGCTATTGAAACTATGCTTTAAGTTCCTGAAAGGAAAAAAGAAAAGATTTTAGGTTTAGATTGTTTCTTTTGTGTTTTTCACCACTGTAACTATCCTGTTGCGGGCTCAGAAATACTACAATAATATTGCAAATTAAAAAGTTTTGACTTACCCTTCTGTTTTCTGTTCCTTCTCATCTACATCCAGTGTGGCTGCATCAGACCCGGATAGGCCTGAGTCTGTATGATGTGGCTGGACAGGGGTACCTCAGAGAGTCGGTAAGTTCAGCTCAAGTGACTTTAAAACAAAACAAAATAGTTTTATCTCAAGTGAAAATATAAATGCAGCAAAATGGTAATTCTTCTGATTCTTTGTAGGATCTAGAAAATTACATCCTGGAGCTGATCCCCACTTTGCCTCAGCTGGACGGCTTGGAGAAGTCCTTCTACTCTTTCTACGTCTGCACCGCTGTCCGCAAGTTCTTCTTCTTCCTCGACCCACTCCGAACAGGTGAGAGTAAACCCCATAAGAACGTGGCATATTACCATGCAAGTCAAGTGGCTTTAATGTCATTTAAGCCATGTGCAGTGGTACAGTACACAAGCAAAACAACATTCCTCCAAGACCATGGTGCTACATATGACATATAACAGACACTTGCATGAACCAGGACAAGTGCTGAAAGATTATAGAGCAAGACAGAGTTGGTTCGCTAAACCTGAAATAAGGAAAACTCTGGATTTAACTCTGAGTAACTCTCTGAGCCTAACCTGCTTGCTTGGCAGGATTTCTGCCTCCTCCCCTCCAGCTGTATCTGCAGCAGCTGACTCATTTCCTCCATTTATGCATCAGTGAATTAATGTCTTTTGTTTAACATTTATAATCAATCTGTCATCTGGAAATGAAAAGAAAATATTATTATCTCCTCAGAATAAAATCTGTAGGCTGCTGTAACGCAGCCGTTAGGTTTTCAGTCAGTTTCCCTGCACTGCATTACTGTAAAAACCAGTGTTTAAATAAAACTGCTCTGTGTGATGCTTTAGGTATGTAAAAGTCTGTGATCTGTCATTTGTCAGGGTGGGGTCACTGTCACAGTCACACTGAGAAGAAAATGCCTGTCACAGATGGAATTTTTATTTTATACCAGTCATCTTACAGCTCATTAATTATATAAGATCAGCTGAAGTTTAATCTCAGTTTAAAGTAAAAATTTGTTAATCCTGATTTCTGAAACCAGAGCCTGATGGTCACTGTAAGGACTAACTTATTGCAGCTTTGCAGTTATTACAATAATAATTACAATACGCAAGATATAAGGAAAAATAATCATTTTGATCTTTATATGGAGCTATTTGCCATGTTTCCTGTGTTTAGGTTGTGTTAGGAGTGTAGAAAAGGTTCATTTTGGTTATCACACATAATATTTGTGGCTTTTTTGTGGAGGTGTTGGTTTTTTGGTTTGGTGGGTTTTTTGTTGTTGTTTTGTTTTAAGTTATCTTACTTTTCTCCAGGAAAGATTAAAATCCAAGACATCCTGGCCTGCAGTTTTCTGGATGACTTATTGGAGGTATTTTTTATTTATTTATTTTTCCTTGCTTGATCACACACAGTCTGTTATAGGATGCCAATAACAATAGGATGTTCACATTGAACCCTAAGCAACTCTTCCTCTTATTGATGTCATCCTTTTTCTCCTTTCTCTGTCACCAGCTGAGAGACGAGGAGTTGTCTAAGGAGAGTCAGGACTCCAACTGGTTCTCGGCCCCGTCGGCTCTCCGAGTCTATGGTGAGATAACATCTGGACACATCTGCACAGCAGGATACCGGTGGTAATTGTATTCCTCTGTATTTAGAGGAATGTTGGTGAAAGGCCCAATTTTGGGTCAGTGAAGTTAGAGTGCTCTGTGTGGCATGTGTCTGTGTATCAGTGCCCTGTACTGTTGCTTACATCTGTGTTTTTAAATTGTGCAGGCCAGTACCTGAACCTGGATAAAGACCACAACGGCATGTTGAGCAAAGAGGAGCTTTCACGTTACGGCACGGCCACACTCACCTCTGTGTTTTTGGATAGAGTCTTTCAGGAGTGCCTTACCTACGAGGGTGAAATGGTACGGTCCATAACATTAACCGCTGGAGTATTGACTGCTGTGGCAGAGATGTTTTTGGCGGTGAGATCAGGTGACTGTGAGGACTTTCTCACACATCTTCAAGCAAACAGATTTAATCCTGAGCTGCTGACTGAGTGAACTCTGTGTGATCTCCTCAGGCAGCTAACACACATGCACGTCTAAAAGCGGTCGCTATAAATCTACTATACTGGCCACAGCTCCCATGTTTAAATGCCTAACTTTACATTAAAATAAGCATATTTACAGCCTCTATAGGTCTGTAAATACTTTACAGGGATGATTAACGCTTTAAAACTTTGTACCTCTTTTCCTCATTACCTCAGTTGTTATAGAGCTGAAGATTCACTGCATCAAATTGAAGCTGGGCTTATTCACATGCTGTTTTTATTCTTTGGCTCTCGTTACTGAACTGGACCTATTTTGTGCTGTGGTTCCTTTTTGAATCATTTTAAATGCACTGACGAATAATTTGCCTCACTGTGCAGTTTACTGTATTAACAGACTATCCAAGTATTTTATTAGTTTGTTATTTAGCACTAATCAGCAAATATCTAACCAGATTGGCTAAGCAGTAGCTCATAACTTCACTCCACCCTCTTGTCCAAATATGGCTCCAAAAACCAACGTGTTACTTCCCAAAACATCATTCCTGTGGTTTAAATATTTCAATATTTGTCTGACTTGAATGTTTCTCCTTCTCTTTTCCAGGACTATAAGACCTATTTAGACTTTGTTTTGGCTCTGGAGAACAGGAAGGAGCCAGCAGCTTTACAGTACATCTTTAAACTTTTGGACATGGAGAATCAAGGACACCTCAACGTCTTCTCCCTCAACTACTTCTTTAGGGTATCGGCTGCACACGCTTCCGTGAAACAAAATCAAAAGGATTGATTCAGCAGTTTGTTTGTTTTTTCATTCAGTCTTTCTTGATCATTTTTCAGCAGTTTTTTTTTTTCTCTTCAGGCCATTCAGGAACAGATCAAGCTGCACGGACAGGAGCCGGTCTCCTTCCAGGATGTAAAGGTACATCACAGACAAACAGCACCTTATGTGGCCGTAATGGCCGTGGGCGATGTTTTTGAACATTTAATTCTCTCTTTAGGATGAGATCTTTGACATGGTGAAGCCTAAAGACCCCTTCAAGATCACACTGCAGGACCTGGTGAACAGCTGTCAGGGTGACACAGTGGTCAGCATCCTGATTGACCTCAACGGTTTCTGGACCTATGAGAACAGAGAAGTGCTGGTCGCCAACGACAGTGACAGCGGCGGGGTTGGCGGGAGCAGCATGGCTGACTTTGACGATACATGAAGATGTTTCGGGGTTGAAACGTAAAGAGAATTTGATGTTTTACTCCCGAAAAATGGCAGGACATTGACCCTTCTCACTCGCACACATGTGAAGGCCTCGAAGGCTGGAAGACTCTGAAGGAAAAAGGAGGAATGTGCAAATGCTGATCTTTGTGTAAATACTGATCTTTTCTCCTACCTGTGAAATCTAGGTGGGTTTACTACGAAGGTAATTCAATATAGCTTTCTTCATCTGGTCCTGTGAGGAAGCTGCTGCTTCTTCTTCCTCACAAAATTTAAAATGTTCAAATGGGAATAAAATTGAATAGGAGTAAATTTAAAAAATCAAAAGGAAATATTATAAAATGGTAAATAAGCACAGCTTTACTAACACCTGGTAATAATTTTTTCTCTTTAATTGACAGGTAATTTACATCGAGTAGCTTGTTTACATTTAATTTTGGCATCCTCCGTTAAAAAGACCTGCTGGCTCATTAAATTAGCTTCGTAGTAACTCCCTCTGATTTACATGTGGGCTCTTTTTTTTTTTTTTTTTCTTTTTTTTTTTTTTATACTGGATTTCCTTTGTACGTTTTGTGAAAAATGCTCCTTTAAATTTCTACTTTAGTTCTAAAGAAAGTCATAATTTAATGTTTTTGTAAATTTTTGTAAAATTAAACATTAAATGATAAATGGACCCCTTTTCCCTTCAGAACTGCCGTAATTCTCTGTGGCGTAGATTCAACAAGATGCTGGAAACATTCCATGCTGACATGACAGCATCACACAGTTGCTGCATATTTGTTGTGATGTTAGTCATGAATTAATCAGAATTTTTTTTTTTTTTTTTCAAAGCTGAGTTCAATGTTATTCGTCCACACCCAGGCCTGATTACAGATTACAAATTACCTGTTAATTTGACAAATATAACCTGTCTGACAAAATGAAGTATGGCTTTAGAGAAAATATTCTGTGGCCGGCCGAGACAAAATAACTTTTACAGTCCTGTTACATCTGGTTTGCTGTAATTGATGAAACAAGAAAATCTGGAATGCTCAGCCATCAGTTCATGCTCTGAAGCTCAAGCGCACTCAGGTTATGTGGCATGACAGTGATCTGAAACAGACCAGCAAGCCCACCTCTGACTGACTCAAAAACCCAAAATAAGAAATATGGAGTGACCCAATCATAATCTGGGTTTAAATAAGAATGAGATTATTAGAGATTACCTTAAACAGGCTGTTTAAAAACCTTCCAATGTGTCTGAAATGCCAGTTACACGAACACTTGATTGCAGTTCTTGCCAAGAGTGGCAGAACTAGTGATCAGGTTTAGGTGACAATTACTTTTTCACACAGGCACAGGGATAGTTTTTCACAGCACTGTCTATAAAAGAAGAAATAAGTCACACTGTACAATTTTCAAAACAAAACAAAACACCCTTTTGATTATTTAAAGATTTTATTTACACACAGAATATAGAAATATAAAGATTCATTAAAAGCTTCACTTTAAATCAGAAAATATTTTGCATATGTTACCCTGCTTTACATAGTGAAAAAACATCCTTTATACTTAGTGAAAGACATTTAACTGCAAAGTGTACACATCTTTTGCTATGATACGCTGGCATTTCATTGGAGTCTGCTTGTGGACAGATTCTGACTATAAGCGCTGCTACTCTGCAAGCTGAGATCTGAAGCCTGCCATCACACGTCACAGCCAAAGAGAAGATTAAAACAATTTCTAAGAGGCTTAGACTGGCACAAGCAAGGACATTCAAAGATTGAAGTATACACGAGCCACTGTTCACACCAGCGTAGAGCATCAGTTAGCGCTAGAGTCAGATTTAACTGTCGGAAGGTTTTAGATTTTATGTAAAGAGGCTGTAAATAACATCAAAATAGAAACGCAGCTGATTACTGTGACATCTCAAGAAAGGGAAGCAGCTGACTTCATCTTTAAGCAGCACAGAAATAATGAATGAAACATTAGGGCATGTGGAAATGTAACACTCAAACAAGCTGTTCAGAAATTAATAAATGTGCATCAGGTCAATAAATAACTAAACATCACAGTTATGGAGGCCAGAGGTGAAACATTGTGGACGATTGGAGCGCTTAAATATATTAAAACACTTGTAAGTAGTAAAGATTTTTGGATGAAAGAAATTGGTTAGGTCCACGCAGGAGATTTGGACGATTTGTTCATAGCTGGGACCTGATTCTTTTTTAATTTAGCTTTTAGGCATTTAAATCTTCGTTGTCTTTAGCACACACCTCCAAGCCTGTGGTGCATGAGTTTCATGAACAACGTGACAGCAATGAGTAAAGAAAAGATGCAAGGAAGTAATTGGCGGGATCCAAAATGAGGCATTGTTAGACAGATGAGAAGAAGAAAATATATCTGTTTTACTCTTAAGACATTGAAAATTCCACTTTTAAAAAACGTTTTTTGCCCATGATGACCTGATTTGGGTTTTTCCATTTGGATCCATAATCTGTCTGGCTGCCTATATGTGAACAGCGCAGGTGCCTCCTTAAAGGGCCAGTTTACCCCCAAATCATTTGGATTACTCCTCTGATCTGTCTGGGTTTTTATAAATTGCTCTGTTTAAGACTGTAGAAATGTCTTCCTTCTCTTTTATATAAAGAACTAAAACGACACTCCTCTCATGATGATCAAATCACAAAAACATTAAAAACCCAGGATGAAATGCAAGCTGTTTCATTTAGGAACTCTTTTTCTTTGTACTTTCTACATTCGCCAGTGAAAATAACAGTGCAGCTGAGCTCAGCCAGCTTGGTACTGCTCAGCTGAGAGCATTTACATTTCACGCTATCTTGAGCCTCTGGTCACGGGTAACTGGAGAGTTATGGTTGGCGGTTCGGCAGTAACGTCAGAGAGGCAGACATCTTTGCATCAGATACCTCGAAAATTGGGCATCTCACACCAAAACAACACAGGTGTGTAAACAGAGCTATGTGCACAAATTTGACGTTTTTTATTTTTACACCGAGCAGGAAAGATCAAGTATGAATGAGGTAAGCATGCAAAGGTGAAGGGTCACGATTCACTCATAAACATCTAAGAGACTGATTAACAGACTATATAACATGTACTGAAACGCTTTAGTCTTCATTTTGTAACTACTTTTAACCTTGAAAACCCAAAATATTAATACACAGTCCTATAAGAATATATAAGTTAATATATAAGGTCTATCGGTTTGTCTTCTATAAACATGTTAAGGCTTTTTCTGAAGCCTGTCCAGAGATGACAGTGCAGCAAAGACAGGCTGAACTGGATAAGAGTGCAAAACTACTCAATCTCTTCATTGGCATATCAGTGAGGCAACAACTATAACATAACATGTTTCTGTTTAGCAGAGGGGGTAGGACCAACTCTCTCTCTTATTTTTGTCCAGTTCTGGATGGATTTTCACACCAGTCTGTAATTAATAACTGAGTGTTGCCTTGAGGATCTACTTCATCATTTTAAAGTGAGCTGAACCTAGACCCTGTTTAACAGCCTAAGTACATATATCAGTCCCTGCCATACACAGATATACATTCACAAGTCAGGCTAGTGCAGCCACCTCCAGCCCTTTTTATGTTTCCCTGCACTCCAAGATCTTCCTTTATAAAATTAAAAAAAATGTAAAAAAATAACAAAACTATTAGTTTACATAGCTGGGTAGATTAACGGGTTGTCAGCTAACAGAAGTGTGTGTGTGTGTTTTGGAGGTTTCTGTCTGCCACCGTCACTCTTCAGGAGGGGAGAGGAGACGGGACTCTGTTGGGGTCTTGGTTGCTGAGAGGAGGCTCAGGCTCGAGCTCGAAGCTGATGTTAACAAAGGAGGCCGGAGACACCTCAGGCTGCTCCACCGTAGCCAGACGAGGAGCTGTGGGATCGCCCCGCTTGCCTCTCTGTTGCTCCCCAAACCGATGCTCCGCCTCCTCTGCCAGACGATTCTCCTCCTCCTCTTCCTCCTCCTGCAGGAAAGCAACAGTGAGCCAGATTGATGTTAATGTTTTTGCTCCTCCGTTTGAGTAAGCAGCTTTTAAGCTGTGACATGGTGTTGTACCTCTTTCTTTATACGGTAGTACTCATCTATGGCATACTGGTACTTAGGTGTAGTGATGCCAAAGAGAGAGGCCAGTTTCTCTCCCATGTAGTCACATACTGCAAAAAAAAACAAAACAAAACCAAAAAACCCACAAATTAGAGACATCTTCTAAACACTTAAAAAATGTTTAAAATACAATAATTATAAAACAATTTGTGAAATATGCATTTCATTTCAGGTTTTCTAAAGTATTTATAACATTTCCTGATATTCCCACTTCAAAAAGCTATTTTTAAAACTCCCTGAAAGGCTCTAAAGAGCCTTAATGTAGCGATGACACCAGGCCAACCTTCTAGCTTCCATTTTCTACTTTTATTTAAATTTCTCTGGTATTAGAATGTATTTTCAACCTGCAACGGCTGGTGTTTTATGAGTAATTTTACAATGTAGAGTTTTACCTGATACAGTGGAGGTGGCCATCCTCCACATTTGGAACCAGAAGTAAGGACCCCAGGTCAGTTTGGACTAAAACAGGCATGTGGACATGAGATATGATTAAAAAATAAATAAATCTCAAGAAGCATGTTGAAACATTTTAAAAATGCACGTATTATGTGTATCAGTGTTTCAGGTGCATCTTTTTCTTCTTGGACTATATTAGTATTCACAAGTCATAACAATCTGTACAGTATCTCATACTGGGCCTTCCAACTGAGTTCATCCTCTGACTGGAACAAACAATATTAGCTGAATTTCCCTTCAATATAAGCTCAACTTTCTTCCTCTTTTATATTTGGAAACACAAAGAAGTATAAAGAAACACTGCAGTTCCAAATGACTGAAACATGATATAGTTTCTCAGTTTTGTATCTTAACCTGCTGGTCTACTGTGTTCACCAGGAAGCTGCACACTTCAGCTGTGGGACTTAAAAACTAAAACTACGGGCTCAAAAATCCTTGAAAAACCTAATTGATTGTTGTTATTCGACTCTTGCTGTGCCAATAGCATACCGGATCTATAGAAATAACTTCTTTCTTTGCAGTCTGCTCCTCTTCCTCCTCTTCATCAGTGCTGTACTCCTCCATGGTCTCTCCATTGGCAAAGTAAATGGTTCTGCGAGGAACCTTCACCTTCCTTGGCGTTCCCACGGGGTCCCCCATCTCCACAGTATCAAATTCTGCTTCCCCTCCTGTACTCTGGTGATAATTTGAAACTGTATTACTAATGATATTTTTAATAAAACACATATATAAGTCAATAAAGAATTGATAGAAGAATTTACTGAAGTAAAAGCTTTTATTAGAGTAGAAAATGCTCAATTTCAGGCCTAATGTAAAAAACAGGTAGCAGATCAGTTCATAAAGTAGGATTGAGGCCTGGAATTTGATTTAAAAGTAATTTATATAATTTTAAAATGTATTTTATATCCAACAGGTAGCCAGTGAAGGATGATAGTGATGTGACCATTTTGCTGCTAGTGGTACTGGTACATTTGGACTACCTCCAAATTCTTCAACTTGACCTCAAATCAACAGTTGAAATGTGGACAAAGATGGAGAATGACACCCAAACCACATATAAACTGGGTTCGGAATGGGAATAGCCCTCCCAAAGCTCTGACCTAAACTCCTTGAAACTTTGGGAACAATGTTTAAAAGCCAGGTCTGTGTCAAGAAACCAACCAATTTAAATGAACTCTACTAATTTTTCCAAGATGAGTGGTCAAATATCCAACAAATTATACAAGAAGCTTGTTTATGACTAACAAAAGCATCTGGTCAAGGTGCAACTTACTAAGGGACATTTAACCAAACATTAGTGGGGATGTCATGATGCATGCTCAATCATCCAGGTAAGGAAATCCCAAAAAGCTGATTCTGTGATTCTGAGAGTGAAGAAGTCACTTGGATGAGTATCGAAAACGATACGTCCAGATGAACAGAATCACATTTTTGGGATTAGTGGGGATGTATGTAAAAATATTGACAACAATATCAGTATCTTCTTTTCCTAAAATCCAGCACTCATCGGGCTTTAAATTGCTGTTTATATAAAAACCCTTACAGGTACAAAAATAAAAGTGGTCTAATGTGTTTTTCTAAGAGCTGACTGCACACAAAATACAACTCGCGACATCAAAGTACTGGTTAGAGAGTTTAAGTGACTTCAGTTGCTTTGTTTTTGTTGCCCGTTAGCTTCGTTGCTAAGGAAGTAGTTAACTATTAATACTACAAATCTTTATATGAGCTGTCACATAAAGAGAAAATAGTAAACATTTTATTAGCATCAACTAACCTTTTCAGTTTCCATAGTTTGTCCCAATGTAACATTGACATTCGCCAAAAACAACGACAAATCTGCCATTACACCTACTTACACCTCACCGTGTTTCTGAGGGCTACTTCCTATTATCGTCAGGAAAAACAAATTTCCTTTCTGATTGCTTCATAATAAATGTTTTACAACATTAAAGGTACATTTTAATTGTTCTTCTGCGTGATCAAATGGCACCGACAGTACTCAAAGAGCCAAAATAACAGCTAAGTTTAATCAACCAGTGTTTTATTTCATTGTTATAGTCATAAAACAATTAGTGTGTCTTATTTTGAAAGTGGGGACCGGATGCTGGGGTTCACCCAGCGTTAGCTTGCTCCTCCGGTGGTGTTTTGGTCCAGTTGGCGCTGCTCCTCACTCGCCAAGATGACAGCGAGGAAGTCTGGTTCACGACTGGAGATAGAGATAGAGCGATGCCGCTCGGAGGCCCAGTGGGACAAGATTCCAGAGTTGGTGCGACAGCTCTCGGCTAAGCTGATATCAAACGGTAGGAAGTGTGCCGGGTTTCTCCGCTGTTTGTTCATCCAGTGTATGGGGCCTCCTCCCTGGCCTCAGTCCTCGCTACTTCCTGGCAGAGGCAGCCGATGCTGGGAGTTGTCGCCTCTGCTTAGAGCCAGTTACCTCGTAAAGACTTAAGAAAGAGATGTGACAGGTCTTTGTTAAACTTTAGGAAGGTTTGAGTTTAAAGATGTGAACAGTTTTCGCTGCTGTGGTTGAGTTCCTGTGTTCTGACAGCTCAGTTTCCTGTCACGCAGAACTTCATTCAGAAATGTATCCATTTAACGTTGGATGTGTTTGACTAGTGTGGAGGATCAATAACGTTTTATGAATTGTACTTCAAGAAACATCGCTAGAGTAAAACGACAGATTTATCTCACATTTTTTATTTATCTATTTATCTTTTCAGCTCACTGTCCCCTTGCCACCAGTTAAACCGATTTGGGGCGCTATCGGGGTACTTACTCGATACTTTAATAAATTAATATGACCTCTGCCAATTTTTATTTGTGCCGAATTTTCCAGAAGGTTATAGTTCTAAGTTGTACCCCTTAACATTTATTTAATGACGGCCATGCGTTTGCTGAAACCACTAGATATTTAAATGTGGTAGTTTTTCAAATTCTCTCTGGTTGGCTAAGATAGCTACAATACGTGCTAGCTGTCAAACCGCTTTCTCAGGGTATCAGTAAACGACAGTGTGATATTTTAGTTTAAAAGATAAAACCAGTTAAGCAAGGCTGATGTGTTACTCACGACAGACTTTTTTTTTCTTTTTTTTTAAAATTCTTATTTTTATTTTTTTGGTTATTATAAAAGTTACATGCAAGAAGGACTTTCTCACTTTTCTTAATGACATTTGAATGAAATGAAAATAAGATGAGAGATGTAAACTACTTTAACAGAACTATAGTCAAACTCATTTATATGCCAACCTTTGTCATGCAATTTAAATGTGCTTACCTTTTATGTTTAAACATCATTATTGTTACACAAGGAAAAGTTGGTTTATTTATTTTTTTTAAACTTGTATCATTGCATCTGTAAAGGATATGAAACTGGAAATGAGAGAGATTTATTGTGAGATTTGAAAGAAGCAGACAATAAAGCAGGAACTCTGTAAAAACACCTTAACTAAAAAAAAATAAAACTGTTGTTTAAATTAAAAACAACTAAAATATAGTAGTGAAGAGTAAGTATAACTGTAAAAACAAATACAACTGTAAACAGAATCCCAGTAAACCTGTATCTTCTGCCTGATGGGAGAAGACTGAATAGGTGATTTGCAGATTAGGCAAGGTCAGTGGTGGTGTAGTGTGAAGCTGTGGAAAATAGACTGCATCCAATGATCTTGAGAGCTATATGTGCTGCTTTTTCAAGCTGTTGTTTGTCCTGATTGGTTGTGCTTAGCTGTCTTGGTGGGCTTTACTAACAATGACAGTGGTGTTCGTGTCCCTTGATAACTATTGATGTATAGTGCTGCCCAGGAAGCGGAAGGACAAGACCCTCTCCAACAACATGGCCAGTAGTGGAAAAGGAGAGATGTTGAACTATTTCCCTTTTAGAGTCAACAGTAAGCTCTTTAGTTTGAGATGTGTCGAAGGTCCAACTGTTGTCTTTTCACCACCTCATCAGCTGCTGTTCCTCACTCCAGTATGCAGATTCCCTTCCTGTCACAGATAAGACTTACTGCAGTGATATCATCAGTGAAGTTAAAAGAAGCGGAGGCATTTTCCTGTAATTATTTTGGCCACTTAGTAAACAAAATAAAACAAGCTTTGTTAAATTCAATTTCACGTATATGAAAAGCCATAATTGGCCTTTGTTTAAGCTACAACCCCTTTAGTGAGCACCATATTGTTTTTGTATAACAGAGCATAAAAGTCTGTTCATGATGACCTGAAGCCTCAGGATGTTTCGTAAGTACCTAGTAAATTCAAGACCTAAATTCAAGTCCACTGTAGACTAGATGTGGATTTGGGGAATCACCACTGATAGTATACAAAAGAAGGAAGTAGCAACTATCACTTTATACACAGGTTTGGTCTCCACATTTTTGCATTTTTATCCAGCACCTTTTTTGTTTGTTTTGGAGTCATTAGTGAAGATATTCAGATCAGAGCCCGGAGTGCATAATTCTGTCTGGTATGTGTGCAAACAAAGCAGTGTTTCTCCGTGTGCAGATTTGCCATTCTCACTGTAACCCTGAGTAGTTTCTGAATAACCATTAAGCCTCAGTTCATGCATCATAATTTACACTCGGGGTGTTTTGAGCCCCTGTTACGTCCATATTTTCTTCTGTGTTACTTCTTTGCATACTTTTATGGCATTAAATTAAGTCCATGTTGCTTGGCAGATATTTTGCGTGAGCGTACACAGGTTACAGGGTTTGCCATTGTTGTCATGTGGTTGTAGCGACAGCTTGGCTATAGGAAGCTTAGATCAAAGGATAAAGTAGATGAAGGCACTGCATGTACTGCATTGATGTTAATGCCTCATTGACAAACTCAGGTGTTTGAGAGAGAACTTTAACCAGGTGTTCACCCTGCATTAGGCCTTAAAGTCATAAGGCAAATAATGAATGAAAATGGCACACCTTTACAGGTGAGTATCCAAGGAGAACATGCAAACTGCACACCAAGCAACCAGAAATAGGCAGGTTAGGGAGAAACCTAGTGTAAGACAAATAAGGATTTTTTTTTTAACTGGGTCTCATGCTCATGAGCATAATAGATCAACTGTAAGCTCTCAAAGTGTTGGAGACATGCTGGATGAGGACAAGAGGATGTGATGTCATGGTTGCTCTGACCTCCTGATTGTTCCAGATGACCTGGGCGAGCTGCTGTTGGGTGAATGTAAGCTGCAGACGTACCTGAAGGAGAATCCCATCAAGCAAGGTACAAGTCCCAGGGTCCAACGGCCAAAACTGCTGGAGGTCAGGAAGCATCTCACTGCTGCTCTGGACAGAGGAAACCTGAAGGTAACCACTGGGCTGAAAATCAAAACTCCGAACATAGAGACATCCTTTCTTATTTATTTATTTATTCATTTATTTATTTATTCATTCCTCTCTTCTAGCCGGATTACATCCAGGAAGCTAGCCTGTTAATGGCCAAACTGTGCTATGTGGAGGGAGAATACAAAGATGCTTTAGGTGACACACATTTCTCATATTCAATATTTTTTTTCCCCCTCATTTTAGTGAATAAGTAGGTCAGTTTATTAATACATAATTCGTGATTTGACAGGGCACTACAGCAAGGTGAACCTGGACGACATGCAGCTGGCTGGAGCTCCTGTGTACAGGCTGTCTATGATAGCAGAGTCTTATGCGACTAAAGGTATACACAGTCCTTGTTTGTGTCCTCCTTAACCTCACTTAAACTGTCATCAAGCTAATCAGCACTAATCTCTGCAGCACCTCTTCTCTCCACATGGTGGCAGTGCAGTGCCACAGATGTAAAAAGAAGCCTGCAGACTGCACTGTTTGTCTTTGAATGTGTTTAACTGATTTCATCTGGGAAAACATTCATCAGTGACAGTAGGTGATGGTGTCAAATAGGGCAAAATGTCTCCCAGTCACACCATGTTTCTTCTTCTCTCTTTCTTCCTCAGGTTTGTGCCTAGAGAAAGTCCCAGCTGCTTCACCGTCTCTATCCAATAAGAACGCCGGGTCTCCGGCGTCCAACAGGACCATGACCGAGCGGGAGCAGGAGATCATCACCTGCTACGAAAAGTCTGGAGACATTGCTTTGCTCTATCTGCAGGAGGCCGAGAAGGTGTGTTGTCAGGCTGTGATGGCTTCACAGAGTGCAGTGTTTTCTCTGCGTGTTGTTGTTTTTCACTGTCCTTATGGGCGTGTGATGAACATCCTGCTGACTGCGTTCGAGTTTGACTGATGCGCCACCGCCCTCGACGGCCAACTGGCAAACAAATCTCTTCGTCTTTATTTGCCGAGAGCACAGACTGAGCAAACTGCAGTAAAACTGAGAAGGATGCAGCTCAAATATTCCAACCTGGATGTAGTGATACTTGTGAGAAATTCAACAAAACGTGTGCAATATTACAGGTGCTAGTTAAGGAATACTTTAACGATGTCATGATAATGTATTTAAGACATAGATGGGAAAACCTTCTGTTTATTTTAAAGCAGAAAAGCAGCTTATCAAATGCTGAAACGGGAGATATTTGATTGTTTGTTGAGACTCTAATACCAGAAACTTGCATAGCTTATCTTTTAACATCTTTCTTATTAGTGTTTTAGAGTTGAGGGGCTGTACAGCATGGAAATATACTTTTTTCTTTAAACAACAACACTGGGAACAGTGGGTACATTCATCAAATCACAGAGATGAAACTCTTAAGGGAATGAACTAAAGGAACATTTTTTTTCCCTCCAAAATAATCTCTTTATCTCTCCTGGTGTGCAGTCCTCTTATAATGCACTCCCTGATCCTTAAAGTATTTTACTGTATTCTAGTTTATATTCAAAAGTATGCAAAGCGGCTTTCAGACTGATTTCCTCCACCTTTCGTGTATATATGTGTATATATATATAATATATAGTTATAAGAGATTTTTTGTTTTTAATTATTGTTTTCCAAAACTACCTTATCTCTGTCTTTTGTTCTTTGGTGGTTTGCACATCTTTAAACATTTTAAAAACTCAGAAATAAAAAGAGAGTTAATAATCAAAAAGGAGAGAGAGCAAATGCTGCAGTACCAGGTTTGACTGTTCACTTGCTTATTTGATAGTTTTCAAAAGGAGAAAAGCACAATGTCAGTAGTCTTTCAGGAGTGGTCCGGTATTTTTAACACTGTTACGTTTCCTTAAACGTGGACTCATCTGACCCTGAAAGTTAAAAGTTGTTAAAATTTGACTGCTCCTCAAGAAGTTGTTTCAGGCTTGTTTAATTACATCCAAAAAGACCGTAAAAGGAAGTATTTAGTAACCACATTTAGTTTTTCGATATAGCCTGATATCAGATTCTTTGTCATATATTGTGCCTTTGTGACACACAATATATTTCCGGCAGGTGTCAATTTTTGGACTGCCAATGAGCCAGTTTAGCACCTGAAGTCATTTACTCAAAACAGACATTATAAGTGAGAGACGTGGAACTTGAATAATCCTGAATTGAAATTTGTGGAAGAATTCTGCAACGGGAACGATGGTTGTGGAAGTTTAATATTCACTGAGGGACAAAATCAAATCAAATAAAGCGGAGGTTGAAAAATCAAAGTAAAAATCAATAGAAGTAAACAGTTAAAAGTCATGCAGTGATTTCCACTGCAGAATCGTGTCTGTTTTTTAAATGCAGAGCCGCCTGAGATTAAAATAAGTCTTATTGATTCAGGTTAGGAGGGGTTGAGTAAACTTCTCGTTCTTTTTGTTGTTTGTTGTTGCATAGGCGTTGTCAGCAGGGATTCAGAACCGCAGTCCAAAGCCTGGCCCGACAGCTCAGGACCAGGAGCTGGGCTACTTCCTAGAGACGGGCCTTCAGAGAGCCCATGTCATCCACTTCAAGAATGGGTAAGGGGGGGCGGGGAACACATGGTGGTGAACCTGAGAGATCAGACAGGAAAGTTTTTACCTCTCTGGCTCTTGCTGATGTTTTTTTTTCTTCTTTTTTTTTCTTAAACCTTAGCAGCCCTCTGTGGGCATTCTTCACTCATTCAGCAGTTGCAGTGTTACAGAGCTGCTGACAGGTGGAATAAAAGCAAAAAAAAAAAAAGTGTGAACATGGTTAAGTAACGTTCACGGTTGAGCTCAGAGCAGTTCACACAGCGGTGTTGCGCTAAATGCTGCTGGTGGTTTCAGTGTTGCAGCAGCTGCTGGACGCCTCATGATAGTCTCTGTCCTACAGGGTTTCTGTTTTTTGTTTGTTTTGTTTTTTCTTTCTTTTTACTTATTGCTAAATGATTGTTTTTGCTGTGAAGCAAACCAAAAATATGTAGACAGTATACATACTCTGTTTTTGTAAATATTGAAGTCTGGCCTCAGGTACAAATATGACATCACAGAGCAACTTGTCATAGTTTCTAGGAATAACATGGTTTCATTTGAAGCTTCTAGCATAAAAAAATGCCTCACACAGCATTAAATGTCCATAAAAAAATATATTGTGTGTGTATATATTGGAATGTGACTTTAAATAAGGCCTGTTACTCTTTAACTTTCCTGTCATGTGTATGGCCAAAGGTTTAAAAAATTAGGTCATCCTGTGTAGAGAGTTTCTTCTGCTTTTGGCTTTGCATGATGTAAATGTGGGATGATATGGTTTGGATGGTTAAAGATTTCCAGTATGGAAATCTCAGTCACATGACGTTGCCTGTGAGCAGAAAGCCCACCTGCTGGTGGCAGCAGTAGCAGCCAGTCAGAGGAATGTTAAAGGGTTGGTGGAGCTGAAACAGTTTAATTCAAACTTAGAGTCCCCACAATATAAAAACAGAATTATTTTAAACTGATAGTCATGCAAAGATATTCAGAGAGTCCAAGTATAAAAACATGGAGCTGGAAATTAGTGTCTGAAATTAGTGAGTTTATATTTGCACCATTTTCAAATTGTTTAAAAAAAAAATAGTAAATGATGTGAAACAGTATGGTCTCCTAAACAGTTGTGTTCTGGTGCATGCATAGGCTTGCTTTTACAAAATGTAATCAGAATAAACTAAGTAAGTGGAACCTAATTCAACACCTTTATCTAACGGTTTCTGTTTGTTTCCGAGGGGAAGCCAATGAAACTGAGCTAAATCAACTTGTTTCAGACAGAAGATAAACAGAAAAATTGGGATTATTTTGAACTCTGAATCATGCAAAGCTACTCAAGTGGTCAAAGAAAACCAATACACACAAAATTAGACGAGTATGTGCACTGGACTCAGTGTCGTTCAGCAGCCGGTAATATTTTTTTTGTCTTTCCTGTTTCCTGTCTCCATCATTGCAGCAACCTGACACAAGGTGTGGGCAGGTTTCGAGAGATTCTTCGGGCTATTGAGACCAGAACCACCCAGAACCTACGAATGGTGAGGAACAGTTTATTAACACTTAAGGGAACAGCTTGGAATTTTTGGGGAACATAATTGTTTGCTTCATAGGTACTTTAAGGTACTAGAAGTAAGATTTTGTTCTTGTTTTTTTTTTTTTTAAGACTGTCTGTTCAAACTGCTGCATCTTCACAGTACAGAACAAACTGTTGTTGCACATTTAAGCTGACAGAAGTCAAACTGAAAACATTTTGTGCACCAGAACTTTAGTTTTCATGAGCGTGCTATCATTTCACCTACACTGACACATGAAATGATGACTCTGAGAATGTTTGAAGCAAAGTTAGAGTTATGCCTCAGCGAGTGGTAGACAGAAGGAGAGAGAACTTACACTGCACGGCACTGCTGTCCACAGATTTTTTTGATTTGTACTTCAAAAGGAAAACTGTTTCTAAATCTGGCCTCTAACAACAATAGTGAGGTTAACTAATGGTCACTGACACCAAAATTCAAATGATTTATATCTACACATCCCCAAAGTTGAAAGTCAAACACTTGCCCAACAAACAAATGACAGAGCCCAACGCAGAGGCTTCACCCGTTTTCTGTCTGTGGCAGCCGACTTTAACTTCTTCTCATCTTAGCAACAAGTAATACGTTTAAAAAATTTCCCAAATTGTCAAATTACTCCTTTAAACACGTCACTTCTTCCACAAATTGCACCACAACTGTATCGTCTGTCTGTCTCTGTCTGTTGGGAAGAATCCCAGGACAGGCTGTTAGATCCAATAGTTGTAAATTTTTATAAGGATGTACGTTAATGACGAAAGGGTCCAGATTAAAGCCTGTGCTGTGCTATAAGAAGTTTAATATAAAAGTGTTGTGTTCGTACAGACCATAGCCAGACAGCTTGCAGAGATCTTGCTCAGAGGAATGTGCGAACAGAGTTACTGGTCTCCTCTTGAAGACCCACCCGTTGTGTCGCCCCTGGACGATCCGACACGCCAAGGACACACTCATAGCAAGAGCTACAGCCTAAGCCGACGCCCACGAGTGTACTCGGGAGAGAAGTAAGAAGCAAAGCACTCTGCGTGGATACCAGATTAAATCTGCTGCCAGTGTACTTTTCCACCAATTTGTTCTCATCACTTTTCTCTCCATTTTTTCCCTCCCTTTTTTTTTTCCTCCCTCTCATCCTCGTCCAACTCCATCGGCCTCCCGCTGCGTTCCTCTCCTCGCAGTCTGTTTTGCCCTCAGGAGAACACAGAAGAAGCATTGCTGCTGCTGCTCATCAGTGAATCCATGGTGAGGCACAAACTCTCTGCAGAGTAAACCACGCCAGAACACTGAGCTGGTTTTTCCGTATTCACATCTATGCATACGTGGGCATTTGTGTGTTTCAGGCCAACCGTGATGCCGTCCTAAGCAGAATTCCTGAACACAACAACGATCGGATCATCAGTCTGCAGTCGGCCTCGGTGGTGTATGACCTGCTGACCATAGCTTTGGGCAGGAGAGGGCAGTATGAGATGTTGTCAGAGGTGAATGACCCCTCTGTGGACCGCAGTCACAGTGACTGTGGGGATAGTATTTTCACTGCTTTTGTTCCTCAACAAACGTTGGTGCCTAGAGACATCCCAATAAAACAGAAAAATTTACTTTCTTTCAGTGTTTGGAGAGAGCCATGAAGTTCGCCTTTGAGGAGTTCCACTTGTGGTATCAGCTCGCCTTGTCGCTGATGGCAGCAGGCAAATCAGCTCGTGCCGTTAAGGTTCTCAAGGAGTGTATCCGCCTGAAGCCCGATGACCCCACCATCCCGCTGCTGGCCGTAAAGCTGTGCATCGGACCTCTCCACTGGGTGCGAACCGTACAGCTGAGCTGCCCTGTGAGGGCGGTTTGTTAGTTCTTAATATAACTACCTCCAACATGTTCACCAGTGTCTAACTTTCTCTTTCTGTTCCTATAAATTTCCCTCTGTCATCATTCAGCTGGATGAAGGAGAGTGCTTTGCAAAGATGGTGATTGACATGGGAGAGAAAGCAGCTGAATTCAGAGCCAAAGGCTACTTGGCTATAGGTTTGGTTTACAGCCTCAAAGCCACTGATGGTAAGTCTGTTCAGGAGAAGTTCCATCTCCTGAGTCATTTTCTTGGTGCGAACGTGTGAGCAAGATTTTTATTTTTTTCTGGGTGAAAAGAAATCAGGAAAAGCTACAAGTTTGCAAACTCATTGGCTGATTTGGACCAGAGTCCAAATCACCCTTAATACATTTTTTTTCAAGCCTAGCCCAGGTCAGGAGGGCTTTCTCTTTTTTGTGATTTTGTTTTTTCCAGCTTTCAAATGGTTGTGCATCATCAATTTGTCCCTGCTGCCTACTATGCCCTATTTCACACTGTTTAAAAATTTAAATTGTAGGGTCATTTTAGGGTCAGGAATTCAGTTCATGTGCAAAAGGCCATGAAAAGACTTCTAAGAAAGCCATCACAGCACTTCATGTATGCAGGGGCGTGGCTAAAAATTCTCAGCTGCAGACCTGTCACCAGGGGCCAGTGTCGGGAGATGTTTTTGAGCCTGTTAGTTTGTTTGTTATGACACCTATTGCCCAACAACAGCACAAACACAAAGAATTTTTGTTTGTAGTGAAGTGAAGTGAAACTGAGCGATAACAATGAAAACGTTTGATGGGGTTTCTTTTTCTTTTCTTTTCTTTTTTTGAGCTCCTTCCTCTTCGCGGTGAACTCGATGCTGCTCTTTCCCGTTCAAGCAACTTTCAACCACTTAATATGACAAGCAAGGGGTGGAGCTGTATATGAAATTGGGTGCTCATTGCAATGATCATATCTGTGTAATCCTCCTTTGTAACACTTAAAAAGACCAGTATTTACAAAATGGTCCTAATGTTTTATACAGTATGACCTGAAATGAGCAACTGAGGCCATAAACCAAGGTTTAGGAGGTCCTGACCGTTTTCGATGAGGTTTCTATGGGATCATAATTCTTTTTGCCCCCTGGTGGCCATTAAAATAAATGCAGGTTTAAGGTCTTCACTTTTCAGACCCAGATGCTGCTTCCATCTTTTTTCTACATTTATTTATGCATATTACACTTTGATCTTTAGTGGGCCAGACCAGTGAATATCGTCTTTCTGTCAGTGTTAAGAAGTTTAACTGCACATTTAATCCCTGCGATATCTCGATAGAAGAAAAAGAAGTGCAGTTTAAGCACCACACCTCGCGTTTTATTACATTTTGAAGAAATGCTGCTCTATTTAAATGAAAGGAGTGTGTCGGCACAACTCTTTGGGCTTAAATTGTAAGAAATAAATGTGTAAAAATACAGAAAAGGGTCTGGTAGCTCAGAGCCCAGACTGTCCTGTAATTAGAAAGCGGAAGGCTTTTGTTAATTGCCAGAAAATGCCATATTTTATTTATTTTCCCGTGGACACGTCGTACAAACGTTGTCATTTAGTTGTTTGTCTATTGCTTCACAAGTTTTGTGTTGTACAAATAGCTGTGTAGGAGGTCTTTAGCACTAGGACAGACTTTAAAATTTATAAAAAAGTCCAAAATTTTTACCCTACTTCACAGTCCAGTGGTCCTTATGTTTGACACCCCTGTTGTATACTGTGCACGGTTGCAAATTTATCACACCTTTGCTCACTCTGAGTAAATTCAAAGTAAGGGAAGTGTGAGTCATAGTTCTTTAAGTCTATGTTGAAGCCATGAGTTCTCTCCTCATTTAAAATCATTCACCTTCTTGAGTTTTCAGCCACTTTTCAAGTGGTTTTGCTTTTGGGTATGTGTGCTGTCAAGGGACTCTTTTTGTTTGTGATGAGTATGATGGCAGATCTCTATAGACCGCTTGCTTACATGAGGCGATGCATCATCTGTTTCTGTTTCTGGCCCGGATGTTTTTGCAGTATGAAAAGAAGTGTGCAAAAAGCTGCAGTGATTCATAATCAGTGTTACTGTAAAACCCATCGGTGTGTTTGTGTCTCTGCATGTCTTTAGCGTCATTGCGGAGCACACAGGAGGAATACCAGAGGAAAGCTTTGGGAGCCTTCCAGAGGTTCGGACTGAGCTATGATGCTCTGTTTTCTTTTTTACACTTTAAACTTACCACCCTGCCAAACCATTACATTATGCTTTTGACTCATTTGAACCTTCGTGCTTGTGCTATGACTAATCTGTGCGCAGTGTTTGGCTTTGACATTATTTATTCCCATAAATATGGTCAGCATTTGCTTCCCTTTTCCACCCGTCTTGCTGCAGCGCTGACCTTATTTTTCCACTGGGATCTTTAAAGTTTTATCTAACCTTATTTAATTTTTTATTTGCTGCCTCTTGAACACAACATCTCCTTTCTCTTCTCATCTGTAGAGCTCAGAGTCTGTCTCCAACTGACCATTTGGCAGCCTTCTACTTGGCGCTGCAGCTTGCCGTGTCCAGACAGGTAATGCGATGTACAGTCGTAGCAAGAGAAAATCAACACAAGTGTTTGTGACACTAAAGGCAGACGTCCAATTTCAAAACTCCAAGGAGTTGCACATATTTAACAAAGTGCTTTTTATCCCAAATGTTGTGAAAACCTGTAGTTTGTGTACATATGTGTGTGTATGTGTGTAGATCCCCGAGGCGCTAGGCTATGTTCGACAGGCGCTGCAGCTTCAAGGAGATGACGTCCACTCCCTTCACCTGCTGGCCCTGCTTCTCTCTTCCCAGAAACACTACCACGATGCTCTCAATATCATAGAGATGGCTCTCTCCGAGTACCCTGAAAACTTCAAGTGAGCTCACAGACCTCACACTGAGGGGTTTTTTTTGTTTTGTTTTTTTAATTTAGCTGGATCAGGCTGATTGTGAGCTTGTGTGTGTCTGTGTAGTCTGTTGTATACCAAGGTGAAGCTGGAGGCTATGTGTAGAGGACCCGAAGAAGCTCTGCTCACCTGTAAACACATGCTGCAGATCTGGAAGAGCTTTTACAACCTTACCAACCCCAGGTACGCACACACTCCCCCCAGATAAAGACACTACTATTTCTACTACTAATAATAATAATAATGGTAACAGTGATGATAGAATTTACAAAATGCAGACAGGCAAAACTAGAATATCATCAACTCCAAGGTGCAAGATGGATGACAAACCAGACACCAGATGGTTAAAACCATCATGTAATAGAAGGTGGTCACAGATTTTTGTGAACGTCATCTCGTCAGGCAGGTGGTTTCAAATACACGGGGCCTCACATCTAACGTCTGCTGCTAGTTTAAGTCTTAACTTTGGAAGTCGAAGATCTAAAGATCGATGAAATGTTCAAGTCATACATAAATATTACAAAACACGGAGCCTGTGGCTAGAAGGCAGGATTGGTCTCATGTGTTCTAGCAAAACCAGTAAATGCCCCCAAAAAACCCCTCTGCTCTATGTCAGCCCCTCCCAAACTTAAGAAAAACACTGCACATGATAGTAAAATCACAGCGGGAGGTACTCGCTTTCTGTGAGTCGTCCTTTTAATATTCAGGTTGTTCCAATTTTGATTTTTGATGATGATTATCCAATAACGGCTCCGCCAAAGTCAAGAGAAATAAAATGGTTATTATTTGGTCAGATAAATGAACAATAACACATGGTTCAAATCACATGGCTTTGTTTTATTGTTGTTTCCTTTTTATAGTCCCTTAAATTTTGAGAATCACTGCTTCTCTTGTTTCTGGTGCCGTAGCTGGAGCTGTAACAAAACAAAGAGTTTGATCTTTTTTATTTGTTTGCTTTTATTTTAAATAATTAAGATACGGTGCCAATAAAAAAACAATAACTATACCGGATTTAAATGTTACTATCCCCTTTAAGGTAATATACTTCCAGATTATTACTTGTGATCAGCGGTTTAAAACCAAACAAAGTGCATCAGATGTTGAGCACCATGATGTCTGGGCGTCTAATCTAATGTCTTGAGGAGTTGGAGGGAGAGCATTTGTAACCGAGGCAGGTGGCTGTGATTTCTCATTTTTCCTACTCTGGAGATTGAGCTCCCTGCGGCTTTGACCTCTATTCCAAAATAATATTAAGGTTGACGGGTCGCTGCTGTGAAGATCTGAAGATGCAGCCTTCGTCCTAAATAAGCACCTTCGTGTAGGTCATAACAGGACTGGTGTGGAGCTCTGAGATAGGTGCAGAGGTGTGCAAGGAGACTACCTTGAAGGATCTGGCCACCAAATGTAACATTTTCAAGACTTTTAAAAAGAATTTAAGAGTCTAACTTTGTGAAGACTGGATTACACTGAACTACCAACTGAGCACTTTCATGGAGAAGCATTTAATTCATTCTAATGGTCTTGGCATTTAAAAATGCTATAATTCCAGGCATGTTTGGTGATGTGTACTAAAAAGCTTCTGTGGACAAATATTAGTTAATAACATAAACAGTAAATAAAGTTTACTGTTTATGTTAACCTGATGTTAGGTTTGTTTTTAATTTTAATCAAAACCTCACTATGTGAAAACATAAGCTGGTATTAGTTTATATTTATGATCCTGCAACTCTTGCCCTAATTAAATGTGCATTTAGTAAGGTTTTTTTTTTAAATGTTTTACACGCTTCTTTTTGCAAATTTTCTGAATGGATTATAGCATAATTATGAAATATAAGACCTTCCCCGACTCTCTCTGTTGATTCTGACAGTCTGTGGAGTGACTTCTTTGTGAAGAACTTGGGAATTTTCTGCAAATATCCAAAGGATGTGGCATTTACGCCCGCTCCCGAGTGCCGCTCCCAGTGCCAACAGTGAGGAAGTTAACATTAGCTTATGAATGGTGTCCACTAATCACTAATGTCAACAAACAGGCACAACAGGAACACAAAAGAAAAAGGAAACACTGATGTGACTTTACATATGGCATTTAATTCATAGTTTTCCAGACTACAGATCACTTTAAGCCATCTTTTTTTCTGGCTAATGTTAGCCAATGCTAGTAATATGCCTAATTTCTTTGTTTTTTTTTTGTCTGTGTGCATTTGTCCCATTTAAATGTTTCAATCATCAAACAGAATTTAATACAAGATAAACATAACCAGAGTAAATACAAAATGCACTTTTTAAATTATTTCATTTATTAAGTGGGGAAAAACCAACCCAAACCTGCCTGTTCCTGTGTGAAAAACTCTTCGCCCTCTAAATCTAATATCCTTGTGCCATCCTTGGCAGCAAGAGCTGCAATCAAGCATTTGAATAACTGGCAATGAGTCGTTGTCTCTTCATTAATAACACAGTTCCCTTGAAGCTTGATCTAACTAAGAAAACAAAAGGTAACCAAGGCACTAAAATGCTTTATCTCCTTGTTTTGGAGGTCATGTTTGCTCAGCAGCTCAATCCCAGGCCGTGTTGTGTGTGTGTGTGTGTGTGTGTACTTGCATGCGTGCGGATGTGCTTTTTCCCTTTGTTTACATCCACGTGTGTTTCGTGGCAGTGATTCGGGGCGTGGCAGCAGTCTGTTGGATAGAGCCATAGCAGACAGACGACAGCTCAACGCTATGACCCTGCCTGACTTCAGTGACCCTGAGACTGGTAGGTACACACACCTGAAATCTACGTGCTCAGCGTTCATCAGTAAACATGGAGTCAAACTTGTTTAATTATTCTCTCTCATCTAATGGTCATCCTGATGTCTTTTTTACAGATAGCAGAGGGAAAAGTCTATAAAAGAATCTGATTTCTTTTAACTTAATGTATAAACTTTAAAAAATGGGAGCATTTTAAAAAATGTTGTTTGAAAAAAGGTCTTTTTGTTTCTATCCTTTCTTTAATCCTTCATTAATTTCACTCATTTCTGTTTTATTTCCTCCTTTTTAAGTCTCAGGTTCTTCCTCTTCGCTCTCTGGTTTCGAACCAGTCTCCCCCACCTCCCCCTCCACCATGTCCACCGTCTCCTCCCCGCTGTCTTCCCCTTCTTCCCCTGTCTTCATCTTCCAGCCTCCCCGTACTCCTCTGCCTCCACTCCGAAAACCATCTTTCCGCTCTCCTCTTCCTTCCCTTCCCCCTGCCCTTCCTCCTCCTCCTCCACCTCCACGCACAAAGACCAGGACTCACTCCTTCTGCAACCACGCCATAGTCCGCCAGCTGTCCTCCAACTGTAATCCTCCTCCACGTCCGCTCTGCCTGTAGCACGGTGTGGAGACTGACCACAAACAGATGTCATCACTAGTTGCTTTTGCCTGTTTCTGTGATTTTCGAGCTACATATGTTATGACTGCTGTTAGTTATAACATCATAAAAATTTATGTCCAGAAACATGAATAGAATTAAAGATCCAAACTATATTACGAAGCACTTCAGAGCCTCCTGAGAGACCAGTTGGATCTCTGTCATGCTCATGAAGTCATGAAATTTCCTGTACTGCAGAGTACTGTCAGGCCAAGCTGTATTACTTTAATAATGCTGAGAAATTCACTGATATTTAAAACTATTTAACTATTCAAAAAATATTTAAAAAGGACGGAGGCAGCACCATTTCCTGACACATTTAAATCCTCCTGGATGTGGTTTTAAGGCAAAAGAAAAATCTTAAAAGTTAAAAAATGCTTCTGTATTTTTTTGGAGAAGATATTAATTACCTGCTTTGCAATTATTTTCTTACTTAAAGGCATCACTTGTTAGTTCCTGGCTTAATATAATGTGCCCATAAACCACCAGTTATCTTTGAACTCGTCGATATCTAAGAAAGCTCCTCTTATGAGCAGCCACATCCTTCTTGTGCTTTCACCCGCACTGATGCTTGAACGGATCGTGAATTAGAGAGATTTGTTTAAGCCTGGACAAAGAGACTAAAGAGACTAACCATTTTGGAGTTTTGGCAGAGACAAACTCCACAGAGCTGCTGTAAATCCTGGCATGTTTGCAGAAACTTTGATGTGGATTGAGTTGAGTTTTGATGCATTTGCTTTGCTTATTTTGTGACTTAAACATATGCGCGCGCGCACACACACACACACACACACACACACTCACACTCATTTTATTTAGCTAAAATTTATTGATCAGATGGGGGGGAGGCAGTTTATGTTATAAAAGATTTTTTTTCCACAGATCGCAGCTGCACTTTCTCTGCACCTCTGTTTTTGTTTTTAATCATTTTCTTCAGTGTTTCCATCTCAGCCAGCATTAATTTGTCGTGCTTCCCAGTTTCGATGTTGTCTGTCCTTGTTGCCATCTCTCTTACTAATGATAATAATAATGGTAATGGTTGTCTTTTAGTTTATTTTTCCCGCAGGCCACAGAACGGTGACAGCTAGTCGATCATCGTGGTTACTGAAAATATGATACATTTACTTTCTTTAGGAGATTTTTGAATGATTAGTTCATTAAAAAGCAAATTCAGATATGCAGGTGCACCACATCATGAGGTGTAAAATATAATGTTCCTCACCAAATTTTGAAACAAAAACCTGTCATGACTTGAAATATGTCAACATTTTGGTATTTAAAAAAACTTTATGGCACTAACTACTTAATAGGCCACTGGGTGTGCATTTATGGAGGACTGACTCTGCCAAACGTTAAAAAAAAAAAAAAAAAAACAGAAAAAAAGAATGAATGACTCAGTAAAATGAAGTAATTTGCCATTAAGCAAACAAACTAGAACATAATTAGTGTTTTATAGCACATAAAAATTAGCTTTTACCTACAGTTATTTTAAGTATTCCTTTTAGTGCATTTATTCCTACAAATAATCGTTATTTACCGATTATTTTTTCTTGACCTAAATATTTCAGTATTTCCACACATACTGATTTTTTTTTTTTTATTTATTTTTTTTATTTTCTATACATATTTTTTTTTTCCATCTATGCAAAGAAACAGTGCTCTTATTTTGAAAGTTCAGTTACTGCTAATTCCATGAGAATTCTTTTTACTTTTTTTTATTATTTTTATTAAATGCAGTTATTCACAGTTTGGTCTGTTTCGGTCCTCCATATTCACATGTTCAATCAAATTTCTGTCATTAGAAAGCGTGCATGAGTGGAAGCGGCTCGCCTGCTGTCATGTGGTCTAAAAGTGACTGTGTGAAGAATGAAAACCCCGCGGGGTGCTGCAGTCTACCTTCTGTGGATTCTTTTGTTTTTTTCCTCATCGTGCTTTGGATATTTCTTCTGTCTCTTCCTCTCTTTCAATCATTAACAGTCGTCTTTCTGTTTCTTTCCATCCCTTCGTTTTATTCAAGGCGGCCTTCAGGACGCTAACACACTTGGTTTTTCCTCCATGTTTTCTGTTTGTAAGTAGCCATCTAACCTCCATCTTTTCTTTTCTTTTTTTCCCCCCCTCATCCATTCTTCCGTCATTGCTCCCCCTTTGTCCCAAGAGGTCCAGATATGTGCCATATTCATATGACGAGAGTATGTGCAAATATCTTCTGCTTTAAGGTGACATCTGCAAACAGTTTTTTTTTTTTTTTTTTTTTTTTTTTTTTTTTTTTTAAATCATGCTGGTGGCTGATCCAAATGCCCACAGTGAGTTAGAAGCAAGAGCTCAGGCATCTTTTGCATGTTGTCACATTAAAGCAGCATGAAGGTGTTCAGAAAACAACTTGTTTGGATTGTTTTAGAGCACAATCCAGATGAGGGTCTTATTTTCCAGCACACAGATGTTATTTCTGATGCGTTTATCCTTTTCGGTAACGTGAAAGAGAACAAAAACTCACCAGGAAGCAGTTTCCTTCTCACGAATGTGATGGTAGTTGTGACAGTAACTGTTACAACAAGCTCGAGGCAAACTGCTGACAGATGCTCAAGTGTTGTAATCAGTTTAACGTAATCTGGCTGAAATCGAACAAACCCCTTTGGGAAGTCTGCGACTTCCCACAGCGGTTTGTGGGAAGTTGCACAAATGAGGAAGTGGTGCAGTTTCTCATGAAAGGCATTATCAGCTCTGTACAGCTGATATCCTTCTCTGTATTCTGACACTTAGGCTAACGATCGCATCTTTCACATGATGTCAAAGTACCGCTCGTGTCAAATATGGGTCTTTGCAAATTTTTGCGTTATTTCAGTGAGTGCCTTCTGCCTGACGCCCTCAAAATCAACTTTGTACCATAACTTACAAGCTAAGTTTAACCTTCATACCATGGAATTTGGCACTATTTTGGTGTTTGTTTATTTTTTGATAACTGAAAAGCACATTTAAGTCCAGAAGGAAACACGGGTTGAAGGTGAGCCTGTTATCAAACTGAGGATAAAAAGAAGACCTCGTTTTGAGCAGCCACATATCCCACATGGTAATCTGACCCTTGCAAATTTAGCCAAGTTTGTTTTTTGGGGGTTTTTTTAATTTTTTTTTTTTTTTTATATGGATCGAACAAGCTGTATCGAAATATTGACTTACACCGATCAGCCTGCCCCAGCCTACTACTCTACAAACCCTGATGACAAAACCTCAGTGGCCAAGTAGGGCGTGGACTCTGCAGTGTTTTTTACCAGAGGAGTCATTAAAATACTTATTTAAAGAGGTGGCAGCAACACACCACTGGAAAACATTCAAACACACCCTGACATCTTCGTAGAATCACAACAAGCATAACGTGCAACAATAAACACTCCACGAATGATGTAAAGTCCAACACAAACAAAGAGCAGCACACACAAACAGTAAGACCTGCAGGTAGAAACAAAAAAGAAAACGGCAGCTGGAGGAGGATCGGAGGAAAGGAGGTGCACGGGAGCATAGTAAGCAACAGATAGCTGATGGGGAGGTCACAGGGTGACAGATCTGAAGAATCTAGAGGCAGGGAACACTTTGGGCTTCATGTAATCTGTAGATCTATAATTCGGTGTAATTCTGGCGTGTTTAATACATTCATTCGTGCAGACCTCCCTCTCACTGGCCACCTCCTCCAGCTCCTCTAGGGATGGAGGTGTTCACTGGCCTTCCCTGGGCCTTATACATTTAAATCATCTTTATACACATCCAAATGTGGATTTGGGTAAAAATCCATATTTGCCATCTTGCAGTACAGAAACAGGCTTGCAGACAGACGATGCACAGAGAAAAGTGAAACAAAGTAAGACTAAAATAAATCAAATAAAGCTTCAAATTACCGAAACAAATTCCACCTGCAGGCTGAAGGTGTTTATTCGCCATCATCGGCTTAATTTAGGGAGCGCTACACGCCATCCTGCCCGTGTTGTGCTGCGTTCGGCTGGGCTGCTGCATGGTGGCGTCTAATAAATGACTCTACAGCAAACAGGATTCTCAGCTGAATCGAGACATCCTTTTGCCACGTAGTCCCCTCTTAGAAATCGTTAAAATTCAAATCTTCTCCTTTTTTTTAAAATATTTTTTATTATTCCTTCAGTCAGTGAAGGGGACGGATCAGATTAAAGCAAGCTGTGTTCATTTTAAATTTAGAAAAAGACTCTAAGAGGCACGTTTTATTCATTTTTAATCCCTTTAGGTTGCAATGCATATGACAGTGATAGCGAAACAAAACAAGACAAAGATCAAATTTTGTGATGTGTAAGGGGGTCGTTCTGTGTGGCGTTGTGATACGTTTGGCTTTTGTGGACCTGCTTTTCCTCCCATGCTGACCCCTGTAATAGTCCGCGGATACGCAGACCATCACAGCGACACTTCTTTTAGTTACTAATGAGCAGAGTGATGCAGTTTTATGCATGATGGTGACACTAATTCATTGTAACTCAGGGCCCTAACACTGTGTGCCGCCGAGTGCTGAATGGCGTGGACTTATTTTAAGGCTTGAAAAACTGTGTGCCAGTGTGGACTCCAACTGTTTACTGCAACCAAACACTGCAGAACCACAGTAATCAGTGGCCTCTGCTGTTGTTTTGTTCAGTTAAAATCACCCTGCATTGTGGCACATGGCTGCCTAACACTGCTGTTGTAGTGGTTAGTCACAAAATTTGGAAGATGGTGTATTCGTCTGTGATGGTTTGATTTCCACCCTCCAGGTTCGGTGCACGCTACCTCCATAGCAGCCAGTCGTGTGGAGCAGGCTCTATCCGAAGTCGCCTCCTCTTTGCAGAGCAGTGCCCCCAAACATGGACCCCTGCACCCCTGGATGACCCTGGCTCAGATCTGGCTCCATGCAGGTATCCTCTTACTCATTCGCAGCGCATGCTTGAAAGTTATTTTATGCCTTAATAATTAATCATTTTGTAACTGGCCGTCAAATACAGCAGGGCACTGTCTGCTCACCTCTTTCGCTGTGGCTTGTGGTCGATATTTGCTTCATCAGAGAATCAGATATGAGGTCAGAGTGAGTGCACCGGCATCAGCCTGCAGGACTTTATTGAAGAGCAGTTTGATTAGATATCTACTGGATATATTAGATTTCCCCTCACTTGAGCTCAGATTCTGATTTCAGCGACCAAGACAGACTGCGGTGTCCACACAAACAGACACACACACTCAGGCTGAGGTAGTTTGTCCGCCTGTTTATCTGTCCAGCTGCTTCCTGTCAGGGTTGGCCATGTCCAGCCCGGCGATACGGCTAATGTAATCAGCCAGTTCAGGCTCATTTCCTCCGTCTCTACTCGTATCATTCTGTCTTCATCACACCAGCGCAGTGAAAGCATCAGCTGGGCATGAAGTGAAGAAGTCTTTTTTTTTTTTTTTTTCTGCTCATGCAGCTTGAAGGGAAAAATGTTTTTATCCTTTCTTATTTTCTGCATCATGTTAAGAGTATTGCCGTGTCCGTGCAGCAAAAGCAGTCCAAAAGTCACATTTAATTAGTCATTCAAACAAACAAACGCACATATGTGCAGGACATATATGATGACGGCAGGCCAGTGGCGAGGTGTGTCGCTGGAGATATAGATTACACGTCAGGCATCAGCTCTGAGCCCCTTTTTGTTTGCAGTGGTGATGGACAGGCTAACAGATGAGGTCAGGCAGGAGTCTCTGTGGACGATGATGGACTTTGAGAGTAGGGAGCAGGTGGAGGAAAGTCTGGGGAGGTGGAGGTATGCTCTGGAGTGAGGAGGAATGGAAGTCAGTAGAAGAAAAACTGAATATATGTGTGAGAATGAGAGAGAGAGAGAGAGCAACGGGTGTAATAGTGAAGCTGCAAGGAGTGTAGGTAGAGAAGGTAGATGAGTTTGGAGACAAAGTTAGGCTGAGATCGTTTTTTGGACATGTGTGGAGGAGGAGTAGCGGATATACTGGACAAAGGGTATTGAATATGGAGCTACCAGGCAAGAGGAAACGAGGAAGACCACAGAGGATCAGTATGTCAGTAGAAGATGCTGGGATAGGGTGAGATGCAGGCAGACTGTAGCCAGCCCCATAGGGAGCAGAAAAAAGAAGAAGATGATGAAGAATGTCGCATTACGTCCACAAAAGATCAACAGATACGAGAGATCATATATCATCAATATGTGTAAACTTGCACCGAATGGGCTTCGGGTGCTTTGAGGAAAAACATGGAACAAAAATGATCACAGTTGGAGGAATTTGTTTTTTAGCCCTGGAGGTTCACAGTGTTTCTATCAGTTTGAAATTCTGCGTGTGTCCCTGTTGAACAGCTGAGGTGTACATCGGCATGTCAAAACCTGCTGAGGCCACGGCTTGCACGCAGGAAGCCGCCAACCTCTTCCCCACGTCCCACAACGTCCTCTACATGAGGGGGCAGATAGCCGAGCTGAGGGGCAACATGGACGAAGCCAAGCGCTGGTACGAGGAGGCCCTGTCCATCAACCCGACTCATGTCAAGACCATGCAGAGACTGGTAAGACACTCTGTCCTCCACCTGCCCGCCTGCAGTGCCCTCACACCCTGACGGGTTTTGTGTGTTTGTATGTAATTACCTACAGTCTGCCGGGACGGTTAAACCTCACCTGAGGAGAGCAAGTTTGTTTTTTGTTTTCAGTCTGCTCCGTCTGCCCTTGTCACGCATTCACTCATGTTGGCAGGCCAGAAACGAACAGACCTGCTGATGGAGAGAGTAACACACAGAAATTCTCTCCAGTGACAGCACGGCAATGGCACCTGAAGGAGGATCAGAACATCAGTAGTCAGTGTGTCCATCTGACCCGAGTGCAGATTAAAATGTTTTCACGCATTTGGAGGCTTTTGACAATTTGTGTAGTTGGTATTTTAGCTTGAAAACTGGATTTTGTCTTGGTAATTGTGGGGAAAGTTTCGAGCTTGTTTGTATCTTTTGAATGCGTGTCTGCAGGAAAAAGATGGTGTAGTTGAACATGCCTATAAAGAAAATTGGCTTTTTCTCCAATTTATTCAGCTTAGTTAATGTTAAGTGATAATTTAGCAATAGATGAAAAGAGTGAAAATAATAAAAGTGAAATAAAGAACTGAGCTGACTGACCCACGGTGGACCATCAAAAGTTAAATCAGGTAAATCAAAGGAAGTAAAAACCGAGACTAAAACGAAAAGCACATGAGTACTAAAAAGAAAAGGAGAAGAGATTAAAAGTGCAGTTATGGCACAAAGAGAAGAAAAAGAGTAGGTTGGAAAAAAAATATGATGCAACCTTAAGTTAAGAGCAACTAAAAACAGGAGGAATTCATGTTTATTTATAAAAGTTAAAAACAACAGGAGTTCAGTCAGAGTGCTTTCCAGTCACGAATAAACAGAAATAATCCGGACAGGATTCTTGGTGTGCCTGGCATCGTTATTAGTTTAAAGGGTCTCCTTCCGGGCTACTCTGCTTATACTCACTTTTTGATAATCTGCGGAGGTCATGAGGCAGTGAAGCAACCCCAAACCAGATGATTTCATCACCTGCAATGACGCCAACTTACAAAGAAGAAGAAACACTTCCCTCATCATACTCACTCACGCTACTGTAAAAAAATGGACGGCAACCTCTTTGTGACTGGAAGAAGTCGGAGATTGCCAGTTGTGGTGATCACTGGGACACCCTCGATCTTCGACCGCTTTCAATTGGGGTCGCCTTTTGGGAGGCAACCTGTCTCCAGACTTGGACCAACTGCAGTCATGTTCACAAATAATTTGGGTCACACTGTGGTTTCCAGCCACTGTTTTCCATTGTTCTGTTTCCTTGGGGTTAAAATTCTGTTAAGACACGTGGTTGACAATAAGACGCACAAAAAATGGTGGGTGGCACCGAAAAGCACAGGTGTCAAACGTAAGGCCCGAGGGCCAGAATCGGCCCGGCGGAGCCTGCAAGAGTTTTATTTTTAGTGGACAGTCTCAGGAATAAACTACCAAAAGATGAAAGTTGGCTGTACGTGGCCACCCGTGTAAAAGCAGTTTGATATTGCTGCTGTAAACTAATTCCTTGTAACACGGGCGTCGATAAAGACCAAGTGGCCACTCGAGGAACTGCACATTTTGGCACATTAGCTGTGGAGGTGGCTGTCCCTCAATAATACCCTGTTGAAGATTACTTCCATTAGTTTTTCCCATTTGCTGAATTTGATCTCCATAGCTCTCATGCAAGGAAAAAAAGGGAGTAGAGAGCTCAGACCCAGTGAAAATCATCATCTTATAACTGGAAGTGTGTAAAATACGGCAGGTAGTTTGCAGTAGAAGATAAATGACACGGCGCACTGTGTAAATTTGAATCTCTGGTTTAAATTCTTCATGAATAATAAATGTTAAAAGTGAGAGGAGGGTGGCTGTTACCGATATTAAATGTAACTTTAGAGCTTCTTTTTAAATAAAGCCAACTGCTGAATCATTGACACACAGCATGATTTTTAAAAAAAGGGGGATGTTCTCTTCTTCTCTTGTTGTTTTCTCTGTTGCAGGGTCTGATCCTGCACCAGCTGCAGCGTTACAGTCTGTCGGAAAAGGTGCTGAGAGACGCCGTGCAGGTGAACAGGTGAGTTTGTTTGTGTTTAAACATGGTAATGTTTGTACGTTTTCTTCTTTAAGGCACCTGTGGTTCAACATTTTTCTATTTCCTCACTTCTTCCTCTTTCCTTCCCACTTCCTCTTACATCCCTTTAATTTCTCCTCTTCTTTTACTTCTCCTCCCTCTTTCTATGCTGCTGTTCTCCTCTCATCCTTTTTTCTTCCTCTTCTTTTTTTCTTTGCTTTCCTCTCCTCGTATTTCCCATCTTCTCGCTTCCTCACTTCTCTCCTTGCCATCCCACTTTCCACCCATATCCCTCTACTCTCATCTCTTCTTCCTCCCCTTCTTTCCTTCTCATCTTCCATGTTTTTCCTCTCCACTATACTCTTTTCTCTACTCTTCCTTCCCCCCTTAAATTTGTTTCTGTTCTTCCTCTTGTGACCTCTTCATCCTTCTGTCCTCCTCAGCACGGCTCACGATGTGTGGAACAGTCTTGGCGAGGTGTTGCAGGCTCAGGGAAACACTGCCGCCGCCACTGAGTGTTTTCTCACCGCCTTGGAGCTGGAAGCCAGCAGCCCCATCCTGCCCTTCACCATCATTCCCAGAGCGCTATGAGAAAAACGCAACACAGAGCATGCCTGCATGCCACTTCACAAACACACACACATGCACAGACCTGTGAAAAGGTGTACTGCCAAACCCTCACACACACATAAACTCAGAGTGTATATAGAAATGCAAAGAGTACAAATAAACAGGCTTCCCTCTGTCTACCCGTGCTTCCCACAATGCCTTTCTTGTGGCCACGTCTACGTGAGTGTGCGTGTCTCCTTCCCGCGCTGTGCGTTGTCTCCTTCGTCAGATTCCGTTCAAATCATTATTCTCAGAAGCCTGAAAGTTGTGTTTACATGTTGTTTAGTCCAAATACACACACATACACTCTGAGCAGTTTTAACATAAATGGATTAGATTTCCTTTAAAAGCCAAATATGCATTTACTTGGTACTGTTCACATCGATGCAGCAGAAAACAATCTTTCAAAAGTGGATGCAAGCGCCAAAACCTGTCCGTCCCACTCCCTTCCTGTTTTTTTGTTTTGTTTTGTTTTGTTTTGTTTTGTTTTGTTTTTTTTTTTTGTTTTCTTATGATGATTTACTGAGTTCAGCAAGGTGAGAGAGCACCATACAATTTAGAGCCACCAGTGGACCCTGTTTTCAGTGGGTTCATGTCTTCATTTTTAATCCCTCTCCCTGCCCTGCATCTTTTCTGCTTTCTGATAATTCATCAGATAAAACTCTGTGTAGTCTCTGTGTTCTGCCCTCACCTGGTTTAGTCAGTGATAAATATTGCTGTATGTATATGCTTGTGGTTTTTTTTTTTTTTTTTTTGTTTTTTAACACTACAAAAACTCAATCCCATTTTAGATGCACGCACAAACACTATATATCAGCAGCAGATCGAGCTGGGGGTCAAACCACTGAGTATTGCCTTCACTGTACTGTAGCCCTGCACCCGTGTTAGCATTGTTAAAATTTGAAGACAGGAACCCACTGTAGTAAATTCAGACTTCTGAGTGGTCAATGGTGTTTGACTCGACACTAAGATCATTTTCCAAAAGTATCTGTTCCACGTTTTGGTGCTTGTATCCATTCAGGAAAGATGCTCGTGTAATGTTATCTGCATCTGCATGGAGGGGGATCGTTGTTACTGTATACCTGGCTCAGGATCAGCCAGGTCTTTAAGGTATCCAGCGGAGCATCGACGGACTTTCACTGAGAAATAAATCGGTGTAAATGCCAAACCTCGGGTTGCATTCGCCCTCACGAGAAATCTGATTTCCTGCAGCTGATCTTAAAGTGTTTTTGTGAAGTTTTTAAGTGAAAAAATCAAAGTGCCACCTGGAGCAACTCAAACAGCAACAACATATAATCTGTGGAAAACTGTTGGAATCTGTGCCACATCTTTCCTCCAGAAATCAGATTTCCTTGTTGAGCGCAAATGCACCCGCAGTGATTGTGTTGTCTTTGTGTCCCATCACCAGATTAATATTTTTATTTCGTTTTTGATTATAAATACAAAGAATTATTGCTGTATATGTCATTGTTCCACTAGTGTATTATTATTATTTTAGAGAGTAAATTATAACTATTTTCTGGAGAATGATGTTGCTGAGAGAGAGCGAGGTATGAAAGGACATCCTCCTGAGCTCAGGCAGTGAGTCCTTTGTGCTGTAAATGAATGATTATGAAGACCAAGATAATAAAAGTGGATAAAAAGATGATGTCTGATGCTCTCTGGTTCTCGTGTGTGTGTGTGTGTGTGTGTGTGTGTGTGGTACTCCTCCTGGCAGCGACCTTGGGGTCGGCGGTGTGTGTTACTTTCTCAGGTGTGTGTCTGTCAGCAAATCGACGCGTGCTCCTTTGTGTGGTTTTTATCAGAGGATTACAGCGCTGACAGGTTTTGTCCTGGAGTGCCAGGAAGCCCCCGCTCGGTCTCTCCCGCCCGCCCAGTCCTGAGGTCTCTGCTGGACTCTCAGGTGTCACTAGAGGTTAATCTCTCATAAAGGTCATCACCAGGGTCCAGGTGTAAACGTTTGCACAATTTCTGCAGTTACTGCCACAATTTCAGTTTAAAAATGACACAAAGTACTTGCTCACTAGGGTTTCTTATTATTGGTTAGTGCACAAAATGAAGCTGGTTGTAATTTGTTTCAATTGTCCAAAAATGAAACTGCAGTCCCTCTAATGGCCACCTGAGGCTGGCTCCAAATGTGAGTCCATCAACAGGACAATAACTAAATAAAAGCGAATGCATGAGGGCATAATGCACTGATGCTTTCATCAACGAATAAAAGCAAGATGACAATATTCTCGAATGACGAAATCCAATCTAGAACTAATTAAGTTGTGTAGAAAGGCGGGACAAGTTTGGAAGTGGTCCAATCAGAAATAATCTCTATGTGCATTAAGGTTAGGCAGCAGCAGATTTGATCTGCTCCTGGGAAACAGTACAACAGGCCCAGTGTTTCTCATGAAAATACAACAAAATGAACATTTAAGGAAAATAAGACTCATTGTAAACCATGTGGAGCAATTGATAAAGACACAAACTTTACACTCACATTTAGTCTGCTATAAACTTATCATGTTTAGTCGGCTAAAACTGAAAGAATTTAGATGCCTAAATTATAACTAAAACTAAATCAAAACCCCCTGGCAACCACAGGTCACTAAGAAAAAATGTGTACTCTTCGACCAGTTGCCAAGTGGTTGCTGGCGGTTGCTAGGTGGCCACGGTCACCTGCAGTCTGCATGAGTATGATGCGAACTTGTCTGCAAACACCGCTGCAGCAATCATATTTCTAAACGAAGGGTGTTTACTTTGAAGGCGAATGATCTTTTTCCAAGGTTTGCTGCCACTCAGAGACTAGTTGGCAAGTGTTTGGAGGTAAAGTTAAGCCAATCTACTAGCAACCAAAGCAGTCACAAGGAAATAAGCCAGCAGCCACTCCCCAACCAGTCAGGGGAATACACATTTTTCCCTAGTGACCAGAACTTGCCAGGAAGTTGTCATCCGGTTTGACTCGCTTCTGTAGTCAGCCTCTAGTGGCCACTAGAAGAAGTCCAGTTGCTGGAAGTTGCCGCAGCTAGTCTGAGGCTTTAGGAAGGGCTGAAGCAATGATGCTGAAACTCTGCACAAGATAGGAAGTGAAATGTGATGCTTTTTATTTTTTGCATGCAGCTGTGAACAAATAAAAACATGATTATGTTTCAGTGCGTTGAGTTGTTGCTTTTACAAACATTTCTTGAATGCAAATGTGCAATGTGTGTGAGAGTGTGTGTGTGTGTAGGGTGTCAGAGGGACTTTTCCAGATCGCCCAGAATGTCTTGTCTGCAGATGAAGAGCTGTTGCTAGGCAACAGAGCCAGGGACAGGATGGGCAAAACAGAACGAGAGGAGGGAGCAGAAAACTGTGGGAGCTGGAGGAAAGAGTGGGAGAAGGAATTGGAGGGGGGAGGGGGGGCTTGAGCCATGATGAAGACGACTTGTATGAGGAGGTCAAAATGAAAAGCTTCATCTTGAATATTTAAGACTGAGGTGGCGATTGTGGGATTGCAGAGGAGCAGACAGGGGGACGGGGAAGTGTAGGAGGTGTTGGATGTATCCTCTGTCACACACAGAGTTAGTAGCTGGAGTTATGTAACAGTCTGAAGTGTATTAATACATCTTGCTGCTCTTTGCTTGCTATTAGTGAGCTGCCACTCCAGCATTAATAACGGGCTTTCCAGTGCAGAAGATTCTCCCCTCGCCTTCAGCTCTGCTGGCTCCAGATTGCTCTCATAAATATTTCAGCCTTTCACCTGACAGCCAGAAGAATGTAGTGAGGAGCGAGTGTCTGAGGGATTTACTTATATGGGGGTACTGCAGAAGACGAGGATTTTACTCATCTACCCCTCAGATGGAGGTTTAATCATTTAGTTCCCATTTTTGATTTTGTTTGTTTTCTTAAATTTCTGCTACATTTACAGGATTATGGTGGCCAGCTGATCACAACTACTCTATCATTACCAAAAAAACAAAACACATTTTTGCCAGGCACATCAGGCAGTGCTGTGATTTGCTTATACACAGAGGTCAGAACTGTTATTTATATGATTATTTCTGCTCCTAAGTTGGGGGTTTTAACATGAGTATCTATGGTCTTGCCTTGTGTTTTGCAGCCTAGTCTATAGCCTATGGTGCCATCTGCTAATCTGAGTCACTAAAAAGGAGTGACAGTGCCCTATGAAGCATTTAGATTGGAAATGGCAAATAAAATCTCCCTATAGTACCCAGAATTGATCAGTTATGGTAAAAATAAACACAAATGTTTTGGTCAGGGCTAATACCCTCCATCCCTTAGAGTGAGGACCTCAAACATTTGGTAGTCCTCATATCAGAGCTGGCACCGGGATGGACCCTGGACAAACTGGAGAGATAACATGTGTCAGCTAGCCTGGAAACACCTCTGTATTCCCCTGGATCAGCCGAGGGAAGTAGGACCTGGCCCAAAGAACTGGTAGATGACTGAATGGATGGTTCACTAGTGGATTTGTAAAATATACATTCATTAACAGTTGATTTTCTTAGACTTTATTTACCTTCAATGGTCTGGCAATAAATGAATGTGGGTTTACTAACGAGTCAGTGAAGTAAGACTGAAACAAAACATCACAAACTGAAGCCAACAGCTGACGTGACTTTCTAGCCAATAATGGAAGTGTAAGTTGATAAAGCCACCCTGTTATCGATATATGGCTCCCAAACACCATCTTTTTTTTTTTTTTTTATACAGTCCATGGTTGCATCCTTTTATCACCGTCTTGTGCTTTCGCAGAAAGTAGTTTTTGTTAATCTCATCCTAAAATATGTTAGGTGGGTTTCAGAGTCTGTGCTCACAGTAAGACATCACACCGATCACCAATGAGTCATTTTAAAGCAGTACGTCCCCCACAGAGTTGCAGGAAAACACACAAGTCAGCTTTAAAAAAAAAAAAAAAAAAAAAAAAAAACACAAAACAAAAAAACCCACACACACAAAGTGGCATCTCAGTTCATGTTTGTGTTTTTATTGGAAAAACAAAATGTAAAGACGAGCATGTACATCTTGGAATGCAGATCAACTGAACCAAACAGAACAGCTGGACTGGGCCGGGCCTCGCCGCACCCATACACACACCCACACGCACGCACGCACACGCACAAACAGAAGATAGAAACACCGCAAAGCACCGACCCCCGTCCCCACTAAAGTGAACTTGTGTACACACACAGCATTTGAGGCAATGACATTTTATTCTTTCATCACTTCCTGTTAATCTAAAACCATTTGTTTACTGAATGTTGCGTCAAAAGCTGCTTGTGTACGTCGATCATCTTTAACCAACCGCCCTGAAACCCTACAACACACTCGCCGCCCAACATGGCTCAAAATCGTCACCCTGCCTTGAACAAAAGGTGAACACACGAAGGAAAAGTGACATGCCCGAAACACAAGATCTAAAATGACTTCTTATTTATTCTATTTTTATGCTTTTCTTAAAAATATCTGACTTCACTCAGGTAAGCAAACTGTGAAAGCTTCTTCCTTCGCTCAGCTAACCAACACCTCCTAGGCCGACCTGAGGACCACCGACTGCTTTCTCCTGCTGTGCTCTCGACGCTAACCCACGAAAAGCCTCATGCATGAAGAACAGAAATGAAAGAAAACAGGAAGTCGAGGAAGAAAGGCGATCGGCCGTCCCGAAACATCGCAGTGACGTCAGGAAGCCAGCTGCGCGGCGACCGCTCGGCTGTTGAGTTGAGATCTGATTGGGCAGCTCGGCGCTGAGATGGGAGAGGGGAGTGGGACGGAGAGGTGGGGGTACAAGCCAGTACATGCAGATTCAGTTAGTTTTTTTTTTTTCCTTTTTGTGAACTTGTTTAATATGGACAGATCTGAGATTTTGAACATTCAGTTTAAGTTGTTGATACAGAACAGTATGATTAAATGTAGATTTTTGCAATAAGAGGTAAGTGAAACTTTTGACGGATTCTTTGTCTTTAACGCGAGCCCAGTTCACTTGGCGGTCATCATCTGGACAAATTCTGTGGAGAACGAAGAGGCGGAGAAAGAAAAGCCATCAGGAATTATAACACAGCAAGCCTCAGGACCAATCAGAGCTCTGGAGCTTCTAATAACACTCATGACCAAGCTCACCTTCGTAGTTGACCTGTCCGTCCCCGTCGATGTCTGCTTCCCTGATCATCTCGTCTACTTCCTCGTCTGTCAGCTTCTCTCCCAGGTTAGTCATCACATGACGCAGCTCTGCTGCACTGATGTAGCCATTTCCATCCTGACAAAGAGATGGGGAAAAGTGATCAGACCAACACGCGTGCCATTTCAGTGTTTCTCCGCATATCTACTCTGGATTTGTGAGGCAGGAGGTCAAATCCAAAAAAAGATCCCGTTTTACTCTTCACCACATCCTCCAACGAGGAGCACGCTGGATTAGTTAAGAGTCATTTACAGTGAGGGAGCTGTGGCTTCATATCAGAAGTGTTGTTATGAAAAGGGAATTTTATTTTGAAAACTGACTGGCCACTTCCTTCATTCCTATTTCTGGCTTCCTGCTTTGAATATGACATGAGGCGAGTCAGTTTCCCCACACAGACTTAAGTCGAGTCGTTTAAATGCTTCAAATGCATCGGGACGAGTGCTGAGAACACACCGAGGGCTCGTATGGAAGTTTTTTTCCCCCACAAGAATTTACCAGCTCTTTTCTACTCTTCTTTACAACAGGATTTCTATAAAGACCTACGCAATTTCTCTTGTTTCCAGTGACTGGAAATGGCTAGGAAAAGCAGCACAGTATGCCATCTTTCATAAATTTCCAACCATCAGAAATTAGACCGCGAGTGCCACCGATTGTTGGAGTGTTCTGATACCTTGCAAAGTGCCTTGATGCAGCTGTTATACTGACTGCAGCATTCATACGTCAAAATATGTATGAAAAACACTTAAACCAGGCCCACCTTATCAAAGACTCTGAATGCCTCCCTGATCTCCTCCTCACTGTCAGTGTCCTTCATCTTCCTCGCCATCATTGTCAGGAACTCGGGGAAGTCGATGGTCCCGTTGCCTAGGAGTAGGAGGTAAATATGACTCATCATTGATAAAAGGGTTATTTAAAAAAAGACAAGTTAGACAGATGAATCCTTCCCCCGTGTCGAGGGAGGACAGCAGCGTACCATCAGCATCCACCTCGTTGATCATATCCTGGAGTTCTGCCTCGGTCGGGTTTTGACCCAGTGACCTCATGACAGTGCCCAGCTCCTTCGTGGTAATGGTACCATCTCCGTCTTTATCGAACAGGGAGAAAGCCTCCTTGAACTCTGAACAGGCAAACAAAGAGAAGAAGAAAGGACATTTACACTGCAGCTGTAAAGACGCGAATAAAATTAGAAGTGTTTTATGGCATCACCTTACCAGCAATCTGCTCTTCTGTTAGTTGGTCAGCCTAAAAAAACAAAACAAAAACACCAAAGAGTGAATTAATATGCTATGTTATTACCAAGATTGATTAAGAAAAAAAAAGAAATCCAATACAATCGTTTTGGTTCAACAAACTAAGCATTTTTTTTTTCTTTTAATGAGACTTGATTATCTTTTAAATTGAGATTAATCAGATACTGCCTCATCAGGCATCACAAACAGTGGTGAGAACTGCTTCTGTAAGCACTTTGTTGTGGTCGACTTGTGACATGCAAGCTTTGCCTGGCAGAACTCTTCATCTTCGGTCATCATCTTCACAGTTTACCATAGCTTACTGCTTTTACTGTCATTTAATGATCTAAAATTTCCTTATTTCGAAAGGCCCATTTTAAAACTCCAGGATTATGTTACTTTGAAAGAGAGAAAGAAAGACAAACTCCACACAACATCAACAAAAACACTGACAAGGCTTCAAGGCTTTTGATAATGACATTAGGAAGCAAATGCGGGGATTAATCAGGGATCTCATTACTTGAGTCCAACCTTTATATCATCAAAGTGGATATCTGTTAGGTCTGCCACCAGCTTCGCTGCTTTTGGTTCTGTTTTTTTCACATCCCTGCCTCCACCTCCTATTCCTCCATCCAGTCTTAACCCTCCAGGCCCTCTGCGCTGCTTCAGATCCACACCTCTTCCTGCTCCACCACCACCTCCTCCTCCAGTTTTCATGGTCAGCCCATCGAGCGCTCCCCGCACCATCACCAAGCCCTCAGCCAGGCACTCAGCCTGCTTGCTGGTCTGGACGCCTTGCTTTTTTACTTCAGCCAGCTCGGCTTTGGTTCTCTGCAGGCAGTTCCTCAGGTCCTGCATCTCTCTGACGAGGCCATCCATGCGGCTTGATGACGAGTCCATCAGCATCTGCAGGAAGGCCCTGTAGCTCCTCTCCTGCTGCTGGATCAGCTCTTTATAGTAGTGCTGCTGTTCGTCCAGGAGGTCATAAACGGTGGACAAGCTCACCAGCTCGTCTTCTGCTGGGTAGACGGCAATTTTCTTGGGCAGCATGACGAGTGGGTGATAGCAGGAAGGGCAGGAACTGGGAGGAATGGGTGGATGAAAAAAATGGTTAGACATCTATCCGTCGCTTCTGATTGGCAGAAAGGATGGAAGGAGGAGACTTTGCCATGTTTCTGAATAGTTACATATTCAGGAACATGGATTATAAGATGCTAAAAGATGTTTTTAGTTGTCCTGGATGGGCAGACGGATGCATCAGTCGTCTCGTCTTTCAGTCATTCCAGTGTAGATGGATGACAGAAGTTTTCCCCAGAGCAGAAAGAGTCAGCAGATTGGCACTGACCAGCCAGGTTGATGGAAAAGTTGCTCCACCTGTTGACGTTTTCCTGTGTGTCAGTCTCTCAGCCAAGCTTTCTATCCAAGTGACCAGGCACTGTTCTTCCCTGGCTTCAACTGCCTCCAACAACTTTGGAGAACCCCTCTCTTAGCAGTGTTTCAGCCTCCCCAACACATGGACATTCAAAACCTCCTGCGGAGGATCAACACATGAAGAGCAGCGGAACAAAGAAATCGAGGCTGGAGGAGGTCAGTGAAACTTATCAGTAAAATTGACGTTAGGTGTGTGAGAGTAACGGGGTCCAGACCAGGGGGGAGGTCATGAGAGTTCAGTGTGTGTGTGCGTCTCCACATGTATATGCTAATCTGTCACCTGTCATCTCACTGCTACATTTGCAGCTCCCAGGGAGGATCGGTTGGCTAGTCATCTGACCTCCTGCAAAGCATCATGGTTCACACCAGGTGGACCCCTCAGGAAGTTCCCCTTTCTCCACTTACTAATTTGTCCCCAAAGCAGGCCAAACTTACACCTTCTCCTCAATGCAGATGTTTTTTTTTTTTAATTTTCAGTTTGTTTCTAGATTAAACTTACTACAAAAACTGTCTAAGGTGCCAAAACTATCAAAATCTATACAGCTTTAGGGAATTCAGTTGCACTTTTGAATCACAAGGGTCATAAATAACAATAAGAGTGCCTGTAATTGATTACTACGTCTTCTACAATGAACATGTAGCTTGCAAAGGGGGAACAACAATAGGACATGCATCCTGTTCATTTGTTTAGTTTTCCATTCCATTAATATGATACAGGTATTGGGTTAATAAGCTATAATCCTCACTGGGAAGACAATATCAAGCCTGACCTCATCATTGCTTTGCTCGTGAAAGATCTTATCATCTTTATATTTGTTTTTGGATGAACTTTATTGTGTTCATGGGAAGAAATGGTAGTTTAGATAAAAGCTATAGAAATACAAAAATATTATCATGATATTAAGGCCCTAATTATTTAGCACAATTGCAGACTGGTTAACTAATTAGAAATCTATTTTTTAATAAAGTAGATTTCCTTGAACTTTGTGGATATGCTCAAAGGGAAAGCGAGAGGTCGGGCACATTAACAGCACTATCTACATGATCCTGTTTTAATAATAAAAACTGCCGGAAGCCAAACCTGAAACTGAAACTAAAATGATCAATTGCCTGATATCTGAATCAAAATATGCTGTGTACTCATGTGACCCAAGGGAAAGGCGGACACTAATGACGGCACTGATCTGTGTCAGGCCGAGCGATGGTTAACAAGCTGCTAACACCTCTAATATCCAGGCCAAATTCCTCTCAAGGCGCCTGGCAGTAGAGCCGCGTCAAGTATGAGGGCTCTATGATTTCCTTCTACAGCACCCATGGGTATTATTCTGAAATGTAAAATTAAACTCCGTGCAGATGGCTTTGATTAAAGCTGAACACAACAGCTTCTGTTCCCTGTACTTTGACAGTTAAAGTGAACTCATGATGGACATGTCATGCAAGACAAGTCTGTCTGCTTTTAAACGAATCCTGCATATGTAAGGAAGTACAAGGAAGTACAGCTTCAGCCTACTTCCTGTGTCAACTTTCTCACGTACGTAGCTATAGCAACCACAAACTAACCACAGGGTAATTTCCCCCGCAGGAAATGGCCTTGTAAAGCAGCTTTTAGAGGTCATTATTAGGTTCGGGGACTAGATAATTAAAGTACAAACTCTGGAGCTTGAATTACATCAACCAATCAGAAGCAAGACTGAAACAAACATTAACAATGTCAAATCTAAGATAAAGCCAACAGTCTTCACTGGGGGTCATTCGACTAACTTGAACCATTCAGGACCTGAAGCGATTTCCCCCCTCAAATTCTTTCTTAGAGGGTTGATCAGCGCCAGGTGGGCAGCTTGAAATAACAGGTGTGCACCTTGAACCTGAAGGCTGTTGGTTTGTGTTCCTTTTCAGATGCAGGCATCTCTCAGATGACTAATTTTTTTGGACATGATCTCACAATGACAAAAATAAACATTATGAAGAACAGCCAGAGTAAACTATATTCTGATCTACAGGCTGAAGAACGCCAGTCAACATCTGCACGCCTGTTCTCTATATGTCTAATACAGTAAATACACACACAGATACAGAGCTTTACATCTCCTGTGTCAAAACACTTTTTTTAAAACAAACACTACTAATTAATCCATTATGCAGCCCTAATAAAAACAAGCTGAAAAATCAAACGCTCCCCTTCTGTAAGGAGTTGTTTTTCTGCTTATTCCTACAGAAAAAAAATAAAAAGCCAAGTTCAGAGCCCTGTAGCCAATCCAAAAAAATTCAAATAAGAGAAGCTCCAACAACAATTATCTAACACTAACTTTAAATGTGCTACTGCAGAACAGGAATATGAAACGTAAGGCCAAGAAACACTCAAAACCGGCCCACTCAAGTAGGGCATAAACCTCTCCCAGTCGATGTGCAATGAGTTTGACTTCCCTGCTGCAGTGCTAACCAGGACAAAAGCTGCTACAACAGGTAAAGTGGAACTTTAATTACCTGGGACTGCTGTTTGCACTACTGTTAAGAGTCTGGGGTTTTTTGTTGTTTTTTTTTGCCCCTCACATAATTATATCATGCATATTTATATTTTTAGGCAGCAGTTTATGGTTGCATGTATTTGACTTCCTCTCTTTGAAGCCTAGACACATGCTAGCTTTATTATAGACTTTACACTGGGAAGTTCCACACCTTAATCTTATTTGTAGACATAATTTTACCTGATCGGACCGATATGTAAAGATTCACACTAGAAACTACAGCCAGAGTCATAAAAGAAAGAAATGTTTACAGTTTTATTTTAAATATGTTATTAATTATCATCAGACTACCTGGTTAGGTTAAGGTACTGTTTTAAGGTCAGGTAGTAGTACCTGGTTAGTTACCAGTTAGGTTATGGCACTCTTAAAAACCACCTGGTGAAGTTATGACACCAAAGAGAACTCTGTTAGGTTTAGGTAATAAGGGGTATTTGGTTAGGGTATTGGTTAGGGTATGCGGTTAGGGTATGCAGTAAAAACATAACCAGGCAAGTTACAACACTAAAAGCCACCCAGAGAGGTTTAGGTGCATTTATGTGCTTTAACCAAAAATGTTTTTTCAGTAAATGTTTTTTAAAAACATGACATCAAATACACACTGAACAAAAATATGAACTACAAAAGGATCAATTTTTATACTTAACAATAGGGTCCTGAATGTGTAAACGCAAGCAACTCCCTCCACAAGCTTTTTATACGACAAACCTGGGTGGGATGCTACCACTCCCCTGGAGACTGGCACAGTGCATTCATGGACACACAACCCAGGAACAGTGGTGTATGTGCGTGTTTAAATAGTATAAATAGTGTAACATGGTGCTTGCAGTGTGCATCCACTGCAGATCAGACTTTTCATCTAGGATCATCAATCTGTACTTAAAAATGTGACGTCAAAACAGGTCAAACACGTTTTATTCTACGCAAAGCGTATGCATGTATGTACACCATAACCTCTGGCCTAATTAGGACTATCAGCGGCTTTTACAATGGTTGCACGTTGGACTTTGACAGCTCTTATCTACAACTTAAGCTAACGCCTATGAAAATATGCACCCTTACATAAATGGTCTGAACATGAAGGGCAGATGTGCACCTTTATTTTACAGCTCCATGTCTCAGAATAATCAGCAGAGAGAGGCAACTCTCCTCCTGAGAAAATTAGCCATCCTTACATCCTTACTAAAAAATAGAAGAAAAGAAACCACCGGAAAATCAGACTATCGGCGAGGGGATCACTGTTAGCTGTGATGCTAACCAGCCAAAAGCTCCACCACAACTACCAACTGTGGCCACCTGTAACGAGTACTACCTCTCAGTTCTCAGTTTGTGAAGGTGCTTACGGCACCAAAATCTGCTGCAATTTCACAGAGTGGGGTCTTAAAAAGGGGGGGAGGAAAAAGCCGCGGTGGTAATAAACTGCTCCGCCCGCAGAGTCTCTGTCTAGTACCGCCACAGTATTAACGTTCGTCCCTGAGCGCTCTACTGCGGAGATATTTCAACCCCGCATCTGGCTTCCAGTCAAGTTCACACAGCTTAAATCCACACACATCTCAAGGCACGGCTGGTTAAAATACTCACCATGTCTGTGCGGAGTTCCAACAGCGGGTCTGCTAACGCTACGGGGGAACAGAGGGAAATGGACGGTCGCCACAGAGCAGGAGGGCTGGCTGCTGCTTGGGGGCGGGTACGCAGGACAAAGCACCGCCGCACAGCTCTCACGGTATTCCTCCGCAAAGACCCGTGAGTATGGCTCCCCGCGCTCGCTGCACGCGTTCATACGCACCATCTTGTCATTTTTAATTTAAATCCAGAGAAGTTAGGAGTTGGAATAACCGCACTTAGTTAGAAATCAGGAAGGAAATCAAAGTGGAACTGTTTTTCAATTGAATGGTAAGGTCTATATTATTACAATGCTTGGGTAGGCTGGTGGTGTTGGGAGTACATATACTTTAGGAAAGGATGTGATACAAGAGGTCCAGGCTTCGTTTCTTTTTATTTTGCCAGGAAAATAGGAAACGGCTTCGGAAATTTAATGAAACATGTGCAAATATGCACAAAAATATAGTACACAAGTCTTGTCCTGTCTTCCTCCATTTGCCACTAGCCAGTCATGGCAGATGGCTGCCCCTCCCTGAGCATGGTTCTGCTAGTGGTTTCTTCCTGTTGAAAGGGAGTTTTTCCTTCCCAAGGTCGCTAAATGTTTGCTGATGGGGGGGGTAGACACTCACTGTTGTACCTCTCTATTCTGTACATATTGACAAACACTCCAAAAGACCAGTTGTGTAATTTTGTTCTGTTTCTCTTCATTAAGAATAACTTCTTGACAGCCAATCTTCCACAGAGACCGTTTCTGATAACGCTTTAATGAACAGGAGATGGATCTACTGAAGCTCCAGATGCATCTCTCAGGTCCTGTGTTAGGTCTTTACTGGATTTTTTGTTCCCCTGTTTCTTAAATACTTGACTCTTGGATATGGTTCATCTGCTGTAGATATTTTTTTAAGGTCTGCACTTCTTCTCTTGTCTTTGACTTGTCCTATTCTCTCATTATTTTCTAAGGAACCACAATGCTGAGATGCCTAAAGATACAAATGATCTGTAGACACAACACTGGTCTGGTTCATCCTGTGAGTGAGGTGCCTTTTCATCCTTGAATGATTCACTGCTCAGTATTGAGTGGCTTGATAAACAAGTAAAATGTGTTATTTTGAAAATGGTCAGGTACAAACAGCCAATGTCCAAAGAAAACAAGAAAGATCTTCAGAAACTCTGGAGAACTATAACTTAACTGTCAATGTAAATGTGCTTTTGCAGAACATTTGCTGCTTGAGTTTCAAAATTTAAATGTAGGAATAACATAAAATTTTGCTTTTTAAATGACTATAAGGACTTTTTTTTATGTATTTAAAACATGAATGTGAATGACAAATATGCTGTAGGCTTTAAATTTTTTAAGTGGGACACCTGGTCACCCTAGTTGCAGGAAATGTTGAGCTTTAAGTATCCATCACCTGGACATGGTATGTTATTTCACCATATTTGACAATGTGGTAGAGCCGGGGGATCATAGCACTGAGCTTACATCATGGTGGATGACCCACTCTACCTGTTAAACCACAACCACTCATATGCTGCTCTCACACCACATTTCTTATTGTGTGACAAAAGATCACGCTCCAGGAAATAGGGGGGAAAAAATGCTACAGCCTGAAAAGAAATGGTAAACATAGATAGATGTAGCTTCTGGCTCTGCAAAGTGGCGTTCTCATGAAGTCTCCCAAAACCATTCTTTCATTATACTGGCCACCAGGGCGGGATACCTGTGATTGACTTAATATCCCATTTCGGGTCATCACTAATAAAACGTTTGGTCAATTTTTGTAAAGTTTGGTTACTCTGAAAGGAGGATTATGCAGTACATTCTCATGGACATTAGCAAAGGCAGTGCCAAAATGCCTTAAACATTTTGCAATGGTCACCTACTGGAAAAGTTAGAAACATCTTCATGGCCTCAGTTGCTTTTTTCAGGTCACAATGGAAAAAAAAATTACTTTGGAAACTTTAAAGATTACCAGGATGATTATCCACAACATGAGTTTGCAGTGTACCTGGTTTACACTCATATCTACCGCTCGGGTGTCACGTCTGATTTCAACACACTAGCATGTTCAGATTACCAAGTTTAGAGGAGAAATAAACATATTTACCGCACAATACAGACCATCAAGTCTTAATTTGGGATCTAATTAATTAAATGTAATTAATTACACATGGTGAGGTTAATGTTAACTAGTGAAACCAGCAGGACTGGCCTCATGTGTCAGTCAAGCTTCACTTTCCTCCCATTAGTTATTGCTGTAATACTAAAAAACATTTAAATCAGCATGTTACCTGCCCACTTTTTGCCATCGCCACCAAATACAGGTTAAGGTTTAATTATTATTTTTTTAATTGCAGTTAAAAAAAAAATTACAAAATAACATTGCTAACAAGCATAGCATGGTATGTGTTTTGGTGTTGTTTATGGCCATTAATTATTTTCTGTATTTACTTTAGGGTTAGATGGAACAATGGCGCTTACTTAATTTTCCAACAGCTGGTTACGTGAATATGTGGATCTTATATCGTTTGGCTTTAAACATTAGTCTGCCCACTGCACAAAACTTGCAGTTTCACTCTGCACAATTTGACTGTTTAAGAGCATCGACAGTCCCATTAGGTTGAGGCATCAGTTGGTGAGTCAGCCCAGACATTTCAAATGTCATCTGTCACGAGAATAATGAGAGGAGCTTTCTGAATATGGTTTGCTGTTTTCAAAATGTAAAAAAGGCTTAAAACATTAGTTTTTTCCTTTTATGCTGAAGCCACTGGAATGATTTCTACATATGGTTTTGGATTGCTCTGTATTTATTGGTCACATTAACACATATTAAAGTGATTAGGAATAGTACTGCAGGTTATGTATATGCAGAAATAATATACTTACATTTTCATCACATAATTTAGGAGTTGCCAGCCTACATTTTTGGCTTTGAGAAACTCTCTATTAAATCTTATCCAGTCTATTTAAAATGATACTTTATCCAGGATACTTAGAGTGCTGTTACCTGTCAGCACCTGTCCACTCTCCAATTAAATAAAAACCTCTTTATGGCGTCCCTTCAATCTCAAGGTAGTTTCTCTTTTACATATATTTACATTTAAGGCAAAATTAATGTCATCTGGCGATCTATTGGCGTCATTATGTTTCATGACAATTAAAAATATTAAAAAATATATCAATATCAATAATTATTATGACCTCAATAACGCGGCACTAACACGCTAGCTCGGCCGCGCAGAAACTGACGGACTACTTTGTGTAACGATCTTTTATACAGGCGGAAGGATACGCTCTAAACAGCGCGGCTGACGGCACTGGGTACAGTTGCAGTTTTGATTTTGAGAGCCGGATTCTGATTGGACAGCGCGGACCCGCAATGTGCTGCACGCTGTAAGGAGGCTGCTGATTGGCAGGAGGGGATCTGCAATGCGTCAAACCACAACGCGTCTCCACCGCAGTTGTAGACAGACCGGAAGGCGGGTAAGATCTGCCAGGTAGTTTACAGGTGTGTGGCAAGCAGAAATTAAGACGTGTTATCCTCTTTTTATTTAAAATTGCACTTTTAAATGTATTTGTAACAAAGTTTGTTGTACAATTATTGAGTAATAGAATAAAACTGATATCCACCTGAAAGTTAAAACTGTCTGCATGAATGTTTTGTTTGTTTTCTGACTCTGTTTGAAAAACTAATTGCCCCCTGCTTTTAAATCATGAATTAACTGTGATTAACAACATTTAACACAAGTTAAATTTTACGAACCACACTCAAGAGAAGTAGACTAAAGATGTCAAAAATATGTATTGGTGTCACTTTCCCATATATTTATCATCATGTCACATTTTAAAGAAACCAAGTAACATACATCTATCAGTCTGGAAATAGTTATAAAGTTTATAAAGTCTAAAATTTTTTGGACTCCAGCAAACACCGGAACAAGTCTTCATAAGTTAGATAGTATCTTAGCCCCAATATCAGGGGCTAAGACTCTGCACAGGTGCGTTTAAAACGACTCCAACAGCAGCAGTAAAGGTAGAAATAGGAGAAATGCCATTAGAAATCAGAAGAGAGCAGTTAACACTGAACTACTGGGACATGGTCAAGATCTTTCAACAAAAACTATTCTCCAACCCTGCTGGGAAAAAGAGAAAAGAGAATTGAAGAGCTTTGGGTGAACAGTGAGGCAGGAAGCAGCTGAACTTAATCTGGACAACATCAGCATGAATCATTACCTGTAATACCACCATGGATACTCCCTGATGCTGTAGCAGATTTCAAACTATTGGACAAAAAGAACAAGAATGGGGGTTTTATATTAAACTCACATACAGTGTAGACATACAAGTTATGTCAAAATCTACACAGATGCATCAAGGAATTCATCCAACCAAAGTGGGACAGTATTTATTGTTCCTGAGTTTAATGTCAAAGTAAGGAAAAGGATCAGTGACGGACTATCAGTGTATAGTTTCAATACTGTTAGCTGTCCAGTGGATTGAAGATGCAAGACCACTAAGATCTGTGATATGCTCAGACTCGAATTCAAGACAGTCACTCAGCATATAGAGAAGAAGAAACAATAGAGCATGTTTTAATGCACTGTCAGAAACATGATGCCAAAAGAAGACAACTGATCAAAAACCTTGGTGATATGAAAGTGAAACTGGACTTAGTTGATTTATTTTGTAAGAAGTTGAAAAGTGAAAGTTATCAGGCCATATTTTTTTTAAGGCAGACTAATTTGTTTGGGGGGGATTTGAATTATCGATTTTTTAAATGTTTTTATATATATATATTTTTTTTTTATTTTACTTTTTCTTTCTTTTTTTTTTTTTTTTTTTTTTTTTTTTTTTTTTTTTTTTTTTTTTACATTTTGGTCCACGCTCCACACCAAATGGTGGCGGTAATGCAACATTTTGCTGTTTGCCAACCCCCAATAAATAATATAGAGAATAAGAAGACTAGAAAACTTCAGTGGGATGTTTTTGTCCACAAATGGAGAAAACTTGGGACCGTGGTGAACCTTCCCAGAAGTGTCCGGTCTACCAAAATTACTCCAACATGGACAGCTAATCCAGGTGGTCACAGAAGAACCCATAGTAAAATCTGAAGAACATCTAATGGGGGAGTTTCATGGCAAAAAGCAGTGCTGACCAAAAAGAAGACAAAAATTCATCTCACATTTGCCCAAAAAGATCTTCAAAATGTACGAGACTTTGGGGAAGATATTTGGTAAAATCTGAGGTTTTTGGAATGGTTGAATCTCATTACATCAGACACAAATCTAACAAAACATTTTATCACAAGAACACAGCAACAGTCAAACATCGTGGGGATAGTTCAGTGGTCTGAGGCTACTTAAGTGGTTCAGGACCTGAACAACTTAATTGATGGAGTCATGAATTCTGCTCTCTGCCAGAAAATCCTAAAGGAGATCATCATTTTGTTTCCTTATGCTCATAAACTGTGTTACCCTGCAAGAGTAGTAATGGGTAGATGACGTCTCATGGAGTGTGTGAAACCTTACTGTGTCGACACTGTGTTAGTGTGCTGCTCAATAGCGACATCTGCTGGATATTAAAAATAATCCCATGCAGCTCGGATTCAAAGGAGCTTGCAAAGAAAGATCGGATAAAAAAGTGTGGAGAGACTGAAACAGCTAACTGTAAAAGTATGTCAAATGTAGATTTAACAGAAATCTTTGTTGCAAAGAAATGTAAGTAAAAAAATGTGAAATAAAAGTGAGTTTTGTTGGGAAAAATACATGCTTGTGACAGTGGGAGTGGTTGTGTATTTGTAAGTGAGGGGTAAAGGCACAGTTTACACAATTTTTATTAAAAATGTGACGTTTTTGTAATATGTTGGGACCAAGGTGAAAGTGGTTATGCACACTTTACATCTCTTTCTCATACCTTTCTGAAAGGGAAGGTCAAGGAGGTGAAGCAGCTTCTGAACCCCTCATCTTCTATAAAGTTATGCGGCTGACAGTATTTAATGATCATGTTCAGCACAGCCTGCTTGCTTTCTAGAAATTTAGACCCCAAAATGGAAATATATGTCTCCCAATCTACAGACTTTAAACACCATTTCTGCACACACCCTGTATCACACTCCTCTATACTCAGTTCTATGTATCAGTCCATTACAGGATAGTGGTCACCTCCTACAAACACCTGCAAGTGAATCTGACACTAATGTGTGATTGTCCTTCCAAAGAGACGCCAGATCTGCTTGACCACCTGAGGATTGATGATCTTATTAAAAAAAAAACACCAGGCATGTTGCCAAGGGACTGTAAAAGATACCCTGGGCAACATTCAGACAATGCCTGCAGATGCTGGGGTTAATGGCATCTTTATTGGCAATCATGCCACTAGGTGGACTGCATATGAGGGAGCGTCAGAGATGGGTTACATCACTGAACCTTTGCCAAAAGCGCCACATCAGAGTGACAACAGACTGCGCCGCAGCACTTACACCACTGGAGAAATCCCACAACCAGGAAGGTGGAGACTATGCCTGTCTCATAGGCTGGAGAGCCACACATGAGGGTAGAGTAAACCAATATTTAAAAACAGGAATTATCTGATATATGACGCTAAAATTTACAGCAATCATTATAAACGTTAAACTTTTCTACTGTGAACAGGTGAGCAGAAGGTTTGGTTTTGACACAGAATGATCACTATATCAAATTATACTGTAATAAATTAAAATACAAGTACTGATGACCAGAGTACACATATGCTACACTTTTTTAATTTGTGGTTGACATCAAGAAAAGACAACAAAAGTCACCTTGTTTTTAATTTTGATTTCTTTTTTTTATTTCATTATAGTGCAAATTAACTTGGATGAGTGACGAAACGTTTCTCCCACAAAACGCTACGTCCAGATGAACAGAATCAACTTTTGGAGATTTACTTTCCTGGATGATTAAGAATGCATCAAGACCAGTTTTTGGATAATTTCTGCTTCAAGATTTTGAGAGAAGCAAGGCAGTGGAAAAGTCAAGGTCTTTAGTCATCGCTGCCCTTAAAACAGCATCTGAAGGGATACATAATAGCTCTTCCCACTGCTCCAAAGAACCTGGCAATTTTGGACTTTTGTGGAGGACTTGTGAGGACACCCAAATTGATTTTCAAATGCTTCAAAATAGCCTCATCAAATGAACTATCACCTGCCCAAGCAGCATTCATGACCTGTTCTATGGAGCCAAACTCCTTGATGAGTCCTTTAAACAATTTTTTGGTCAATTGACTCACATTCTTGTCCAGATTTGTTATAGACTCCTCAATGCTGATTTCAGGTTGCACCAAGTTCTTGACATGTTCAATAATGTCTTCTAAGTTTTTGTTAGCTAATGAAAGCAGAGGCTTTTTTAGGCTCTTTTTGTACTGAGCCATGAGTCTAGCTACACTCAAAAAAATGAAACGTTGACTTTAATTAAAATTATTTTGTCAACAGGTTCCACGAAATTGAATTATGTTAGTTTAAAGCAAAAATCTTTAGTTCATCTAATTTAAAAAAACTACTTAAGATTAACAAGACATATTTAAGACTAACTAAATCAAGTTATGTTGTATGAACATAGATGATATATTTTCAGGTTAGATAGTTTAGATTAGTTACTTCAACACATTTCTTATTTGGGTTGCTGTTTTCAAAATGTAAAAAAGGCTTGAAACATTAGTTTTTCCTTTTATGCTGAAGCCACTGGAATGATTTCTACATAGGTGTTTGGATTGCTCTGTATTTATTGGTCACATTAACACATATTAAGGTGATTAGGAATAGTACTGCAGGTTATGTATATGCAGAAATAATATACTACATTTTTCATCACATAATTTAGGAGTTGCCAGCCTACATTTTTGGCTTTGAGAAACTCCCTATTAAATCTTATCCAGTCTATTTAAAATGATACTTTATCCAGGATCTTAGAGTGCTGTTACCTGTCAGCACCTGTCCACTCTCCAATTAAATAAAAACCTCTTTATGGCGTCCCTCAATCTCAAGGTAGTTTTCTCTTTTACATATATTTACATTTAAGGCAAAATTAATGTCATCTGGCGATCTATTGGCGTCATTATGTTTCATGACAATTAAAAATATAAAAAATATATCAATATCAATATATTATGACCTCAATAACGCGGCACTAAAACGCTAGCTCGGCCGCGCAGAAACTGACGGACTACTTGTGTAACGATCTTTTATACAGGGGAAGGATACGCTCTAAACAGCGCGGCGGACGGCACTGGGTACAGTTGCAGTTTGATTTTGAGAGCGGATTCTGATTGGACAGCGCGGACCCGCAATGTGCTGCAGCTGTAAGGAGGCTGCTGATTGGCAGGAGGGGATCTGCAATGCGTCAAACCACAACGCGTCTCCACCGCAGTTGTAGACAGACCGGAAGGCGGGTAAGATCTGCCAGGTAGTTTACAGGTGTGTGGCAAGCAGAAATTAAGACGTGTTATCCTCTTTTTATTTAAAATTGCACTTTAAATGTATTTGTAACAAAGTTTGTTGTACAATTATTGAGTAATAGAATAAAACTGATATCCACCTGAAAGTTAAAACTGTCTGCATGAATGTTTTGTTTGTTTTCTGACTCTGTTTGAAAAACTAATTGCCCCTGCTTTTAAATCATGAATTAACTGTGATTAACAACATTAACACAAGTTAAATTTTACGAACCACACTCAAGAGAAGTAGACTAAAGATGTCAAAAATATGTATTGGGGTCACTTTCCCATATATTATCATCATGTCACATTTAAAGAAACCAAGTAACATACATCTATCAGTCTGGAAATAGTTATAAAGTTTATAAAGTCTAAAATTTTTTGGACTCCAGCAAACACCGGAACAAGTCTCATAAGTTAGATAGTATCTTAGCCCCAATATCAGGGGCTAAGACTCTGCACAGGTGCGTTTAAACGACTCCAACAGCAGCAGTAAAGGTAGAAATAGGAGAAATGCCATAGAAATCAGAAGAGAGCAGTTAACACTGAACTACTGGGACATGGTCAAGATCTTTCAACAAAAACTATTCTCCAACCCGGCTGGGAAAAAGAGAAAGAGAATTGAAGAGCTTTGGGTGAACAGTGAGGCAGGAAGCAGCTGAACTTAATCTGGACAACATCAGCATGAATCAATACCTGTAATACCACCATGGATACTCCCTGATGCTGTAGCAGATTTCAAACATTGGACAAAAAGAACAAGAAGGGGGTTATATTAAACTCACATACAGTGTAGACATACAAGTTATGTCAAATCTACACAGATGCATCAAGGAATTCATCCAACCAAAGTGGGACAGTATTTATTGTTCCTGAGTTTAATGTCAAAGAGGAAAAGGATCAGTGACGGATCAGTGTATAGTTTCAATACTGTTAGCTGTCCAGTGGATTGAAGATGCAAGACCACTAAGATCTGTGATATGCTCAGACTCGAATTCAAGACAGTCACTCAGCATAGAGAAGAGAAGAAACAATAGAGCATGTTTTTAATGCACTGTCAGAAACATGATGCCAAAAGAAGACAACTGATCAAAAACCTTGGTGATATGAAAGTGAAACTGGACTTAGTTGATTTATTTTGTAAGAAGTTGAAAAGTGAAAGTTATCAGGCCATATTTTTTTTAAGGCAGACTAATTTGTTTGGGGGGGATTTGAATTATCGATTTTTAAATGTTTTTTAATAATATATTTTTTTTTTATTTTACTTTTCTTTCTTTTCTTTTTTTTTTTTTTTTTTTTTTTTTTTTTTTTTTTTTTTTTTTACATTTTGGTCCACGCTCCACACCAAATGGTGGCGGTAATGCAACATTTTGCTGTTGCCAACCCCCAATAAATAATATAGAGAATAAGAAGACTAGAAACTTCAGTGGGATGTTTGTCCACAAATGGAGAAAACTTGGGACCGTGGTGAACCTTCCCAGAAGTGTCCGGTCTACCAAAATTACTCCAACATGGACAGCTAATCCAGGTGGTCACAGAAGAACCCATAGTAAAATCTGAAGAACATCTAATGGGGGAGTTTCATGGCAAAAAGGAAGGAAATCAAAGTGGAACTGTTTTTCAATTGAATGGTAAGGTCTATATTATTACAATGCTTGGGTAGGCTGGTGGTGTTGGGAGTACATATACTTTAGGAAAGGATGTGATACAAGAGGTCCAGGCTTCGTTTCTTTTTATTTTGCCAGGAAAATAGGAAACGGCTTCGGAAATTTAATGAAACATGTGCAAATATGCACAAAAATATAGTACACAAGTCTTGTCCTGTCTTCCTCCATTTGCCACTAGCCAGTCATGGCAGATGGCTGCCCCCTCCCTGAGCATGGTTCTGCTAGTGGTTTCTTCCTGTTTGAAAGGGAGTTTTTCCTTCCCAAGGTCGCTAAATGTTTGCTGATGGGGGGTAGACACTCACTGTTGTACCTCTCTATTCTGTACATATTGACAAACACTCCAAAAGACCAGTTGTGTAATTTTTGTTCTGTTTCTCTTCATTAAGAATAACTTCTTGACAGCCAATCTTCCACAGAGACCGTTTCTGATAACGCTTTAATGAACAGGAGATGGATCTACTGAAGCTCCAGATGCATCTCTCAGGTCCTGTGTTAGGTCTTACTGGATTTTTTGCTTCCCCTGTTTCTTAAATACTTGACTCTTGGATTATGGTTCATCTGCTGTAGATATTTTAAGGTCTGCACTTCTTCTCTTGTCTTTGACTTGTCCTCTTCTCTCATTATTTTCTAAGGAACCACAATTGCTGAGATGCCTAAAGATACAAATGATCCTGTAGACACAACACTGGTCTGTTCATCCTGTGAGTTGAGGTGCCTTTTCATCCTGAATGATCACTGCTCGAGTATTGAGTGGCTTGAATAAACAAGTAAAATGTGTTATTTTGAAAATGGTCAGGTACAAACAGCCCAATGTCCAAAGAAAACAAGAAAGATCTTCAGAAACTCTGGGGAGAACTATAACTTAATGTCAATGTAAATGTGCTTTTGCAGAACATTTGCTGCTTGAGTTTCAAAATTTAAATGTAGGAATAACATAAATTTTGCTTTTTAAATGACTATAAGGACTTTTTTTTATGTATTTAAAACATGAATGTGAATGACAAATATGCTGTAGGCTTTAAAATTTTTTAAGTGGGAACACCTGGTCACCCTAGTTGCAGGAAATGTGAGCTTTAAGTATCCATCACCTGGACATGGTATGTTATTTCACCATATTGACAATGTGGTAGAGCCGGGGGATCATAGCACTGAGCTTACATCATGGTGGATGACCCACTCTACCTGTTAAACCACAACCACTCATATGCTGCTCTCACACCACATTTCTATTGTGTGACAAAAGATCACGCTCCAGGAAATAGGGGGGAAAAAATGCTACAGCCTGAAAGAAATGGTAAACATAGATAGATGTAGCTTCTGGCTCTGCAAAGTGGCGTTCTCATGAAGTCTCCCAAAACCATTCTTTCATTATACTGGCCACCAGGGCGGGATACCTGTGATTGACTTAATATCCATTTCGGGGTCATCACTAATAAAACGTTTGGTCAATTTTTGTAAGTTTGGTTACTCTGAAAGGAGATTATGCAGTACATTCTCATGGACATTAGCAAAGGCAGTGCCAAAATGCCTTAAACATTTTGCAATGGTCACCTACTGGAAAAGTTAGAAACATCTTCATGGCCTCAGTTGCTTTTTTCAGGTCACAATGGAAAAAAAAATTACTTTGGAAACTTTAAAGATTACCAGGATGATTATCCACAACATGAGTTTGCAGTGTACCTGGTTTACACTCATATCTACCGCTCGGGTGTCACGTCTGATTTCAACACACTAGCATGTTCAGATTACCAAGTTTAGAGGAGAAATAAACATATTTACCGCACAATACAGACCATCAAGTCTTAATTTGGGATCTAATTAATTAAATGTAATTAATTACACATGGTGAGGTTAATGTTAACTAGTGAAACCAGCAGGACTGGCCTCATGTGTCAGTCAAGCTTCACTTTCCTCCCATTAGTTATTGCTGTAATACTAAAAAACATTTAAATCAGCATGTTACCTGCCCACTTTTTGCCATCGCCACCAAATACAGGTTAAGGTTTAATTATTATTTTTTTAATTGCAGTTAAAAAAAAAATTACAAAATAACATTGCTCACAAGCATAACATGGTATGTGTTTGGGTGTTGTTTATGGCCATTAATTATTTTCTGTATTTACTTTAGGGTTAGATGGAACAATGGTGCTTACTTAATTTTCCAACAGCTGGTTACGTGAATATGTGGATCTTATATCGTTTGGCTTTAAACATTAGTCTGCCCACTGCACAAAACTTGCAGTTTCACTCTGCACAATTTGACTGTTTAAGAGCATCGACAGTCCCATTAGGTTGAGGCATCAGTTGGTGAGTCAGCCCAGACATTTCAAATGTCATCTGTCACAAGAATAATGAGAGGAGCTTTCTGAATATGGTTTGCTGTTTTCAAAATGTAAAAAAGGCTTAAAACATTAGTTTTTTCCTTTTATGCTGAAGCCACTGGAATGATTTCTACATATGGTTTTGGATTGCTCTGTATTTATTGGTCACATTAACACATATTAAAGTGATTAGGAATAGTACTGCAGGTTATGTATATGCAGAAATAATATACTTACATTTTCATCACATAATTTAGGAGTTGCCAGCCTACATTTTTGGCTTTGAGAAACTCTCTATTAAATCTTATCCAGTCAAGTATCCTGGCTAAAGTATCATTTTAAATAGAGTGCTGTTACCTGTCAGCACCTGTCCACTCTCCAATTAAATAAAAACCTCTTTATGGCGTCCCTTCAATCTCAAGGTGGTTTCTCTTTTACATATATTTACATTTAAGGCAAAATTAATGTCATCTGGCGATCTATTGGCGTCATTATGTTTCATGACAATTAAAAATATTAAAAAATATATCAATATCAATAATTATTATGACCTCAATAACGCGACACTAACACGCTAGCGCGGCCGCGCAGAAACTGACGGACTACTTTGTGTAACGATCTTTTATACAGGCGGAAGGATACGCTCTAAACAGCGCGGCTGACGGCACTGGGTACAGTTGCAGTTTTGATTTTGAGAGCCGGATTCTGATTGGACAGCGCGGACCCGCAATGTGCTGCACGCTGTAAGGAGGCTGCTGATTGGCAGGAGGGGATCTGCAATGCGTCAAACCACAACGCGTCTCCACCGCAGTTGTAGACAGACCGGAAGGCGGGTAAGATCTGCCAGGTAGTTTACAGGTGTGTGGCAAGCAGAAATTAAGACGTGTTATCCTCTTTTTATTTAAAATTGCACTTTTAAATGTATTTGTAACAAAGTTTGTTGTACAATTGTTGAGTAATAGAATAAAACTGATATCCACCTGAAAGTTAAAACTGTCTGCATGAATGTTTTGTTTGTTTTCTGACTCTGTTTGAAAAACTAATTGCCCCCTGCTTTTAAATCATGAATTAACTGTGATTAACAACACAAGTTAAATTTTACGAACCACACTCAAGAGAAGTAGACTAAAGATGTCAAAAATATGTATTGGTGTCACTTTCCCATATATTTATCATCATGTCACATTTTAAAGAAACCAAGTAACATACATCTATCAGTCTGGAAATAGTTATAAAGTTTATAAAGTCTAAAAAATTTTGGACTCCAGCAAACGCCGGAACAAGTCTTCATAAGTTAGATAGTATCATAGATAGTATCTTAGCCCCAATATCAGGGGCTAAGACTCTGCACAGGTGCGTTTGGGTCATTCTTACTATTCGGTGCCATTTGAGTCCTAATGACATAATATGGTATATTTAGTGTAAAACTTGTCTAATGCTTATTTCTAAACCATTTTCTTGTATGTTTAACCCCCCTCTACCATAGAACACATTGATATATACACAGGATAAATACATTAAAAGTAAATTACTTTTATTTTAGCACAAGTCACTAAAGTACTATGTCCCCAGTCATGCTTGCTCGACTTCAGTTACAAATATAACTTTAAAAAAAAAAAAAAAAATCTAGATTTTTCATCATTTCTGGATTGGCTTATTTCTAATGTTCCTCATCAAATGTTCTTTTTTATTATTAATGCATGTTTAATACTTAAAATCTTTAAAAAATGTTGTGTCCCAGAATCAACTGTCACCCCTGTTACTCTGATAAGAATTCCATAGAACACATCACCTGATTATTCTTTTAGTCACATGACACTCCCGGATGTAACATATTTTGGAGGGAAAACTTTCAAGAAGAAGACGAGTAAGTACCACTCTTTAATCAACCCTTTTTTCAATGTTTTAGCAAGATTTTGTAATGTGGCAAAGCATAACACGTCCAACCTGTTACGCTTATTAATAGTGGAAACAATTTTTTTTTTGTAATTTTTATAATATGGCTAATAAACATGTTAAAAATGGTTCTTAGTGGTCACCATGTACTAGCTTGTTGTTCATCATACTAGTAGTAATGGCTAAGTTTAGCATAAAATCTCCCCCCTGTTACCGTCACCCCTGTTATGCTATGCACTGTAACAGGGGGGACACATGGTAACGGGGGGACGTAAGATGATAGAAGTTTAGTGTTTAGGGTTATTTATACAAGTGTGTATTGGTAATTATTATTAACCTGTATATATATACTTTTAGAAGATTTTGAATAGTATACATTTTTCAGGGAATGGCACCAATGTCTGCTGCGGAGAAGCAGCGGCGCTACCGAGCACGTCGTGATGCTGACCCTGAGAGAAGACAGATATATCTCAAGAAAGAGAAGTGGAGAAAGGACAGAGAGGAAGGGAAAAAAAGAAAGTGGCAGATCTCAGTGAACGACAGAAGAGAGCACAGAGAAAGCAGTGGCGAGAAAGGAAAAGAAAGCAGAGGGCTAGTGCCAAAGGCAGGACAGAATTTGAGGCTATGAATACTCCTCCCCTAAGTCCAGAATATTCCCTAGAGCCAGAAAATGCCCCGCAACCAGGACCCTCAAGGTTAGAAGAAGAGTTGACAGTTCAATGCTTTGCTGACTCAAAAGAAAATAAAAAAACAGAAACGTTTGCTAACTGATTCACTGAAGAATCTGCACCATAAGTTTCTTTCAGAAACTGAGCATCAGGTCTCATATTCTTGTTTCTGCACCTTAAGACCATTTTGGGTTGTGGTGCCCACAGAAGCTGATCGTGAAACCTGTCAGTGCAGGACACATGAGAACTTACAGTTCATGGCCAATGCCCTGTACGTCCAAGGTCTGTCAGCAACAAAACACATTGAAGAGATGGTAGATGCAACAATGTGTGATGCTAAATCCAAAGTCTGTGCATACGGTGAGTGCAAAGACTGTTTCAGTACAACACACACACTCTTGAGACCTAACAACACAGAGATAGCCTTTACCAAGTGGTCTCTAGAAGAGAATGAAAAATTAAATGATGGAGAGGTATCTGGTAAAAAGTCAACAATTACAGTGAAGACAACTGTCATGACAACAGAGGATGCACTTGCAGGGGAATTTCATGATGGACTACTCAGATTTAGGCGGCACGTCTTTAATATCCGATGGCAGTATAGGGCCTACAGACAACTGAGAGAAAATTTGAGAAACGATGAATGTCTGCTACATGTAGATTTTAGTGAGAATTACTCCTGTAAGTATTCTCAAGAAGTACAAGCAGTCCACTTCGGAGGGTCACACCAGCAGGCAACCCTACATACTGGAGTACTGTACACTGCAGCTGAACAGTCACCAGTAACATTCTGCTCTATCTCACCTTCCAGGCGGCATGATGCCCCTGCGATATGGGCCCATCTTGACCCTGTGTTAGACATGATCAGAGAAAGATACCCTCTTATCAAACACCTCCATGTCTTCAGCGATGGTCCAGCTACACAATACAAACAAAAGGGCAACTTTTACCTGCTCTCAAAAGAGCCATTCAAAAAAGGGTTCAAAAACATCAGCTGGAACTTTTTTGAGGCCAGCCATGGGAAGGGGGCTCCAGATGGTATTGGAGCCACCCTTAAAAGGTCAGCTGACACAATTGTCCGCCATGGAGGAGATATCCCCAACGCAGAAGCTATGTTTCACAAGCTGAGAGACATGGGCACTTCAGTGGAACTTTTTTTTGTGGGAGAAGATGATGTTGAGAGGAAAGTAAAAGAAATTATTGATGGACCGACACTTGTGCCTGTCAAAGGAACCATGAAAATCCACCAAGTACTCAGTTTCTCTCCAGGAACAATAAAATACAGGGACACAACCTGCCTTTGCCAGGCAGACAAAGGTGTACTGGACTGTGAATGCTATGGCCTGAAGGAGATAAGCCTTAGTCAAGAGGCAAGTCCACATTGCACTGAGGGACCAACCCGGCCTGAGAACATCACAAAAGATCATATTGGTCAGTGGTGCATTATCAACTACGATGGTGAACCCTACCCAGGAATCATTCTGGAGGTTGAAGAGGATGTTAAAGTGAAATGCATGCACAAGAACGGGACCAACAAGTTCCACTGGCCAAGTCCACGTGAGGACATAACCTGGTATAGGGATGACCAGGTTGTGTGTCTGATGAAAGAACCAACACCTTTGAATAAGAGGTCAGTTCAGCTGGAGAGGAAAGTGTGGGATTTCCTTGAAAAAAACTGGAGTTGCTGGTCTGTTGCATAGGTAAAATGTGTGAGAAAAATGTTCATTATGTTGGGTGTACAATGAAAATTTGCTTGTTTAATGTGGACATGTATCTACCTGTGTTGGTTGGACGGGCATGGTGAAGGTGTTCAAAGTTTCTTTAAGGTGGTATTTTTTGTCACTGATGTTATGTCCACCCTGTTACCTCCTGTCCACCCTATTTCTCCTCTGTCCACCCTGTTACCTGTGTGTTTCTTTTGTTAATTAAATCAAATCAACAAACATAATGCATGTCTCTTTGGTTATTGGGAGGGAATGAATCAGCAAAATTAAGTTACTTAAAAATGGAGCCAATTTTTTTTTTATATTCCCTTTGAATCTAAAAACAATCTTTTGAAATTACACTGTGTCTTAAAACTGAACCTGTCTTCTTTCAATATAATGCTTGTTTAAAATACTTCCTTGAAATTTCCTTGCAGATTTTAAAAAGGGACATTGTAGCTTTTAGAAAATGTAAATATTACTATAACTGTGTATTCAAAACAGTTATTAATAGAAAATTGAATGTCCTGTAACAGGGTGGACATTTGGCACGTCATGGGTAAAGACTTTGATTTTAAAAAATATTATAATATAATATCCTTAGCTGGACCAATACATTTTTCTTATAGGTTGAAAATCCCTCTTTTAGATGAAATGTTAAAATAATTCAAAATTTTGTATTTTTTGATGAAGAGTGATCACACTGAAATGGCACCGAATAGTAGGAATGACCCGTTTACTGCTGCTGTTGGAGTCGTTTTAAAGGTAGAAATGGGAGAAATGCCATTAGAAATCAGAAGAGAGCAGTTAGCACTGAACTACTGAGACATGGTCAAGATCTTTCAACAAAAACTATTCTCCAACCCTGCTGGGAAAAAGAGAAAAGAGAATTGAAGAGCTTTGGGTGAACAGTGAGGCAGGAAGCAGCTGAACTTAATCTGGACAACATCAGCATGAATCAATCTCTACCATTACCTGTATTACCACCATGGATACTCCCTGATGCTGTAGCAGATTTCAAACTATTGGACAAAAAGAACAAGAATAGGGGTTTTATATTAAACTCGCATACAGTGCAGACATACAAGTTATGTCAAAATCTACACAGATGCATCAAGGAATTCATCCAACCAAAGTGGGACAGTATTTATTGTTCCTGAGTTTAATGTCAAAGTAAGGAAAAGGATCAGTGACGGACTATCAGTGTATAGTTTCAATACTGTTAGCTGTCCAGTGGATTGAAGATGCAAGACCACTAAGATCTGTGATATGCTCAGACTCGAATTCAAGACAGTCACTCAGCATATAGAGAAGAAGAAACAATAGAGCATGTTTTAATGCACTGTCAGAAACATGATGCCAAAAGAAGACAACTGATCAAAAACCTTGGTGATATGAAAGTGAAACTGGACTTAGTTGATTTATTTTGTAAGAAGTTGAAAAGTGAAAGTTATCAGGCCATATTTTTTTTAAGGCAGACTAATTTGTTTGGGGGGGATTTGAATTATCGATTTTTTAAATGTTTATATATATATATATATATATATATATATATATATTTATTTATTTTACTTTTTCTTTCTTTTCTTTTTTTTTTTTTTTTTTTTTTTTTTTTTTTTTTTTTTTTTTACATTTTGGTCCACGCTCCACACCAAATGGTGGCGGTAATGCAACATTTTGCTGTTTGCCAACCCCCAATAAATAATATAGAGAAGAAGAAGACTAGAAAACTTCAGTGGGATGTTTTTGTCCACAAATGGAGAAAACTTGGGACCGTGGTGAACCTTCCCAGGAGTGTCCGGTCTACCAAAATTACTCCAACATGGACAGCTAATCCAGGTGGTCACAGAAGAACCCATAGTAAAATCTGAAAAACATCTAATGGGGGAGTTTCATGGCAAAAAGCAGTGCTGACCAAAAAGAAGACAAAAATTCATCTCACATTTGCCCAAAAAGATCTTCAAAATGTACGAGACTTTGGGGAAGATATTTGGTAAAATCTGAGGTTTTTGGAATGGTTGAATCTCATTACATCAGACACAAATCTAACAAAACATTTTATCACAAGAACACAGCAACAGTCAAACATCGTGGGGATAGTTCAGTGGTCTGAGGCTACTTAAGTGGTTCAGGACCTGAACAACTGAGCAACTTAATTGATGGAGTCATGAATTCTGCTCTCTGCCAGAAAATCCTAAAGGAGATCATCATTTTGTTTCCTTATGCTCATAAACTGTGTTACCCTGCAAGAGTAGTAATGGGTAGATGACGTCTCATGGAGTGTGTGAAACCTTACTGTGTCGACACTGTGTTAGTGTGCTGCTCAATAGCGACATCTGCTGGATATTAAAAATAATCCCATGCAGCTCGGATTCAAAGGAGCTTGCAAAGAAAGATCGGATAAAAAAGTGTGGAGAGACTGAAACAGCTAACTGTAAAAGTATGTCAAATGTAGATTTTACAGAAATCTTTGTTGCAAAGAAATGTAAGTAAAAAAATGTGAAATAAAAGTGAGTTTTGTTGGGAAAAATACATGCTTGTGACAGTGGGAGTGGTTGTGTACTTGTAAATGAGGGGTAAAGGCACAGTTTACACAATTTTTATTAAAAATGTGACGTTTTTGTAATATGTTGGGACCAAGGTGAAAGTGGTTATGCACACTTTACATCTCTTTCTCATACCTTTCTGAAAGGGAAGGTCAAGGAGGTGAAGCAGCTTCTGAACCCCTCATCTTCTATAAAGTTATGCGGCTGACAGTATTTAATGATCATGTTCAGCACAGCCTGCTTGCTTTCTAGAAATTTAGACCCCAAAATGGAAATATATGTCTCCCAATCTACAGACTTTAAACACCATTTCTGCACACACCCTGTATCACACTCCTCTATACTCAGTTCTATGTATCAGTCCATTACAGGATAGTGGTCACCTCCTACAAACACCTGCAAGTGAATCTGACACTAATGTGTGATTGTCCTTCCAAAGAGACGCCAGATCTGCTTGACCATCTAAGGATTGATGATCTTATTAAAAAAAAAAAACACCAGGCATGTTGCCAAGGGACTGTAAAAGATGCCCTGGGCAACATTCAACATTTTGTTTTTAATTTTGATTTCTTTTTTTTATTTCATTATAGTGCAAATTAACTTGGATGAGTGACGAAACGTTTCTCCCACAAAACGTTACGTCCAGATGAACAGAATCAACTTTTGGAGATTTACTTTCCTGGATGATTAAGAATGCATCAAGACCAGTTTTTGGATAATTTCTGCTTCAAGATTTTGAGAGAAGCAAGGCAGTGGAAAAGTCAAGGTCTTTAGTCATCGCTGCCCTTAAAACAGCATCTGAAGGGATACATAATAGCTCTTCCCACTGCTCCAAAGAACCTGGCAATTTTGGACTTTTGTGGAGGACTTGTGAGGACACCCAAATTGATTTTCAAATGCTTCAAAATAGCCTCATCAAATGAACTATCACCTGCCCAAGCAGCATTCATGACCTGTTCTATGGAGCCAAACTCCTTGATGAGTCCTTTAAACAATTTTTTGGTCAATTGACTCACATTCTTGTCCAGATTTGTTATAGACTCCTCAATGCTGATTTCAGGTTGCACCAAGTTCTTGACATGTTCAATAATGTCTTCTAAGTTTTTGTTAGCTAATGAAAGCAGAGGCTTTTTTAGGCTCTTTTTGTACTGAGCCATGAGTCTAGCTATAAGACACATGGCAAGGTACTCGGCTGCTGCCTGAGATGACACTGACACTTCTGAGAGCTTTTCCTCTAACTTTTCTGAGGTTTGCTCCTCAGACTTTTCCGAGGGTATGTCCTCTGAGAATCTGTCCTCTGACTTTCCAGACATTTCCTCCTCCATCCTCTCGAGAACTGGTGTTGAACTTGAACAAGAGGATGTTGAGCGTTTCTCTGGTGACTTGACCTGCTTTTCCAGAGACGCTGGTCTAGAAGGACAGGGTTTTTTAGATTCTCTGCCACTTTTCTGAGAATAGTCTGATTCTGTGTCTCTTGCCCGTTTCTGTCCCTTTGCAATGACCTTTTGGATCTCTTCAACAACATCAGACGCTTTTTCGCTCTGAACAATTTCATCTATTGTTTCATCATCAACCAAAAGCAGAATATTTTGCAAAAACTTTCCAACTGTGTCTTCTATGATTACATAGAGGACTTCAGGAGAAAAGAAAACTCTCGATTCAGCTACTTGCTGTGGTGTCCTGGAGATGACGGAGTCTGATAGACTTCTACCCATAACAATTGCGGGAATTTGGTATACACGACTTATCATTAAATGGTCGTACAGTTTCTCTGTCAATTCTCTCGAGAAATTCTTCCCTTTCTCACTTATGTTAATGTTTTCGAGCCTTTCTTGGATAGTGCCATGTTCTTTCTCTTTTGTGAACTCGCTGTATATGTCACTAATTTCAGATTTGATGACATTAAAGCTAGTTGGAGTAGCAGATTTTATCATGTTTCCCAGAGTAGATGAGCTTCTAGAAGGGGCACGGACAGACATGCTAGAATTTGAACGAGGAGTTTCGCATGCTGACCCTGGGAGGCTGACACTCATACTGTCGTGGGAACTTATTCTCTCAGTTTCAGGGGAGTGGGTTACCTTTGACAGACTAATAAAATAGTCTTTGCTCTTCTTCGCTGTTGTTTTCAGCTCCCCTTTCATCTTTTCAAAATGTTTTCCTGCAATCTTGGAAAAATGCAGTTTGCGTGATTTTTGCGGTGCGGAAGGAGCACGTGAGGTAAAAAACTCTCTCACTTTATCAAAGATGATTCCCCCGTTGAATCCAGATTTGGGTGAGGTACATTTCTCACTGTGACAAGAATAATCAGTGTCAGTGCACTGGAGATTGTCAAGTACAATATTGACAATGTCAGCTGCAATTTTTTCTACTGGGCTCTCAGGTGGAATACTTTCTGCCTGCCTTTCAGCTTCTGCACATTCCCCACTTTCTGAACTAACTTTCTTTTCTGAAAGTTGCTCTATTTTAGCGGGTGGCTCACTTTCCATATCTCTGTCATCATCTGATAATTCATCATCTGTAAAATCTGAATCTTGACACCATTTGGTCAGAATCTCACTAACCTCCTGGGTGGCTGATTTGACTGAGATGCTGGACTCAATGCTATCTTTGCTGGACTCAGACTTACTTGAATCGCTTTCCTTTCCCATGCACGGGCATTTCAGTTTACTTGCATATCTTTTCAAGCATGAGAGAGCATGGGAAACCATGACACGCAGTTTTCTAATATTAGGAATTGCCCCACTGACGTAAACAGCGGGGTCTGATGGTAAATTGAAGTGCTCTCTGACCAGGGTGACTATCAATTTGACCTTATTTGAAATCTCCTCCTCAACCATCTTTGTCAGCTTTTTAGCACTGTCACATATCTGCTTTGGGATGTTGAGCAGGTTTGCAATAGTGATTGAGATGGAGTCACCAAATGATGGATTTGCTTCTATTTCTGCAGATGCATCGCTCTGAATGACGGGAAGAGCACGTCTCAAAATGTTGGCTGAGGTGATCTGTATGATTTCAGAAATCATATCAGCCAAAACTGCTTGAATATCAGAATCCCAAGCTCCATTTTCTATTAAAGTGCATCAGAGAGCTTGTTGAAGGCGTTATTGATAATCGGTAACAGCTCATCACTTCCACAGAGTTTTTCTTAATAAGTTGGAATGTAACAACTTCCGGTATAAATTTTACATGTTTTATTAAGGCATGACACATAGATCAATCTTGTATTTATTGACAATATCAAGTAAAAGAAATACAGTTTTAGTGGTTTGTTGTGGCAATTAAAGCATTTTGTGTCACTTTATACAAAAACAAACAAACAAACAAAACCCAGCTCTTTGCTCAAATTACTGCAGCTGTATATGTGTCGAGTTTGCCTTTGTGCTTGTCCTTTTCTTCCCATCAAATTTGACAATTTGAACACACACTTGAATTAAGATTGTGTGTGTGCTCAGTCTTCCAGCAGTATGTCCAATTCTTCTAAAGGCAGTCGCACTCGCAGTTCTTTCTCTGTCAACAGGTCTACAAACTCCTGCAAATGATCGGGGAACAGCTGCACTGCGTCCATATACAAACCCTGATCTCACACACACACACACACACACACACACACACACACACACACACACACACACACACACACACACACAGAGAGAGAGAGAGAGAGAGAGAGAGAGAGAGAGAGAGAGAGAGAGAGAGAGAGAGAAAGAAAAGGAGGGAGAATTTTATGTACTAGCAACATACATACAGCACTGATGTTGATTTAGTTTGCAATGATGACTACATGACACAACAACAGGGCGATAAGGCAGCATATTGATCAAGTGGCAACATCTTTAATGAAATCATATAACAAATAGTGTTGCCTACTGTGTGGCTAATTGTACTAACGTGCCATCAAATTTCAGTTTCAGTTTTAGTGAGAGAAATTCTCCAATTTTATGAGTCTGTCTGCGTTAAACACAGAGACAGTAAATGTTTAACACAGTAAAAGATTGAGCCCCGTCTCATCCATAACCTGTATATAAAAGATAAACAGACTTTTTGTTTTTACTGAATTATAACCAACAAAGATAAGAAGCAGTGGCTATCAGCTACTGATTCTTGTTATGCTCCTCTTTTCTTACCACCTCTCTCAGCTGCCTGTCCCTGAGTTTGGTCCTGCTGCAGGCTCTTCCTGTCAAAAGGGGAGTTCTTGCTCCCAACAGTCACCAAGTGCTAATCACTACAGATCCTCTTTAACACTGTTGATACTTATACATATATACATTGACTGGTTGCACCCTTAAGGGTTACTGGTATATAAAACATGGTCACTTCTGGTTTCAAAACAGCAAAACCATAGTGCCCTAGACACTAATGTTTAGGTTTCAAATCACAGTCATTTCCTCTTTTTCAAAATCTAAGCACCCCTGTATAAAAGTCAGTTGGTTCTGAGGTAAAACAAGCTGCTGTTAATGATCTCATAGCTTAGTTTCACTCGTACAACAACACCTGACGACTCTGCAGGGACTCAGCACAGAACTACAAATCAAGCTTTGGGAAATATCACTTTCACAGTATATGTGTGCCTCACCTTACACCAGGGGATATTCTGTAAGGCCTTGTAGAAGATTCCTGTGGCTTTATCCACTTTTCCTTCACACACCTACAAATTCACACGTACACACTTTACACACACAATATAAGCATGGATGATATTGGTGTATCCACATGCACAGAAACACTTCTACACTTTTGTTTCCATGTTTAATATTTTTTAAAAAGAGGACATTTTAGTCCTTATTCCTAAAATGCACATAATAATATTCCTAAAATGTTTTTTTTTCCTTTTTAAAAACGACACTAAAGCTTTCAGATACAAAATTTCTTTTTCTCATTCAAGCAGGATCGGGTCTCTACAATCTTCCTAAAACTTTTAGTGCTCCAGGGCAGAACAGCATCAATGTGAGTTTGTATGACTGGTCTCACCAGGAAGTAGATGTACATTCTCCAAAGTAAAGGACAATGAGCCCCAGTTTCTGTTGCTATGGCGTTTTCAAACAGTCCACGGATGCGGTTGCTGAGGCCATTCTCCGGCAGGATGGATAAGGGATCATCATGTAAACACGATCTATAAATACCGCAGACATGTACAGTTTAATGTGCAGTAAGTGCTAATTATCAGTTGATAATGTGCAAACTGTTTCTGTTTCTATAAAAGCTGCATTAAGTAAAACTAAAAGCGAGACTGCAAATCACTTAAATCTGCATTTAAACAACATTAAGCACTGAAACTTTTTGAGATGCTCTTTTTTCATCATGCTACTTATGAATCGCTTTTGTGTTGTGATGTTCCATCAGATGGATTTATTAACGTTTTTGAGCATTAAACAACTTTTATACTCTTTGTTGTCCTTCACTGGACTTTTTTGAAACGAGCAATTTAAATGTAGTTTTTGTAAATACTTTTGAAATCATCACCTTCTGTTTTTATTTGTAGTTTACATGGCAGTTTTTGCTTTTTTGGAAACAAGGATGTAAATGATATGTGAACTTTGATGTGATCCTGCTGTCTGATGTTTGTGATCATCTGTTGTCGTTTTACCTCTGAGCTGCATCTACCAGCTGCTTCCTTTGCTGTTCAGCAACAATGGCAAAGAGACGCGGCACCACGCTGCTGCAGTTTCTGGTTACAGAGTGAAAAAACCGGCGTGCACGGCCAGCGCTATGGTAACGGTTCTCCACCTGAAGCACATATCACATGGAAATGTCAGTCAGGCCAAAATAAACAAATAAGGTTACGGCTCAAAAGGCTTTGGGAAACATATCTAGAGAAGAATGGGGGAAAATGTGCTTTTATTAGCCTGACCTGTACATAAATGCTCCAGAGAGGGACGCTGGTGGTCCAGACTGGGAGGGCCGATGTCAGCGTTTGCCTCAGTGTCACCAGAGGAAACACAGCGACGCTGTTGTGGTACTTGAGCAGTGCCGCCTGCTGCCAGGCCAACGCCTCACACTCAGCAGCTACCCTGCTGACACAGGGCCTGTTTGAGTCAGCGTCAGCTCTTGCAAGCTTACCCTCCTTGCTGCTGTTCAGCTGCTGTTCAGCTGTTAACATGCGGTGTAGTTCCTCCATCTTCTCTCTAACCTGGGTGTAGACTGCGTTGGCTGCTTGCACGCTCACCGTGAGGTACTGGAAAAGAGCGTAGCAGCCAACTAGACCTCTCAACCTCAGCTTCTCTGCCATCAGGTCGTCTTGGACTGGAGAAGACAGGATAAGACAAAAAGCTCAAGCACAAAAAGAGAAGGGGCTCATTTTTAACTACTCTTACATTTTCAACAAGATATATTAGTTTGGAAGATGGTTTCCACCAGAAAAGCTTGGTTCAGGTGTATCCAATAGGTAACAGAGTTCACATACAGCAAAAAGCATGACCCAGTCAAGCACAACGCTCTCAGCTTTTAGGACAAGAGCAAGCTAAATGAATGAGTGAAAAAATATTTTGGTTAACTGATATGAAATAAATAGAAAAAAAACCTGGATGTTTGTTTTTACAATATGGCTAAATGAAATAAAAATATCCAGAAAATCTCTGATCTAGTCAAATCTGTAAACAACCAGGCAGAGGAAGCTTTGTCTCAGATATTTAAGACTTCAATGTCCAATGGAATCAATGCGTTTATAGCACATCGCTTTGTCCCTGACTACTGGTTGCTACAGGCTCTGGCTGCCTAGGTAACCCTCTAATGTATTTACCATCCTTTCAAATTTAAAACAATTGTATCCTCCACTCTCATTGGCAGCTCCGATGTTGAGAAAAAGTTCAACTCGGGAGCCATTTCACATTTGTTGCTTTAACTCGCTGAACGCCATTATCTTTGGTTGCTACGTTGCTTCCTGTGTTTGTCATGTTTCATTTTATTATTATTATATTGTTCTGCCCTTCTTAAGTAATGATAAATCACCTAATAAATATGCCAAACACTTACTAAATTAAGCAAAATGAAACACAAAAAAAATAAAGTGGAGTAAACTAAAAAGAGAAAAAATTAAAGAGAAAATACAAAATTACTACTACTCTGATTGTGCAGTGAGTGCGGATTTATAGTAAAAATGTTCACGGCAGGTCTCTGAGAAGTTAAATAGTTGGAAACGGGTCAGAAAACAAACCTTTCCTGTTTTGGTCCAGTGCTGATAAACTGGCAGCCAGAGCCTGGTCGTACGATTTTCTCGCTTTCAGGATGGAAACCGTGGAGAGGGAGGATGAAGTGGACGATGCAGAGGTTCCTTCTGCTAGCCGGGTCAGTACAGACACAGCCGGGGATGCTGTTACATCAGCCGGTTGACCCCCTCGCTCTTTCGCTCCATCCTCCAACTCCAGCTGGGACCACAGCAGGCAGAGATCACACAGAGCAAGACTGCTCAGCCCTTTAGTTCCCCCAAGCGCTGTTGCAGTGGAGAACACTTTGCGGGCCTCATCCAGGTTGCCCAGTAGCCATTCCAGGTGGCCGTACTCCCGCCACAACACTAATGATGAGCGATTGTCTGGTTCTTTGAGCAGCCGCTTGGCAACTCGCTTGCTGCTCTTCCCCTGAGAACGAAGGCGCTTTTTATTTCCGCCGTGCAAGCAGCGCATGACCTGACGCAAACACCAAGAACCAGAAGAGTGTAAGGGTTAGTTTGACCTCACTTTGAGTTTGAATGTAGTCAAATGAACCAACTCCTACCTTGAGTTTCTCGTACTGGATCCAGCTGAGTGACAGGAAGGCTCGGTGGTGGGGCGGAAGCACAGGCTGAAGCACATTGAACAAGTTCGTGAGGAACTTCTCACCCTGTTTCCCAAGCCCCACCCACTTCCGTGTTCCTTGGAGAGTGGTCATGTGACCGACAGAGTTAATGCCACCATCAGCTAAATCATAGGAGGTCAGAGGACGCTGGGGAGCATTACCTAGGATGGAAAAAGTTTTTTTTTTTTAAGACTTCACCTCAGTGAGATTTAAAAAAAATGAAAGCTTGTTTAGACTGTTTTACCTTGAGTGAGCAGAGAAAGGTTCTCCAGCAGCAAGCCAGGCTGACCTGAGGAAACCGAGAGCACTGAGTCCACAGGCAAACCCAAAAAGCTCAAGAAACGGAGAAGCAGGCGGAGATGGAGCTCTGGCGAAGACAAACAAATCAGTGACGGGCCAATGTCATCAAACAACACCTGGAATTAGAGATAGGGGTCAGCAGAGAGGTCAACCTACATGGTAAAGTTCAACAAAAAGAATATTTTGTCTTAAAACAATCAAACACATCACCTGTCTATCAGGATCCTCACAGTCCTCCTCTGACTGGCCCTTGGCTTTGTCAGGTCTCCAGGGCAACCAGTCTGTGGCTTCACGAGATGACTCCACATCCAGCCAGATGGTACCTCTGGGCTGGGCCCTGTCCTTCACCTCCTCTTCATCCTCTTCCTCTTCTTCCTCCTCTTCTGTGGAAACAAAAAGAAAGATTAGATTAATTACATCCCCATAAAGAGAGCTTGGATCACACAAACTGCAATAACTCTTCACAGACAGAATTTGTAGGTGCAGTCATATAGCAGAGTTTCATCTTCTTTGGTCTCAGAGAGAGAGGGAGGTCTGGGGATCTCTGCTTAAACTGTTGGCTCATGAGCCAAACCCAGATAGGCAGTATAAAATTGATGGATAAATGAAATGGCACGTGCACTGTAAAGTGTGTGTGTTTTACCTGCAGTGGGTTGTAGCCAACCTCCTCGCTCTTGTTGGAGCATCCAGGCTTTCCAGCCTCTGGCGCCCAGCTCCCCGACCCTTGCTTCGCCGCTGTCCCAGAACGGCTCAAAGAACTCGACCTGTGGACACAGAGGCAGAAATGTAACTACACGAGGTTAGAATTTATTTTTTTATTATTTAAATGACCAGCCAAGGCCACTTCACTGATCATCACATTCAACTCTGAGCAACAAATACAGTGGCTTACAAAAGTATTCGGCCCCCTTTTACTTTCTGCCCACGTGTACACCACTTTGTGTTGGTCTTTCACGTGGAATTCCAATAAAATTGATTCATGTTTGTGGCTGTAATGTGACAAAATGTGGAAAAGTTCAAGGGGGCCGAATACTTTTGCAAGCCACTGTATAACTCCTGAAATGTCACACAAGTCCTCTAAGAGTAGATTACAACATTAAAACTCAGCGAGAACATACCTGCTGCTTAGTGGACAGCTCTCGCACGCTGTCAGGCTTGAAGAAAGTAAAGTCGATCATTGCCTGAAACATGGCAGTCGATTTCTCCGAATGACCACACTGACGCAGAAAGTGACACTGCTGAGTGAAGATATCTGGGCAGAAAGTAAAAGGATGTGGGATTTGTAGTCATACAAAGCAAGCAGGGCTGAATAATGAATGAACCTCATGCTGAAATGTCTGTTACCCAACATATCCTCCTCTATTCCTGGCAGAGCCGGGTGAGACACCATGCTGCCGTCTCGGACAGCACTGAGCGTGCTCAGACACTTGCCGTACGCAGCGTTGACCTTGGACACGGTGAAGCTGCTGAAATAGCTCTGGGTGAAGAGCAGATACTCCCTCCACAGGGGGGTGCTGTTTGGGTGGAGAAACACCTGAAACACAACAAATAAAGAGCGACTTTGTTACTTGTATGTGACATTTATTTTTTTTGATAGAAGCAGTAAGATTCCGACACTCTTGAGGGTTTCCTCTGCATTTTAGGGACTTGTTGTGACCTTCATACATAGACATACCAGTTTCTTCCACTCTTTAGCCAGAGCCGAGGGCTCCCAGAGCTCCTGGCAGATGCGGAGTCTCTCGAGTTGCAGAGCTATGCAGAGGGGGTTGGTGGCCACGGCGCGCTCTGCAATGCTTAGCTTTTTCTCCAGCACTGCCCTGTAGGAAGACTTGCGGCGCTCAGCAGCATCACTGCCCTGCTGCTCCTCCTCGCCTTTGAACACAGCTGCACTCGCCTCATCCTAGAGAGGGAGGGAGAGATTGGAAGAGGCGATGAAGTACCCACAAACCTTATCTGATAAGCCAAAGAGCATGTTGGAGGAAACTCCGTGCTTCTTGCTTTTCTGTGACTGATTGAGGGCTTTATGCACACAAGAAGACTTTGTGAAACTTGCAATGAAAATGAAATGAAAGCATATCAATTAACTAATTATGTCTGTCCCCTGTTGTGTTGATTTCCTATTGCGGCTAGTAGTGACACTGAGTTAGACTCCTGGTTTGACTTATGTGTATGATTTAACCAGCGCGTAAGCCTTTACCAGCACATCTCTAAAACTTTAGAAGCATTTTGAACAGTTGCTGCAGGCAATTTAGATGAATGAGCCTCTGAGGAGTTCATCAAATCTACTTCTGAAATTACCTAAATGATTCTTCAGTGGATGAACGTTATTCAAATAATAATAATAATATACTAATATAAATGGATTGGATAAGCGCTTTCAAGGCCCCAAGGCTTTACATTGCCTCATTCACTCTCGCATTCATACATTCATTCAAGTACTTGAAGTCTTGTACTTTCATTGCTGTTTTGGTAATAATAAAGAACGTCAAACACTAAATATTCAATCTTTGTGAGAGTGTTTTGGAGCACCAGTGTGAGGAGTGCAGTTTCAGAGGTGCAGAAGGAGCCCACGCTGCAGGATTTCCTCTCGGTACAGTGAGTGATCACTTGCCTCAGAGAAACATTCCTCCTGAAAGTTCACTGGCACTTTCAGAGTCCAGGATAGGAGTAGAGGGAAGGTTCAGATGTCAGACAATAAAATGCTGTCAGTCAGAAAAAAAACATTTCCACTGTCTTGATGCATTTGATTACTGCTTCTTGTGATGTTCTCATGAGAGGTGAGCACACATCAGGAGTCCGTAAACTTTTGTTAAAAGAAAGCACGTTCTGAAGCCCTGACATTCCTGCAGCAGTATTGTAAAGCAGCGTGTGTACCTGATATCGTATGAACTCTATCCACAGCTGTGTGTCTGCTGGCTGCTCTCTCAGCCGCCTGTTGAAATCTTCGGTCCTGCCACCCAAAAGTGCAGTGCCCTCCTCTGTGTGAGCGTCCTCCTTTTGCTGGTCTTGCTGTCCTTTCCCCTGCAGCCAGAGGGCCGTCGAGGAGTCATACACACCGAGGGGATTCACCGATGACGTCTGCCCTATGTGAGCTAAAAAGATAAATACATTTTTAAAAATCAGTTACATTTTAAGGAATAAATGGAATAAATGTGGCACAGTGATGTTACATCCTTTTAAGCTTAGCACATTTTATACCAGCCCGTTTATACAGACGTCCCTTAAACACGTCACAAGTTTTGAAAAGAAGAAAGCTATAACAATACACTCGCTGAATATGTGAGCTTGTTTTATCATACCAGCATGACAAACAAAGGCAATTACTGGCTTTTAACACACTTTGACCAAAACATTTTGGTTTTAACAGCCTTAGTTGTTGTTTTAGTTGTTTTTATTGAGTTTTTTTTTTTTTTTTTTTCTATATTTTACTGCATCATTATTTTACATTTTATTTGTTTTAGTGGCATTTTACATTGTTAAGCACTTTGTGCAGCATGGACTGTTTGGAAATGGGCTATATAAAGAAACTTGACCTACTGGTTTTAGTTCATCAGAGTCTCAAAGCTACATAAAATTGAGACCATTTAATGTTTCCACACCCATTAAAGGTCTGTTTGGGGGTTAAAGGATGAGTGTTAAGCGTTTTTTTTGTTTTTTGGATGATTTAACTTGGGGGTAAGAAGGTTGGGACATGGATGTGCATGCAGATAAAGATCCTAACAAAGCCACACACAAAAAACCCAAAAGCATAACTGTGTGACTACTAATACATATTCTAACAGAGAAAATTATTTTAGCCAAAAATATGAGAACTGACAACAGCCAAACAACCTCAAACTCACTGAGATCTCACTCACTCAGATCTCCAAAGTTTGAGGGAGATGAGATAAACAGAAAAGTCAAAGAACTGTCAAACAGACCCATAATTTTCTCAAATTAGTGGTGCCATGGCCCGTTAAAAATGTGAAGGTCTAATCTTGTTTTCTTTCCTTGAGAAAATCATCAAACGCTGCTGACATTTTCTGGTTTAATCTGCTTCTTCTTGGTCACTTGCGCAAGTCTAAATGAGACTTTCAGTTCAAAAATGATCAGCACTAAAATGGCACATTAAGCATGAAGTGGCTGAATTCTTTCTTTGCCACACCCAGCTAGACCCCGTACCTTTCTCTCCTTCTTTATTGTCTGCCTCATCATCACACAGAGGGAGGAAGATTGCAGAACTGGTGCCATCGCTACCATCAGAACTCGCTGGTAATGCAGGAAGAGCAGGCGCTGCCTTCAGCAGCTGTCGACTGACTGTAGAGTAGTATCTGTCCGCTGCCTTCTTCCCGTCGCCGCCTTTCTTCTTCTTCTTATTAGTCGCCTCTGAGTCCTCCCAGCTGACCCCCTGCTTGTGAAAGTCCAAACCCAGAGCCGAGCTGCCTTTCCTTCTATACCTGGAACACAAAAATAGTGCAGCTCATCTCAGATTGTAGCTTTTATTCTGTACTCAACTATACAGTCCATGTAACTTTATAATTTGGTTCAAAATAAAACCTTCAGCCAGTCATTAATAAGTAAAAAACAAACAAACGGATGAATCCCAGGTTTTGGGAGCATGGTTTAAGTACAGACATTACAGTCTCAGCTCTCCTTAAACTGTATGAGGATTCCTAAAAGACACATCTGATGGACAGAGGAGAAAGGAGAGAGGAGGCTTATAGGAAGAGCACAAGTGTATCCTTTGCAGAAGTGTTTTTACCTTCAGAGTATAAAAAAGGCATCTCACACGGCTGGAAAATACAAACCACGCCATGAACAAAACTCTTTAAACAACTCATCCTTTTTATTCTTACACTGCTTCATTTATTGAAAATTATCAAACTTTTTCCCCTTTTTCTTTGTGAGATTAAAAAAATAAAGTATAATGTCCTGTCATATTGCACAAGGTTGGGAAACTATTCAAACGCAGTCTTAAATGTGAGCATGGTTACACCTGAGATCATTTTAAGTTAAGTTTAAAGAGTTAAGCTTTTAAAGACCAACATGGGAAAAATCAGAAGGTGTCAGAGATATTTCAGTCCACTTAAATCCTGGAATAAATGTGACACCGTGATGTTACATCCTTTTAAGCTTAGCACATTTTTTACCAGCCCGTTGATACAGACGTCCCTTAAACACGTCACAAGTTTTGAAAAGAAGAAAGCTATGACAATAAACTCGCCGAATACGTGTGCTTGTTTTTATCATACCAGCATTACAAACAAAGGCAATTACTGGCTTTTAACACACTTTTACCTAAACATTTTGGTTTTAACAGCATTAGTTGTTGTTTTGGTTGTTTTTATTCAGTTATATTGTTTATTTATTTATTTGTTTTTTTCTATATTTTACTGCATCATTACTTTGAATTTTATTTGTTTTAGTGGGATTTTACATTGTTGAGCACTTTGTGCAGCATGGACTGTTTGGACACAGTTGGGCTATAACGACACTGTTTATGATGTAATTGTGTCAAATGTTTGCATAAACGTCACTTTCTTTGTGTCTCTTCTTGTGTGCAAGTCTTTTCTGTGAAGGGCTAAAAAGAAAAAAAGAGTCATGTGTCTTTTACCTGGCTACGTCTCCTCTGTACAGAGACTTGTAAGTCCAGTTGGCGGGGTCTGCTTTTCGGTCCACGCAAAACAGCTGCTCTGTGGGCAACTGGAGGTCATCCAACCAAGAGAAATGGCTCGCTAACTGAGGAGCCTCCTGCCTGTTTCCCACAAACATAATTACAGAACAGAAGCGAGGTTATACTCAGTGTATAAAATTACAAGTGTATGCCTCAGTGATGTTAAAGATGTTTGTGTACCTTTTGGCTTCTTGCTCCTTTTTGAGATCACTCGGGTAGATGGTTTCAGAGTCAGATGCGCTGCTGTGCGAATACCTCCCGCTCTTTTTTTTGTGCTTTTTCTTCTGTTTCTTCTTCCTTTTCTTCTTTCTGGGTGCCACACCATCCTCTCCGTCCTCTTCAGAGCTGACATCTCTGCTAACACTGAGGGTCAATGAGGAAGAGAGGAAGAGTTTGATTTGGCAGATTTTTTAGAGCTGGATGCTCTTCCTGACATAACCCAAAGGAGGTTTGTGTCTCCTTCTGCGACTGAACTGGGCAGCGATAAATTTCTAAGGAAGAACCAACACATTTCACAGTTCAGTGAACAGAGTTGTGATTCTTTTACCTTGGTTCCTTCTTGTTTTGCTCCTCGCTGGTCTTCTCTAGAAATCGACCGTGAAGAGAGAGCGCATCTCCTGTCTGAAAACTCTTATTCTTCAGCCAATCAAACTCTGAAAATGAGAGCAGACAAGACATAATTACGAGATAATCAGGAGGACTTAGAAATCATGAACAATGCAATCTGTCTATCCCAAGTAGTGATACTGCACTGTGCGAGAGTTTTGGACCACAACACGTCTAACAGACATAACATGGCATTTTTGCACCAACAACATGATTCTTCCCTAAGGGGCATTAGCTGAAAATATGGCATATCTCTGGATGTCGTGCAGGGAAAACTGAGGGCAAAACTGAGGAAACTGGACGAATGGAGAACAAAAGTAACAGGCCTAAAAAAAAACTATCTGCAGATGAACTGCATTTTGCCCAGCAGTATTGAAGATCTTGTCAAAGCTGATGAAATTATGAACACAGAAGTACCATCAGATTCTCATCCACCATGTAATACAATCTGAAAAATGTATGACTGGCAACAGCTTTCTTTTTAAGCACGACAATCATCCCAAACTTACTGTGAATGCAGTTAAACTACAACTGGGTAGAAAAACACACAATGAAACACTACGAGTCATGGATTGGCTGCCCCAGAGCCCAGACCTCAATTATTGAAACAGTGTGGGGTCATCTAAACGTGGCCAACATTGAAAGAAGAGCTTTGAATGTCCTTCAAGAAGCCTGTAAAACTATTCCTAAAGGGTACTTAAAGAAATTACAAGAAAGCTACCTCAGAGACATGTTTTCTAAATGTGAACAAACTGAGTTTTTACCATATATACTGTACCTCCATGTATTTTCCCACATATTTCAAGAAATCACTCAGTCTATTCTCCATTTTTAAAGCAGAGAAATATCAAAAACCAAGGGTGGCTCAATACTTTTATACAGTATTATAATTTTTGAAATACCAACTCTGAAAATATTCATAGTAGTAAGTCAAAATTTCGTCCTCATTCATTTTTTATTCATTAAATAAAAAAAGTGAAATGAGACAAAAAAAAAAATCCTCTAGAGAGGGTCGGGAAGGAGGCACTAAATGATTATTCATTAAATGAACCCCGAAGCTTCAATACGTCAATAAAACGTTAGTGTAATGACACGAGCAGGATGGGTAAAGAGTATCTAAAGATACTGACAAGTCGTTTAGATTATAAAGACGTAAAATCGTCGCTGTTTTAGCTCAAAAATAGCGAGTTTCTTGGACTTCCAAGAGGAACACATATCGTGAAATGAAAGATAAAGCTAAAAGAGGTTAAGATGTTTTGTGTCATTCAGTTCCAGCGACGAGCGGCTGATCTGACATTGAATATCAGGTCGTTGTTTCGGTCAGATTTTAGTTTTCGGCAGACTGTCAGTCTAACAGAGCGTCCAGGTGACTGCTAACCGACATTAAAAACCGTGTATTACAGGAAGCCGGGATCACCTGTGGAAGAATCTCTAACTTTGTTGCTCGCCTCTTCTGCAAACGCTGGAAACAGCGCCATGATGCTGCGTCACTTAGAAACAGGGCGCAGGGATATGACGTCACAACGGTGTTTGGGCTCGCCAAAGTAAAACATAATGCTGTTTGGGGATTTTTCAAATGTTAAAAAATTAAAATCCCATTTCTGTTGAAGCGTATTATACTCACTTAATTTTTTTTGTCTTGTGTAAACATATAATACATTTGGAAATAAGAAGGAAAAACTTCGGATTTTATTTTAATGTATTATTTTCTAATTTAAAACGTTAAAAGAGCCCCTGTTGACCTGAAAGCTCGAATTCATGACTGCGTTGGCAGCTTTGGCTATTAGTTCACAAATATAATCTCTCCTGCCCACGTGTACTTAATATAAAATAATCCAGTGGAAAATAATACTATTCAAACTGTACAGCACTGGCACAGATGGTTGGCAAGGGAGAGTTGATTTTTTCACTTCCTGTTACTAAATAATGTGGTAAATTATGGCTTCTCTGGCACTTCATTGAAATTGTTACAAAGCTATTTGACAAATCATAGGCAGACTATCAATGATAAGGCATTTAACATGTGGAGTACCTAGCTGTTTGGGGGAATTATTATTTTCAGGTCGTTTTTATGAGCTTTCATTTGTTTTAAAAACTGGCTCAGATTCTTATGTATACTGATGACTCAACAGTATATGGATCTGAAACCTCAACTGATCAATTAAGCTTATTAATGCTTAATGAGTGACTGAACGCTGTAAAAGATGCGTTTATAATATTCCTACTAAAAAAAGAGGAGGCAAAACTGTTATTATTATTAGTGTATTAGTTGCTTTTAAAATAAAATACGTATATTGATAATACTGTAAGTAAAATAGGTAAAGGTCTGTCAGTGATTAGAAGAAGTGTACAATTAATGACACCAGAGTTTATAAAGGAGGTTCTAAATGCATTAGTGTGATTATTGCTATGTAATCCATTCCAGTGCTTAGGCAAAAGAAATTTTAAAAAATGAAATAGGTTGGCACTTTTTACAGTTTATATTGCACATCCGATAACTAAAGAAACATATCTGTTAAAACCGTATTAGCAAAATCAGTATGAACTTGGCTGAAAATTGTTTGGATAGTGAAGACAGCTGACAGGCAGTCTGTAAAAAAAAGTATTTGCCCCTTTCCAGATTTTTAAGTTACCAGTTTTTTTCTTTTTGTATTTTCTTTTATTTTTTGCATATTTGTCACATTTAAATGTTTCAAATGCTTATCCTATTTTTAATATTAGAAAAAGCTAAAACTCAGTAAATACAAAATGCAGTTTTTAAATGATCAGTTTCACTGACTCGTCTGAAACTGAGTGAAAAAAGAGCCAAAGTCCAAATAAAATTTCCTCCAGAAAGCCTGGAAATGTAATGCTCAAGATGACTTTTAGAAACACACAAATGCCTGGCTCCTTGGAAGCAAAGTATAAAGAAATGAGGGATGACTCAACACCTTTCCACAGTACTGTCAAAAATAAAATTAGAAATGCTCCCACATCGTCATAAAACCTGGTATTTAAATTTGAATTACTTCCGATTGAATGACTGAATGCACATCGCACTGTAATTTTATATGTAAGCCAGAAGTTAGAAAGTGCTCTCGCTGACTCTAAAATATAACGACTATGTCACATGGTAACTACAAACGATCGCCTCCTTTGGCGTTAAGATTCAGTCTCCATATTAGGTTTCATGTCGTGAGCTCGTGTATCGGGTAGAAAATGAAGTTGATTCTGAAAAGTCTTTCCTGGGTTTGTTATTCAAACCTGAGTGACGCGCACGCAGAGCTTTTGCGCGTCTCCAAGAGACGCGTGGTGTGCTGAATGTGTGCGCCGTTCTCTCCGTGTTACCGAGGTAACGGACCTCCTGGGATCGCTATCCAATCAAAACCCGAAACCAAGGTGTTTGGGCCAATCCGATTCCCAGTCTGTTTTGTTTGACACTTAGTTCCTCCAATTGCTTTCTTGGTGTCTCTATAGCTGGCAACGCTCCTACCTTCTCAGGTTAGTCCGTTGTTGGTTGAGCGCTGGATCAGTGTCTACGCTTGGCTGTTCAGAAGTTTTTCATTTCGACCAAAAAATGAGGGAAATAGTTCATCTGCAGGCCGGCCAGTGCGGCAACCAGATCGGCGCGAAGGTGAGAGTGATAGTGGTTTTAAAGTTGAGTTTGAGTGTTTGAAGTTCGAGTACGCGGGCCGCTAAATTAAATTAGCGCCAGAGCTAATCATAGCGCAGCTGAGTTTGACTGAGCCGACTGATTTAATCGTTTTATTCCGTCCCTGTGTGTGTGTTCTAGTTCTGGGAGGTTATAAGTGACGAACATGGCATCGATCCCACCGGGACTTACCACGGAGACAGCGACCTACAGCTGGAGCGAATCAACGTGTACTACAACGAGGCTACAGGTTAACTTCACACTGCACAGTCTGATCTAATTTCTGGGTGAGCTGAGGTAATTCAATAGCCAGCAGAAACCTGGTTAATACAGCCACCGTCCAGTAGGGGGGGCATTAATCAACCCCCCCTTTCAGAGTCAGGGGGCTTTTTCTTGGCTCTCCTTCCTGGTTACCGTCACTCAGTTTCCAAGACAAAACAACAAAAACAAACCCTCGCCTAGCAATGGTGCCCACAAATTAGACTGTTCCCGCTTTAAGTCACACTTCGGACTGGGATAATATTATCACTAAGTTAAAGAGTCAAAGCATTAAGTATGTTCATGCAGTTTATGACAAAGTAAAGTTTTTATAGTTAAGTACAGTAAGTATGTGTATACTAGTTTCTGCAGTGGGTTTGCTCATGTCATAGTCTGGGTCATTCTACGGTGACGTCTGTCTCTACCCCACCCCCGGCCTTTGCAGAAACATTTTAGGGTTGCAGTTTGTTTCTGTGTTTAAAATAAACATGTTATTTAAACAGTTCCTGTGCTATCAGTTTGGCAGTGTTCGTTTTTAATCTGTCATAGAGTGGCCAGAGCACCACAGTCAGCTATAGCGGCTAAGCACTGTGATTTCACATAGTTCAGAAGTGAATGAATGAATAAATAAATAAATAAGTTATACAATAGACACAATACACACATAGAAATGTAAGATATGTAGAACAAATATAAAATGTATAAAGAAAGTAATGATCCTATGAAGTTGCCTCACCGGTGTTACTGTGGAAAAACTGCCTATTATGAGTTCACTTCCTATTACTAATTTCCTTAAGCTCTGTAAAGAATTCATCATACCACCTCCCAATTTTGTGAGCACAATATGACAACGTGGATTTTATGAAAGGGACTATTAAAAACAGCCATTACTTACTCAGTAACACCAGTGGCTCCTATGTTCAGAGGAACTTTTTGCATAAAATATTTGTATTTTATGCAAATGCTAAGTTTTTTTTATCATAATGAATCCTCTTTTTGTCTGGTATGGCTTAACTGAGTAGCATGATGATTAATACGTTACTGGTGTTACCGTATGGGGTTTATTATTTCTGTCACATCAAACTGATATGATAATAATTTCACATCAATTGAATTTTGTTACAAGTAAGAGTTAAGATATAAAGGATTACATCACTTCTCATTTTTAATTGTTCTTCAAATTATTTTTATTGTTATAGCAAATAAACAATTCCATGAATGGACAAATATTGGGTCACATTTTAACAAACAAAACTGATAATAATAATAATGATAATACTAAGAGATAATCCCCAGATCCATTATTATTGACATTCTTCTGTCTGAAGAGAATTGGGACCAAGTATTTAATTAAAGCGTTTTAAAGCAGTCCAAAGAAATGTTCACATACCTTCAGAAAACCTGGAAAATTTAAACCGCTTTTACCAAAGTTGCTCCTTTGGCAAACACCACTTACAAAAGAATTCAAGTAGATGTAGATAAAAAAAAAAAAAAAATTTTTAAATCATTAAACTGTCTTTTGATTTTTTTTTTAAAAATTCATAAATGAGCAAGTTCTATAATGTGGTTTAGGGTTAAATATTTTAAAATAAATCAATTTTAAGATCTTGCGCTATCTCAACATCAGACCTTTCTGTAGAAGGACCCCTCTGTTTCTTTTTACTTTTTTCTTTTTTTAAAAAGATTACACCAAAAGAAGCGTTTTCTGGGTTGAAGATTTGAGAAATTTAGATGGTTACTGGTAATTAAACATATCTGTCTTGATTTGAAAAAACAAATTAACAAATTGAAACTGAACATGTTTTGGTTTTTTTTTTAGTTTTTCTAAATCATAATATCTTCTGGTTGTTTTTGGTGTGATTTTCACCTCTTGTTAAAGTTTTTTTTCCTCTGTAGTTACCTGTGATAATTTGGGCTTTATTAGTTTTTGTATTTATTTGCACTTCGCGTAGTTTGCTGATGGAGCTCGGAGGATTATTAAGGATTTATAACTGATATTAAACAGGTGCCCTATCCCTAAACCAATTATATAATCTTGAAGTTAAAAGTGTGGCTTTTTTTGGTCATCTGTCTTCACCAGGTGGGAAGTATGTCCCTCGTGCGGTCCTGGTGGACTTGGAGCCGGGCACAATGGACTCTGTGAGGTCCGGCCCCTTCGGTCAGGTGTTCAGACCTGACAACTTTGTCTTTGGTGAGCCTTTGAAAGCTGAACATTCATTCATTCATCATCCTGGCTGTAGAAAAGTAAAATGGAAAGTATTTTGACCAAAGAAAAAAAAAATCTGTTTGTTTGTTTTAATTTGTCTGTATGTACTTATTTGTTTGTTCAAAAAAAACCAGTGGAATAGTACGTTTTCAAGTGATGTTTCATGTTTGGCTGCTCACTGTAAGTAAATTGTGTTTTAAATATGGAAATGGAGTCAGTGGTGTCAGATGCCTATATTTGCTTGTGACACACAGGTCAGAGCGGGGCAGGGAACAACTGGGCTAAAGGCCACTACACTGAGGGGGCGGAGCTGGTGGACTCAGTCCTGGATGTGGTGAGGAAGGAGGCAGAGAGCTGCGACTGCCTCCAGGGCTTCCAACTCACGCACTCCCTGGGCGGAGGTACGGGCTCCGGCATGGGCACGCTGCTCATCAGCAAGATCCGCGAGGAATACCCGGATCGCATCATGAACACTTTCAGCGTGGTTCCCTCCCCCAAGGTCCGTATTCGACATCCACATCATTCCAGATTAACTGTGTGGGGCCCTGCCCGCCCTTAATGGCGCCTTCTCCTTCTTCAGGTGTCCGACACGGTGGTGGAACCATACAACGCCACCCTCTCCGTCCACCAGCTGGTGGAGAACACGGACGAGACTTACTGCATCGATAACGAGGCCCTGTACGACATCTGCTTCCGCACGCTGAAGCTCACAACGCCCACCTACGGCGACCTTAACCATCTCGTCTCGGCCACGATGAGCGGCGTTACTACCTGCCTCCGCTTTCCAGGCCAGCTCAATGCAGACCTGAGAAAACTGGCCGTGAACATGGTGCCGTTTCCCAGGCTGCACTTCTTCATGCCGGGCTTCGCACCCCTGACCAGCCGTGGCAGCCAGCAGTACAGGTTAGAGCAGCCGAATGCTGTTAGCAATGCCTATTTCGAGTTTGAATTAAATCTCAACTAAAGTATCTGTTCATTTTCCTAGGGCGTTGACCGTTCCCGAGCTAACCCAGCAGATGTTCGACGCCAAGAACATGATGGCAGCATGCGACCCACGCCACGGGCGCTATCTCACAGTTGCTGCCATCTTCCGAGGCCGCATGTCCATGAAGGAGGTGGACGAGCAGATGCTGAACGTGCAGAACAAGAACAGCAGCTACTTCGTGGAGTGGATCCCCAACAACGTCAAGACGGCCGTCTGCGACATCCCGCCGCGCGGCCTCAAGATGGCTGCCACATTCATTGGCAACAGCACGGCCATCCAGGAGCTGTTCAAGCGCATCTCTGAGCAGTTCACCGCCATGTTCCGCCGCAAGGCCTTCCTTCACTGGTGAGAGACACCCCGGTCCGTTTGTAGCCTGAGTGCATGCCCTCATGCGACGTGTTAATCACCTCACCGCTTCTGTTTCAGGTACACGGGCGAGGGCATGGACGAGATGGAGTTCACGGAGGCCGAGAGCAACATGAACGACCTGGTGTCCGAGTACCAGCAGTACCAGGAGGCCACGGCCGAGGAGGAGGGAGAGTTCGAGGAGGAGGGTGAAGAGGACATGGCCTAAAAATCAGCACGGCTCTTCTTTTTCTCCCTTTTCTTCTTTCTATGCAACAGTTTCAGGTCAATGCGGTTCAGACGTCAAGAAGTTAAATAACTTTTTTCTTTTCTTTTTTTTTTTAAGAACAAAAGTTGTCATATAACACCAAGTTATTTAGAGCGTACAGGTGATCTCCACGCTTTTATGTGTTACATGTTGGTTTTTGTTCCCCATCTTTAAATATGAATGTTTTCAGCCTGTTCTTTCTTTTCTGGTTAGTATCACCTCATCATTGCGCTGTTTCTAAATGGATGGTGTTATTAAAGGGAGCCTGACGCTTATTACAGGAGGTGTGATCAAAAAAACTCCATTTAAAAAAGATGTAGCAGTAAATAGAACATTAAATGTCCTGTTTGTGTAGATCACTTACCCTTTGCACTGTTTGATGTCACCACAGATTTTGAACATGACCCAGCTCCAGCTTTAACATGTACTAATGAGAGAATGTAACACTGACTAATTCATGGCACTTTCTCGCGATTTTTAACACTTAATGTTTAATGTAGAATATAATTATTTTTGTTTTAAGTGAAATTAAATATTTAAGATTTATTCTAAATGAAAGAAAACACTGAGAGCGTCAGGAACTCATCACTCCCACCTAACTTTGTGTGCTTGTTCTGATTTTGTAGAAGAATTTAAATAAAGTTTGTCTTTTTTTTTTTTTTTTTTTTTGTAGAGGGGTTCAGTACAGCCATGATATTTTTACATTATCATGAGCCATCTTTCTGCTCATATCCCTTCTATCCTAGCGTGTGACATCCAAAACTTCCTCAATCTGAAATTGCGAATTCCCTGTTGGGGTTAATAAAGTTTGGTGCTACATATGGTGGATTACTTCTACTTTTGTCTTTTTGTCTACTTAAAAACAAATGAGTCAGATGTGCTCTTGGCATGATGAGTGCAGGTGTTTGTGCAGTAGTACAGTGGGGGTAAAGATGAGCCATATTTGACTTCACTTTTAGCAAAGAAAACATTTAATATTCCGAGTTTTTATACACACATGGCTGCTGACTAAATTCCCTTTTTTAAAAAGGAAAAAGCTAAGTTAAATTTAAGGTCCAATGTGAAATATGTGTGTATTTGATTCTGGCCTCTCTAATTACTGGTGGCTCGTTTTGAATCATAGAACTAAAAACAATGGATATATTTTACAGATGGATATATTTATGATTTAGCATTACCTTTCGCTAATTTTTAACAAATTTCATCATTTTCACAGAATGCTGGATAATTGTAGTTAAATGTTTATATCTGAATCACTGGTTAGTCTGATGTGGCCAAGTCTGCTCATCTCCTGCTGTCAAACTTAAGGGGTGGAGTGAGGAACAAAATGCAGACGGGGGAACAAAGTGGATGTAATTAAGAGGAGATGATAGCAGCAGTGAATGAGGAAAGAAGCAGAGAGCTTGGACATAACCAGAAAATGCAATGAGTTGAAAGCTCTCTATGTAACATCTTACCTAGCCTTTCCAAGGCAGAAACACCTTCCCGTCTGCTGTGCTCTGGGAGTTGGACACTCACACACATCCTGAGCTGCTATGTCAAGGCCCTTGGGGACGGTTGCTATGGGTCGCTCCCCAGCTGTGACAATAAACAGGCTCTGCTGTCCCCTTAGGAAACACGTAACATTTGTCAAAGTGGGAGAGCAACTGAAACTGCTGCAGGTCTACTTTCCATCATGAACACTGGCAGGTAATGGTAGACTTGAGCCAGGGACTTCAAAACAGCTTGCTCTGACAGCAATCTGGGAAGATTGTACAGAGCAGGCGTTTCAAGAGGAAGCTGGCCAAGTACCAGGGGCTTCTGGAAGATCGCAGGAGACAGAACAACTAGAAAACCCACAGATCAAAACACCTGGTGCAGCAGGTGTAACTTAAATGAGACATTTCATCCTGTCTGTGTAAATGTGGTCAGAAGTTTATATCATGAGTGTTTAACAACTGCAGATTTTTGCATCATCAGTTCAACCAACTGTACATAATTTGATGTTATCCCTGCCATGAACTGGAAACTGCTGGAACTCCTGCATCTCTGTCCACAGAGAAGCGAGTTTAAAATCTCCATTGATGGAGAGGATGCTGGAGAAAGGTTTTATGATCAGGCGAGACAGAGAGCTTTTTGGCCACTGTGCCAAGTGATATCTTTGGAGGCGTAAGTGAGGCTTTCAAATCTAAGAACACTGTGAACTGTCAGGCATGGTGGTGGTAGCATCATGCCAGTGGTACTGGTACATTACACAAAAGGTATGGAATAATGAAGGAGGATTACCTTGTAATTCTTCTGTTTCACTTTAAATCAACAGCTAGAAATAAAATCTTGTTTTACATCATGTATGTTTTATAACATGTATGCTGCACAATCGTTACAGAAATCTGTAAAATCCCCAAAATAACACAACATTCACGCTCATGACAAGTGGATGTAAACTTCAGACCACAGCTTTATATATGTCAGTCAGTTTTGGTGCAAAAGATTTCCCTGCAACATTCAGAGGTCTTTTTTTGTTCTAAACTACGGCTTGACCCATGTTTTTAGATGCATACTCAGATATTTTACATCAGGGGGAATTTTGCATTTGGCGATAACCTCTGGTTCAGATCTGTTCATGCAAAATAAAAGCTGCTTATGTGAAGTTTGTTTCCTCGTCCTGTCCGGACATGCCACAGATTTGATCTTTATCCACCTTCATCAGTATAATGGCTACTTTCCTTTAACCCTTGTCCAGCTGCACAGCCACACAGCTAACAATAGCATGTTTTTGTGTGTGTTTGAATAAAGCTCAGTGCAAACACTCATCCATGTCGGTATTTGACTTCATCTCTCAGTCTGCTTAACCTGCTATAATTATCATGGCCAGAATAATGCAGCATTGTGAAAAGTTTACAGGAAATTTTGCAGTGTGTCGGGTAAATTAGAGTAAATATAATGAAAGACTGAAGAGAACAAGACAAAATTCAGATTTGCAAACTGTTTCTTTTGAAAACTGGGGGAATCTAACTGCATTTGATCATGAGAAGATTTTACATCTAACTAATTCAAAGGGATTTATCAGAAGCCACTGGAGAGAACAAGATACCTGCCGATTGCAGATGAAGGGAAATAATCCTGAATATTTAAATGACAGATAACAAACAAATGTCATTATGATTGGACACTTCCTGGTCCTGTTTCTTTCCTTTACATGGAACTAAAAAAAGAAAATCAGCAGCATGCACATCATTTACAAAGTTCTCAGCTCTCAGTCCACAAACTGCTCCCCTTTTTTCCTCTGGTGTGCCTGTAGTTTCTGCTTTTTATTCATATATACACAGGAATGATCATGAATGCTTTCAAACCTATACAGTGGGGCAAAAAAGTATTTAGTCAGCCACCGATTGTGCAAGTTCCCCCACCTAAAATGATGACAGAGGTCAGTAATTTGCACCAGAGGTACACTTCAACTGTGAGAGACAGAATGTGGAAAAAAAAAAATCCATGAATCCACATGGTAGGATTTGTAGAGAATTTATTCGTAAATCAGGGTGGAAAATAAGTATTTGGTCAATAACAAAAATACAACTCAATACTTTGTAACATAACCTTTGTTGGCAATAACAGAGGTCAAACGTTTACTATAGGTCTTTACCAGGTTTGCACACACAGTAGCTGGTATTTTGGCCCATTCCTCCATGCAGATCTTCTCGAGAGCAGTGATGTTTTGGGGCTGTCGCTGAGCAACACGGACTTTAAACTCCCGCCACAGATTTTCTATGGGGTTGAGGTCTGGACTGGCTAGGCCACTCCAGGACTTTCAAATGCTTCTTACGGAGCCACTCCTTTGTTGCCCGGGCGGTGTGTTTTGGATCATTGTCATGTTGGAAGACCCAGCCTCGTTTCATCTTCAAAGTTCTCACTGATGGAAGGAGGTTTTGGCTCAAAATCTCACGATACATGGCCCCATTCATTCTGTCCTTAACACGGATCAGTCGTCCTGTCCCCTTGGCAGAAAAACAGCCCCATAGCATGATGTTTCCACCCCCATGCTTCACAGTAGGTATGGTGTTCTTGGGATGCAACTCAGTATTCTTCTTCCTCCAAACACGACGAGTTGAGTTTATACCAAAAAGTTCTACTTTGGTTTCATCTGACCACATGACATTCTCCCAATCCTCTGCTGTATCATCCATGTGCTCTCTGGCAAACTTCAGACGGGCCTGGACATGCACTGGCTTCAGCAGCGGAACACGTCTGGCACTGCGGGATGTGATTCCCTGCCGTTGTAGTGTGTTACTGATGGTGACCTTTGTTACTTTGGTCCCAGCTCTCTGCAGGTCATTCACCAGGTCCCCCCGTGTGGTTCTGGGATCTTTGCTCACCGTTCTCATGATCATTTTGACCCCACGGGATGAGATCTTGCGTGGAGCCCCAGATCGAGGGGGATTATCAGTGGTCTTGTATGTCTTCCATTTTCTGATGATTGCTCCCACAGTTGATTTTTTCACACCAAGCTGCTTGCCTATTGTAGATTCACTCTTCCCAGTCTGGTGCAGGTCTACAATACTTTTCCTGGTGTCCTTCGAAAGCTCTTTGGTCTTGGCCATGGCGGAGTTTGGAGTCTGACTGTTTGAGGCTGTGGACAGGTGTCTTTTATACAGATGATGAGTTCAAACAGGTGCCATTCATACAGGTAATGAGTGGGGGACAGAAAAGCTTCTTAGGGAAGACGTTACAGGTCTGTGAGGGCCAGAGATTTTCCTTGTTTGAGGTGACCAAATACTTATTTTCCACCCTAATTTACGAATAAATTCTTTACAAATCCTACCATGTGAATTCATGGATTTTTTTTTCACATTCTGTCTCTCACAGTTGAAGTGTACCTCTGGTGCAAATTACTGACCTCTGTCATCATTTTAAGTGGGGGAACTTGCACAATCGGTGGCTGACTAAATACTTTTTTGCCCCACTGTATAAGATGATATAAAGATAAGTTAGAGCATTGTTTTTGAAGTCAAAGTAAAGCTGACTGTTTGTTATCTAATGCACTGAGTTTATTTGATCTTTTTTCCTCTCGTCTGTTTTTTTTTTTAAATCCAGTTTTGGGATTTATCAGCCGTTAAGGTGTCTGCCTCCTCTTGAATAGCAGGAATGCCTGTTTTCCAGAAGTCATGAAACCGCGACTCCATTATGCAGCTGACCCATGACACAAGGATTTAGTAAACATTAATCGACCTTCTGTGCCTTACCTTATTTCCTGCCGTGTGTATACCAAACAAACTTGAAGCAGCTGTTTCACATACAGACACTACTAGTCGTGCCTGTTTTGTTTTTCCATATAAACCACACTGATAAGCCACATATGTACGCTCACCACTCACTTTCTAGTACTTGCTTGGACACTGTTTTGCCAGGGCCACCTTAATTATTTGCGACATAGATTCAACAACGTGCTTTTTGGTCCATGTTGGCACAACAGTGTCACACAGTTGCTGCAGACTTGTCAGCTGCTCGTCCATGATGGGAATCTCCTGTTCCACCACATTCCAAAGTTTCTCTATTAGATTGAGATCTGGTGACTGTGGATGAAATTTGAGTACAGTGAACTCATTGTCATGTTGAATGAACCAGTTTGAGATGAGTTGAGCTTGAGTTTTCCCACCGGGTGCAGCTATCAGAAGATGTGTACACTGTGGTCATAAAGGGATGGTCATGTTCAGCAGCAATACTCGGGTAGGGTGTGGCGTTTGAATGATGCTCAGCTGATACACAGCGTGCCAAGAAAATAGCATTACACCAGGCAGGATGGATCCATGCTTTCATGTTGTTCACATCAAACTCTGACCCTACTGTCTGAATCCGTCCATCCATCCATCCAGCAGAAATCAAGACCCATCAGCTCCGGTAACATTTTTCTAATTTCCTAGAGTCCAATTTTGGTGAGGTCATGTGAAGTCTCACCTCAGCTTATATTTCTTAGCTGACAAGAGCACTGTAGCGTGGTCTTCTGCTGCTGTAGCTCATCTGCTTCAAGGTTGACGTGTTTTGTGCATCAGAGATTCTTCTGCATACTTAAGTTGAGTCGAGTTACTCCTCTGACCTCTGGCATCAACAAGAGATTTTCACCCAGAGAACCGCCTCTCACTGGGTATTTTCTCTTATACAGACCATAAAACCATGGAGACTGTAGAGCCAACACGTCCCAGCAGATCAGCTGTTTCTAAAATACTTAAATAAAAATAAAAATACTTGCATCCACCTGGGACCAACACCCAAGTCACATGTCCAAAGTCACTTAAAGAAATAAGAATAAGTAAGAAACATGATGGATTTTGTTTTATTTGTTGTCATTTTTTAAATACTTAATGGCAGTTCAGCATTTTGTGCATGACATAAAACATCACACCATCTTTGGGCCTCTTCTCACTGAAAAATCATGAGGAAAGAAAAAGAAATAAAAAAAAGGAGGTTTCAGACAGCAGCTGTAATATTGAGACAGTAATATTTCATTTACACCAGCAATGGTGACAGTTATGCTGTGTGTGTGTTAATTCACCATCAGTAAACACTGTAAGTGCTGGAAAATGTCAGCGAGTGGCTAGTTTACACCGCAACATCCATCCATCCATTAACAAAAAGAACATGAGTAACAACGAAGGCTGTACGAACGCAACTGCTCCCCGACGTCCACAACGAGAACGAACAAATTCATATTTTCATTAGGTCAACAGAGCAACACACCCCAGTTTATCCCAGAGGTTTTCCCTAAGTTCCTGCTCAAACAGCAGAACTGTGAACTGCTCATGAAAGGAAGAAGCAAAATACAATCAAAACAATTGGGTTTAGGCCTAATAACGTCCAGCATGTGGGGACACGCCTGGGTGTGGCAACAAAGATAAAACAACCACAGAGTTCATTCCTCATCAAAAGTCTCTCACAGAAAACCGGAATGACTCCAAACAAAGAAAAGCACACATAGAGTTTAAAATACAGAAAACCTCTGGTTTAGGAGTTAGTAAGAGTACTTTTGATTTGTCTGCTGCTCTTCTAAAATCTGCCAACTCCTTAAGTTGGGAACCAGCTGGTGGGAGTGAAAAACAAGAAGGACAGAGGGGATAAAGTGGAGAGGAAAGAAAGGAGACAAGGGAAAGTCAGCCTCGGGGTTTGAGAATTTAGCCGATTATATACTCGTAGTGAGCCGTTCACTACAAGAAGGAGACAGAAAATATCAACGGATTCTCCTACAGCACGGAAAATGGAAAGTTCATAGCAGTGAAATAAGGCCACATGGGACATATATATGAATAAATAAAGAAATGGGGGAACTATATCATATCTGATAATTCATTAAAAAAAGAAGAAAAGATGAGAGGCACTGTGCATTTTTTGCTGTTAACAGAAGGATTACACTGATCAATATTAAAGGGGACCTATTGTGCTCTTATAGGGTTTTACAGTAGCGGGTTATTATTTTAACGATGGCCAGTCTGTGTGTGCAAGATTACGAACCCAGTGAGAGCAGAAAGCTCTGACACAAGCTTCCGGCTGTGAAAACAGAAACTCCGCCCACTTTCTCTTTACAAGGAGCTGCCAATGAGAAGATAGCTGGGCTAAAGGGGGAGGGGCTACTTGAGCAAGACAGAGATGGCTTATTTCAACCTGATATCACGGTCCACCATTTCTCGCTTTTCCTCTCCAAAAAATGAAATGTACACGCATGCAGAAGTTGCAGTAACAGCAGAGGGAGATATTTTATTTCAACCAACATGAAAATAATCATGAGAAAGTTTTTAAACAGACATTATTAACACATTTACATGTATATACATATTAGCCCCCGAGCTAAATCGATTCTAAAGATTAAGGATCCTGGTATGTACTTCATACTTTTCTTGCTCACTACCGACGTTGTGGATTTAAATACATTATCTCCCCCTGCTGGTAATGCAACTTCTGCAGGTGTGTCCATTTCACATTTTGGAGAGGCAAAGCGAGAAATGATCAAGGTGGTCCAGCGTCTCTATTACATGTTTTGCTTTGAAACTGGGTTGCTTACTTTGAACCACGAATCATGCAAAGCTATTTTAGTAAAGGAGCAGAATAGGTTCACTTTAAAGTTTTAATCAGATCTCAACCATTAAGAGTCATCCACATCCAAAGTGATGGGTATGATGCGGGATTTACACTCGACATGTAATGCAGTTTAACGGATTAAAATACAAGGTGTGAGTAGAAGGTCTGTCCATAAAATATATTAAAAAAACCACACCTGACATTTGGCCCATCTGCCCTTCAAAGTTTGAATTTTGGCTTTTCTTGGATCTCTCCCTGGAAGTCCCGTTATTAGCTTTGGGAGACCTCGAAACTTTTGTGTCAAAATGAGTTGTTGAGGAGAGCTCGGTGTTCAGGTACAGCCAATTTTCAGCTGAAAACTGAACGCATCAGGTCAGGAGCGAGTTGGACTTTTTAAGGCAGAGATATTCACTGTGAACTGCGAATAGTTCACACGGCTGCTGTAGACTTGTGGAGGTGTTTGCAATGGGCCTAAATTTCATTTATTTTCTCTAAATTTTGCTATTTTTAGTATAGCACATTTAGTACATTTCACAATTTCTTCTGGAAATTTTTCCATTTTTGGGACATTAGGGGCTGAAATAATGCATAAAATTAAATTTTAATCCTAATAATCACCTTTCTGTGAGTATTTGGGATGTCAAGGTAACACCTCCTAGGTGAGGTGCGCCAGGCATGTCCTATTGGGACGAGGCTGTGGGATGGACCCAGAACACGCCCCAACTCCAGTTAAGCTGGAGGAAGTGGCTGGAGAGAGGGAGGTCTGGGTTTCTCTGCTTAGGCTGTTCCCGCCACAACCCGGCCCTGGATAAGAAGAAGAACGACAGATGGCACTACAACCAGCTGCTTTGAATACGGCGAGTATGTTTTTTTTGTCTAGCAGCAGGTGTAAATAATTATTTTAGGGATTTAGCATGTGCACCTCCAACCAGTTTCTGTACAAATGGATAAACACTTTCCAGGTGGACTGAGACCATCTTTTTGCTGTAGATCTGTATCAGATGTGGTAAAAATATACCTCATAACGAGAAGAAACAGTTGCAGAAACTTCTGGATAAATCTGAAAGCGAGTGGCATCATTCACCAGTCACGCCAGCACAAGCTTTGCTCAGCATCCGCCCTTGTCGTCACACCCAGCGCTCTGTGACTTCATCATCTTCCTCAAAATTAAGTTGTAGGGTCACTGAGGGACAGAACGGGGCTTCCAGGGAATGATCTGGAAAAAGCAGCCCCTTTAACTGAGGGGCAGCAGTGCACAAACACACAACAGTATCTGCTCAAAATGCTGTTATCGATCATGTGACGTGTTGCCAGAAAGGCAACCTTCTGCGTCGGGTTCACTATTCTCCACAAAAAGGGTTGAAGCAAAAAAAGGTGACACTAATAAGACAACTCAGATGGGCGTCACCTTTCACCAGTCTGTATCTGAAATAAAAAGCACATCTGACGTCCCGGGCACTGAAAGCTGTGTGAGAGATTCTCTTTGTCCTGCCTAATAACATCAGATGTTTGTAAACTCGTTGTGCGTTTCTGTGACTGCTGCTGAGGTAACAAACCCGAAGCGTCCGTTCATCGCGTCTCTGTTCGCTCCGTTTCCCTGTCAGCCTCCGTCCGATGTGACCGATGAGCACAGTTTTAATTCAGGGAACAGGTCCCAGAGGGGACTCTGAGCGGGATGAACGCCGCTTGGCATCACTGTAATCCGCCACATTCGGCAGGCGCAGACGAGGATGCGAGAACCACTGCTTCCTCTTCCTGCTGAACCTCTCTGACAGCCAAGATGCGAGTGAGCATGCTCTGTAGAGTGGCGGCATCCAATGGCTGAGAAGTGTACCAGTGGGGACTGTTGAGGTTAAAATGGAAATGATAAAAAACATTATTTTCACTTTACAGTGTCAACATAAAGTCTTTTCTGTTTTCTGATCTTTGTGAAATTTTATGGACAGAAAATTTCGCATTTTTCACCTCAAAAAAATTATGGGAAATGACAAGGAAATTCTGTGTCGTTAGCTTGTGTTGATCACACAGCATTGAAATGCTTGCTGAAGTGTTACTTTTGTAGAAAATACAGAAACAAAAATAACAAGACACCCATAACCAATTCAAGAAGCAACGCCTACACGTATGGTTTCACAGCTAAGCTCGGGGTAATAACGACGCTCTGACCTGTGTGTGTGGACGTTCTGTTCGGGCTGCAGGTAAAACATGTTGGTCTTTTTCTTCACAGACTCTGGGCTGTGGTGCACAAAGAAAGTAATGCGCTCAGTTTTCATTCCTGCAGCAGTGATTGCAAGTTTGTCTGTGTGTGAGTCTCACCATCTGGAGAGGTAGAACTCATAGAGTCGGACAGGACAGTGCAGAGGGTTGGTGACGTTCTCCATCATCTCCAGGTCCCCCTCGTTCTCCGTCTGCCTTTTTCTGAGTCGTTCTGGACATAACGGGACACAAAAACCCAGCTGATCTCTACTTCTGTGCATACTTTAGTTAAAGTCATTCACATGATTTCAGTCAACGACGCCCACCTGTCTCTTCAGAGCTGGGCGCACTGGCACTGCTTCTCTGGAATTGGAGGTAGTAGACTTTGCCGGCTCGGCTGCAGGGTTTAGAGTGGCGGGTGAAGTTGGAAAAAGACAGGCGCTGGTGCTTCTCCACGGTGTTGAAGTGGAAGTATTTGGTGCAGAAGAAGAGCAGCGTGTTGAGCAACACTATGGGTGAATAGGCGCCCAGCTGCTTACACTCCCACAGGTAGGACTCCTCGACACGGGAGGAAACAACGCCACCTGGAGGAAGAGAGATGTCTGGATCTTTTTGTTTGCTGGTTGGTGCTTAAAGCAAGATAAACATACTGTAAATATGTATCAAGATAATACCCTAGAGTGAATTAATTCTTATTTTTGCTACAATGCTATGTCTATTAAAGAAAATAGATTAGGAATAATTGAATAAAATCTATTTTATTCATCGTACCACTAGGTAGTAGTTTTGGTTTCCAGAGTTGAAGCATCCCAGAGATCTCGGAGGCAAACTGATTGTACAGCTGGTCGGTGAAGATGTTCTCTATGCGACCCATCATAAACAGATGCTGTCCAAACAGAGAGGGTGGGGGACAGAGAGGGTTGTTTTAGGAGAAAAATAAAGAAACATGATGGAAACCAGTTGTGCAGTTTTTGTGGGCACCTGTTGTATCCCCAGACAGAGGTAGAAGATGCTGTCCGGGCTGTAGGGCGCTCCGTTGGGCCGTCGCACTTCTTTGATGAAGCAAGACAGACCGAAGCTCAGCTCAGCGGAGTTGCAGTCAAGGACGTCTTCTTTCACTTCAACTGGATCGGCTGTTACGGGGAGAATGAAGGTAAAGCGCAGGCAGTGCAGATTAAACAGAAAATTAATCAAGAACGAGGAAAAAAACTCACATTTTTGTGGCTGCTTGTTGCGTTGCTGGACCCAACTTCTCCAGGCTTTAACCCCATACAGGTGGTTCAGTTTGGAGGTGGCGGAAAGTGCCATGGTTGTGCCACGCTCCAGAGAACCAGTCCTCCTCCGACCCTGGATAGTTGATGGGAAAAAAGCTTTTTATGGCCAAATTAGGTGCATTTTAAACATCATAACAACATAACATGGAAGTACAGGGAAGCATTCTTTGTTTTGAGTCCTGGTTTTTGGATCAGTAGGAGTTTTCAGCAACATAATCAGACAGGGTATGGGGAAATAAACCCCGCCCCCATCCTGATGGGTTCTCTGCCCAGTGCCTCCACATTTAAAACAATTCCCTAAGCACCCTTGACTGGCAATAGTGGAAATAGAAGCGTGGAAGATTTGTTATGCTCTTACAGTATAATTCAAAACATACATGATTAAACATAGCTTAGGTGATTTTTTTGTTGTCTTTTAAAATATACAAGTAATAAAATAAGCTGGCAAATTCCAAAGTCCATCATAGGGGGAAAAAAGAGACTCGTGATCAATTATGTCGTACCCGTTTCCGGCCGGACGAGCCCTCTCTGGGTCTCTTCACTCCTCGCTGTGGAGCACATGACTTCTGATCCAACGACTCTGCAAAAACAAACATTTCCAATTATCCTGCTTCTGTTGTTAGTGGATGATTTTCATCTTTCTTCTGTATTAATTCTATTCTTTTATTAATATCTATTAATCATCCACAATTTCTAGTGGCTTAATGTTCACCTAACAAGCACAGGATTCCTGGTTTGAGTCTGGAAGGAGAAGCAGCTTAAAAAACATAAGAAAAAACCCTCCAAAATCAAACTTATGGAGCTATCATACTGAGAATTTCTGTTTTTATTTTTTTTGCTGTGCTTTTTATATTTTATCTTGTCTGTCTGGATTTCTTCTTGAACTTAGAATATACTGCTAAAGCAAATCTGAATCAAGTATATGTTATGCTTTCTTCAGCTGACTATCAGTGATGTCACATCTCACTAGAAGGGAAGTCATTTTCCAAGTCCATCATCGGGGAGGTTGGTGGTTGATCGTCGGCACAGCTGGCAGGAGGGTCGGTTGTCATTTGGCTCGTCTCTGGCTCTGGATCAGCTGCCTCTGGATTCTTCTCTGAAGTCTGAGTAAGTGGTAGGTCAGCTCGGTCTTCTTCTTCCCTCAGAGTTTCCCCGTGATGAGGGATTGTGGGAGCGACCACTTCAGACTTCATGTCTCCACTCTCAGAGGTGTTCTGGTCTAGAGCAGTCACATACAAACCCAGAGGATCATGAAAACACTGCTGGAAGTGTTACATCTATTAAACCCAGGATCAGAACGCTCACCTGCACCGGACTCATCTCTCTGCTTTTCTTCCTCCACCAAAGAAGCCTCTGACTGGACAGCTGCATCTTTCGTGTCCTTGTTCAGTGGTGGAACCATCATGGGTACTGGAACCTTAAAGAAAAAACATGGAAAGAAGTGTTTGATTTACTGAAACGATTATTTAAACCTTATAGATTGTGAATATAAAGTAAGAGGACCTACAGGAATGGGCATAGGCAGTGGAACAGGTGTGTGCTGGGAATACATGTTCATAGGCACTGGAATGAAGACCGGCACTGGGACTGGAACCATTAACACCTTCACATTCTCCTCTCCTGCTGCCAGAGGAGGATGAAAGGGAGAAAAAGAAAGAGTTAATCCTGTTTTTATGTGAAGAAAATGATTTGAAGAAGAGGAAAATTAAAGGTGAGACAGAGGAGTGGGTCACTGTGACATCACAGGTCAATTAAACAAACTTTACAAGAGACCAAAAAGTGACAGTTTGGGGTTAGCCAAGAGGAATAAAAGTGGACCTCTTAATACTTCCCAGCTCCACATTTTTATTCCTGCACTCTACTCGAGTAGTTTTCCCATGATTCAGGGTTTGTAATAATCATTTTTAATCTTAGTCGGGGCCTCATCTTAACCAGCTGTTTGTGCTCCTGTCTGATGAAATTGATAAAAAAAAGCTACCATTAATTTTTACTGTTTCCCCATACGATACTCATTGCACAACTAATAAAAATTAATCCTCTGAGATTACTGAGCTTACAGTCACAGTCAGACTCTAAGGAGCAGCTGTTATTAATTCACTCCAGAAAGGGATCAGAAGTAGGTGTATGTGTGCAAAAAGGTGGCATTTATTAATAAAAACATGTGAATGAAATAAAAGGAAATCCTGCTGGTGCCAACATTACTAGCTCCTCTGGACCTAACCAAACTGTCTTTGCTACTAGCTGATCATTAGGATTATAGGTGACCCACAGAAACCAACAGCAAAAACCACCCAACTGACGGAGTCGGCTACAAAAATAACAGAGAAAATCTGGGATGTGGACACAGGGAAAAGCGGAAAGAGAGATTCCTTTCACAGTCTTATGGTAAAAGGTAAAATGCTACCAATGTGACACCAAAAGATCTGCTGTTTGCAGAGTCTTCTGATTTATTGGAACAGCAGTTTTTTGATTTTTCTGATAAACGCAATAACAAACACGTGGCCAGCAGATGTCGCCACTGAGATGTGACTAACTTTTCTGATGGAGTGTCAGGTCACTCCATCAGAAAAATTTGATTTCTCATCACTGCTCCTGCATTTTTGAACCATCAGGGATGGCAAATAAAGCCAGCTGCCTCATGTCAGGACTCAGCTGACATGCATTTATCATCAGACTGAAAAAAATCCCAGACAGCAATAAACCTTCACATAATCACAATAAATGTAAGACTTTAAAACCTTTCTTAATATCACTTCAATGATTAAATTGATTTGGAAATAAACATCAAATGTTGATGTCAGTTCAAAATGATCATTCTTTTGGTTTCATTTCAGAAAAATGTCCAAATGTTTTTATTTTTATTAAGAAAATAAGACCATCGTGAAGTCCCACCGCTTATTAAAAAAACCTCTGGCGTGCATGGTTTGCTTCACTGACATTTATCATTATTTTGGCATCCTCACATATATGCAGACTGTACTTTTTAGATGTTTAAGATGCATATTTTATCAAGACACTGTTACTGTTGATTGTTTTATACCTGAAAAACAGCCGAGAGGACCCAAATGTGCCGAAAGGACGAAAACAAGAGACCTGTAAGTCACCTGCAGCCACCTCATTAGGTGGAGAGGAGTCTAGGTATTTCACCTGAGTCAAATATCAGATGCTTTGTGGCATTTGGGCCACAAAACACCTCCTGTAACACATGTCGATCCCAGCAGAAGACTTTGGGCTCTTAAAACTATTAACTGCCTTAACTGAGCCACAATGTTAAGAGTCTGAGCTCCATCCTGATCATTTTGTCAGCATTTGTTGGCAAGAGGCCGAGGTGAGGGTCAAATATGTCTGTCATCTTAAATTTGTACATGTCAATAAAAAAAAATAAAAAGAAGTAATAAACCATCACAACTGGGCTTTTTTTTTTTTTTCGCAAATATAATTTATTTGCAGTCCTTGCTTTCAACCAAAACTTTCAAAAAACAGAGAAAATGAGGAGGAAATGAAACATGCAGATGCACATACAGCAAAGTGGAATAAATATTAAAAATAAAACAGTGTACAATGGGTCATTAAATAAAGTTCAGTAATGTTACACACAGCTGGAATCAGTTCGACTTCAACTCAAGTCAGAATTGAAACCAAACTTGGTTCGCGAGACTGCATCAGTAGTGAGGTAATTTTCATGAATCACACATTCATATCAAACAAAGTGTAACAGGATATAAAGTTAGACTGACATCAAATAAACGAATGAATGAGGTTTGCCAGACTCGAGACCGGTCAGACATTGAAGTGAGCGCAAGTTTTACCCTCAAAGATGAACGCCTACCTGAGGTTTCAGTTGGGGATTTACCAACCTTCAACTGCTCACATACTCCAGCTGGATTTTAATAGATTTCCTCACCTGTAAAAGGGGGATCTGTTGTTTTTATAATTCAAGTATTTAATGCCAATGCTTTAAAGCAGATGGTTGTAGATTTTTACTCCGGGACTCTACCAAAGTAGCTTTGCATGATTCACAGTTGAAACTAATCCCCATTTATCTTTTACTTGGCCTGGCTGCAGCCCCTCGCTCTAGCATCCCTCAGAATGTAGCCGCTTTAGCCCCTCCCCCTCCCCTCTGATCTTAACAACAGATGGGTGGGGTCTGTACAGAGCTGAGAGTTACAAAAAAAAAAAAAAAAAAAAAAAAAAAGCCTGAAACTTAATGTTTCTTAAGAGCAGTCTGAAGCCGGATGTTTTACTTGCAAATAAACTGAAGTCACGGGCTGTTTTAATTGTGAGCATCCACAGTTGTTACAGTATATATAGAAAAGGGTAATAGGTCCTCTTTAATGCAGTCACCATCCTACACAATAAAACCACATGCCTCCAAATGGGGTATCATCTTCATGAGAAGCTTATTGAGAAGCTAGAAGAGTTTAAAAAAAAAAAAAAAGACCTTTCAGCTTATAAAGAAGAAAAAAAACTCTCACATCACAGGAAATGGAGGAATAGTAGTATGGATGAGGGGCCATCATGAATAATAATTAAAAAGGATGAAATTAAAATTAATAACAGGTTTTAATTATTTGACACAATTCTTCTTCTTTCTTTTTTTTTTTTTTTTTTAAACGAGTAAGGTCAGTGACTTGTCTTTTGTTGATCTCTTGCAAACACCCACCATACAAACTAAATACTCATAGCGGAAAGAAAATACTCAGCCATGTGATTAGGTCATAAATATTGCTGTCTTTACTTCATATAAAAATACACAGAAAGCCCCTTTAAGTGCATCGTTTCTTTGTAGTGCCAGATTACAAGTATGAATTCACAAAAGTACTGAAATGAGGTTTTTTTGCCTTTGTTCTTAAGGCTCTGGAGGTAATCATAAACAACAAAACAATATATATATGAAGTAGTGTGGAAACATCAGTTAAACCCTGTAGTTTTCAATCTGTGTCCGAGCTCGGGGGGGAAAGGGGAGGAGGCGGAGGAAGAGGAGGAGAGCGTCTCACGTTGGCAGATCAGGAGGCTGTGGAGAGAAAAACTCGGGTGACACACTCGACCCTCTCAAGAAGTCAGCTGGAAAATGCAAATTCATTTCAACAAATCGCGCAAGCACAACATTAACAGGTTTAAAAAACAAACATACAAAAAGGGCTGTAAGTTGTTGTAAGACTCACAAACATTCACACATGCTGAATGCACAAGCTTTATTCTTTACATGTTATAAAGCAGAAGGGAATTTGTGTATGCTCGGAAAACTCACCTTCAGTTTCCAGTTCGGGAATCACTTTGTAGATCAGTCGGGTGTGATAGAGCTCGAAACAGGGCACGGGGCAGAGGCTGGGCTCTCCTGAACACGTCTTACAGTAATACGACGTCTGCCTGCCCGACAGCTCGCTCCTGCTCTCACAATCTGTCTTTTCAAGCTGCTCCTCCTCCTCCTCCTCGTCTTCTTCTTTTTTCTCCGTCTCCTCATCCTCTGCCCTCTTCTGCTTCTTCTCCGCTCCCTCTTCTTCCTCCACCCTCTTCCTCTTATGCTGTCTGCAAACCTTGCAGTCTGAGTAAGTCTCTCTCTTGCCCAGGAAATGGCGCCCGGTTAGACGCGCTGGCAAGCCATCACACGGTTGCGTTTCTTCCTGACATTTTGGGCACGGTTGCAGTGGCGTGGAAGCTTGAGCTGACGGTTGGTCAGACTGCGAGGAGCTATCTAGCAGAGCTGGTGCAATTGTTAAAAACAGCTAATTGTGAGCAAAGATTGAAGAACAAAAAAATATCAAAAAAGAAACACCAGCTGTGGACTGCGGGAACGCTGCTGCTGAGCATAGGATTCATTTTTATTTTAGGTGCATGGTGTTTAGATGGAGCAGTGACTGATACACATAAAATGCCAAATCTTAGTGAATGATGGCACAAATGGTAGCAAGTCTATCAGAATATTAGCCCACTGAGCTAAACTTTAAATAAATCTAAATAAATTAAAAACAAAGAGGAAACTATAATAGTTTTAGTCTGTCTGATGATGCTTCAGGGAAAGTGTTTGTTGAGACTTGTCTCAATGTCTACAACACTTTCAGTTCAGTGTTTTTATTATAATGTCTGTGCCGCCTCTCATACACTGAAGGACTGAAACTGAAACAATAAAAACTAAACCCAAACTAAATATTTACAACAATAAAATCTATAAGAAAATCAGCCAACCTACAGTGGCCCTGAGAGGTCGAACAGGAACTTAAGAAAACACCAGCAAACAAAAATGTTGCAAAACAACAATACACAGAAAAAAATAGAAAAAAAAATTCACATTGGGTTTTTCTATTTCCATTGTGTTTTATGTGATTCTGCGCCATTTGCTGGTGTTTTCTTAACTTGCAGTGTATTTGACGCCTCAAAGCCACTGTACGGATCCACTATGGAAAACTTGCAGAAATGAAATAAAACTGAAAGCACAAAGTCAAAAACATAAGAGTAAAAACTAATTAGAAAAAACCTTGGTGCACTCACAGTAACAGCATTAAAAGAACATGATTATTTTTAATATTGTGAATAACTTTTATATTATTTATCTTGATTCCCTTTTTTAAGTTTCACTAGGAAAAACAATTTTATTGAGTCATACTGGTTTCTCTTTTTTGTTAACATTTCATCTTACAAAGTTGAGAAAATTAAGCTGAGACCCTGATGTTGACTTATATAAAATATTCGTTTTATGTGAGGCAGACGTTTAATACATAAAATATTGATTCTCTGTCTGTTGTTGGCTGACAGGAGGAATAATGCTGATAAATTTAACACTGGTAATGCTAATGGAACAGTTTTCCAGTAAGAAGTAAGGACACTGGGATTCATAAATATTTAAATATATGGAAAAACATCTTTTAAATTATCTAATCATTGCTGTTGACACAAACATGCAAAGCTGTGACTTGTAAAACACCCGAAATAAAGACAATGTAGTAGGTTTGTGTAAAAATAAACATATGTCCATTTAAAAACTTCCAGAAATTTTTTTTTTTTTTTTTAAAGGTACATTACCGGTACATGTTTGTTAGTGCACTGTGTATTCACCAGGTGTTTGTTGCTGTGCTGTACTGAGTTTTACTGTCAGGAAGTTACTGAAAGTGGTGCAGCTCAGCTCCCAAATCTCACTAATCAACAGGCAAAACATGTTGAGGTGATTCCTGCAATTACCTCCTGATTCAGTGGAAGGCAGCTGGCACATGCTCTCTTGGTCCATGGTGAAGGGCCTGCAGAGAACGGACTTGTTCTTCATCTGACGCCGACGGGATGAAGGCACACGCATGGCATCGGTCTGGGTACTGGCCTGCATATTAAGTATCAAACAGTAACAATAAACGAGGCGGATCTGACTCATAATCATACATTTGTTACAGTGGACAGTTTCTCCAACAGGAATCATTTGAATGTCAAAAAGGGTGCCATTTTTTTTTAGCAGTCTGTGCTGTTTGACATCAGATGTAAATCTTGAGGCCACCTTAATGTGAAACTGCTCTCTGCAAGTCCAAAGATCAGGTTTCAGCCTTTCTGAACTACAGCTCTATTAAGAATAACAATGGATACTGGGGCACCAGTTTAGCTCACAGGTTGAGCAGATGATCCTCTGCGTGTCTTCCCCACTCTCTCCCCCCTCTTCACTCACTGCATCATTAAGAATAGGAATGGATACTGGAGTCACTCGGACTGCATACTGACACTTAGTTGTACAGTGTGAATACATATTGTTTGATCTCTGTGGACTCTCTTTACACAGCATGCTTGAAATATGATTACAAATTTTGGGTGAAGTATCTAAGATGCACCATTTGGAGAAAATCTTCAGGTAGTTTCAACAAAACAGTTTTTTTTTAATTTATTCTTTTTTAGATCTCTGAGGTCAATGAAAAATGCAAGTGACAGGTGATGTCGCCGTGGCTACAGCCATTTTTCATACAGAGTCTGCTGAGGTTAATTGCGATCTTTGCAACGTGCTCGGGAAGTTGACACTTGAGTACAGAATGCCACAGAGTAAAGAAAATAAATGAAAATGGACCCAGTAATATACTGTGGAGATTAGGAAATTATTTTACTGTTACTATTCACAACCATTATCATTACTATTGCATTAATTGTCATTTCATCAACGCATTTATTGAAGCTGTTGAAGTTACATTAAAGTCTGTATTTCAGGTGTTAGCATAATCACATAATAATCTTTCATTGCAGGTGCAACTGTAATCATTTTATGCATTATACACATTGCATTTTTGTGCTTATTAAAGAGTTGAAGCTCGGTCAGTTAATTGATGGTCAGAAGCTTCGGGCAGCGTGATGTCCGGCCGATCTATTGAGTAAAGTGGCTTAGAGCTATGAAAAGAATATGCTTACAATGCATATACACCACATATAATCTAGAAACAGAATAGAGGCCTGTGTGTATTTAGCAACCTGCTGCGTTGGAGTTTGCCTGGTAACAGATGACAATTGATCCTCTCTAATAATGTCAGGCAAAATCATCTAACCTGAGAGAACAAATACACACAGAAACAGTACATACGTGGTCGAGATTCTTGCCGTCTACATTGGAGGTCGGTAGAGCTCCTAAAACAAACAAACAAACAACAAAACCCCAATAATATGGTTATAATTAATAATATGATAATATGAGATCTGACATCACAAACACAAACCTAAATGACTTTAAATATTATCAGTTGCTTTAGCGGTAGCTATCTTTATTAAATATCTGTACTGTGCTTATTATAGAGAAAACATTTACATAAGAGAGCTTCTCACTTATTGCAAATACTCACTCTAGAAAGGATAAAATGTTTAAACACCAAATCTAAAGACACTAAATACACAAAAAATATTAGAATATTAGGACACTGGTTTTATGGATGTGTGCATGTACTAACCAGTCAGAGTGGTATCTGCTGACACGCTGGGCTGTGTGGCGGAGCCGTTGGCCAATGAAACGACGTCAGCTATGACTGGATTCATCTTTGAGGAGTGGTGGGGTTGGGTTGGAGCTGGAAGTAGAGAGTGAATGCAATCCCTTCACCCAGATGCTTCAGTGTTTACCACGCAGACCTTACTTGGTTTGTTTTGATTTAAACACCATTTGAGAAGCAGCTCTGTAGCTTTCTAAATTTTTGCAGATTTGAAATAATTACTGCGCGTGTTCATGTGCAGCTTTACAGTTTTGAACATTGTTTACCATATGGTGTCTGTGGCGCCGTCCCGTTACTGCTGCTGTGTTGGCTCGTCTCAAAGTGAAGGTGGCAGTACTGCTGTAGGCAGGGCAGGTTGCAGAAGTTACGCACCGAACCCAAACACTGCAGCTTCTCCGTCATGTAGCCCTGCTTCCTGCAACTGTCACACCGACCCATCTGCACCAAGACATAGGAAGACACGACCACATTCAACACGCTGCAAGAGGCATTGTGTGGTTCGGTGTATAGTGCAGTGGGGCAGCCGTATTCTCACCCCGTAGTAGAGTACAGTGTACTGGGACATGCAGTGGGGTCTGCAGAACTCCTCCAGCTTGCCTCCGTAGTGACTGTGCAGCATCTTCTGTGCAATGCCAGAGCAGTAGGTGCAGGGACGCCAGACATGCTCCTTGCTACGAGAAGTCAGGTCATGCTTGAAGAGCAGCTTACAGTCTGGAAAACACAGCAGGAGGGGTATTACCTCAGCACTACTGCAAACACAATTAAGCAATCAAATCTGGAAATTAAAACAGAGAGAAAAGCTAGAGAGAAAATTCAGATAGTTCCTAAGAGATAAGAATTATCTTGTACTTTCAAAATTACAAAAAAAGTCCAAGTAGATTGTGAGTTAGAGTTTGAGGGTTAAAAATAATAACCGAGATGACCTCTGATGAGAAGGATTTGCAAAGGATCACAGCAATAGAGCGGCACATGGCTGAATTATGTTTAGTAACCAACATGACGAAACTTGACTAGCATCAACAGTGTAGAACAGGATGAGGGCCATCTTTGAGCATTACTCACTTTCACTGCAGAAGACCAGGTCCTGCTGGTTGTAGACGATGGTGTCAAAGATCACCTTGTCCTGCTTACACCACTCGCACACAGCAAGGATATTTTTCTGGGTTTTATACTGCTCACAGCACATCTTACTGCAGAACACAGAAATTCGACCCTGCAGGCAAAAACAACAACTAGTATATTCCTTTTTTATGGTCCGGCACTGGTCATGCAGAAGGATATGAGTGAGTTTACTTACCTGGTGGCTGAATAATAGTGGCTTGGTGTTGAACTGTTTGCTGCACTGGTGACAGGTCAGTTTGGAGGTGTCACCTAGCCGGCCCTCTGCCAGTTTCATTGGCTGACCGGCCTGCGTTTGTCCTGGCACAGAAGGGGAGGAGGAGATGGCCGGATGGGGAGGCACTAGTGGGGGCACTGAGGTATGACTGGGATGATTGCCTGGATAGGGAACTGAGGATGGGTAATCCTGAGGGACGGGAGGGACTGAGCTGGCTCCGGCAGAAGGCCCCGGTTTGGGGGCATCTCTGACGGAGGGGTCCCTGAGAGAAGAGGCTCCATTGGTCAGGTCTGGCTGGGATATGTGGCCAGATTTCTATGAGACATTAAGGGAAAAGAAAAAAAAAAATTACAAGACGGCTTAGACCACCAATGTGTGCCATCTTTAATTTTATTAATGCCACTGTTGCTTTACCCTGAAGATAGTCACACAGGTGTAGGAGCAGAAGTTACGTATAGTGCCATCCACCATAGCAAGGTGATACTGAGGAACGGCGGTCACTTTACACAGGGAACATGGGAATGGAGTACCTGCAAAAAAATAAAACAGTCATTAAAAACAAAAACTTGAGATTTTTCCTCCAATGGAGCCAGGAGGCTAACTAATTATTTTCTATTCTGCATGGTATCTTAATTTGTAATAAATATACTGCTGTAAACCCTGTGCTTGTGACATGACCCTGACACATGTGGACGCGTGTGTGTCATACCAGTGAGATTATGCTGAGGTGGTCGACTCTGTTCCACGCAGACCACAGAACAGTAAAGCTGAACTTTTCCCTTCTGGTCTCGTTCCATGATGGTTGTGGACACGACCACTGTCTTGTGACAGTACGCGCACTCTGTTGTCTTTCTACAGGTCTGTGGAGGAAACGATACGAGGGTGCCGAGCATGATTTTTCTGACATAATGAATAATGAGAACAGATGCATGCATATATGCACACAGAAGCAGCAGCTGTGCTTGCGAGGCGAGTCTGTGCTGCTCCCATTTTGCTCAAAGAGACTGACTATAAAACATTTTGTTATGAAAAACACTTTTTTTTTTTTCTTTAAAACTAAGAAGTTGGATCGATTATTGTAACTCCCGAAAAAACTTCACACTGCCCAGGATAGATCCCCCTTTATATGATACGACAGGGCAAACCACTGAACCACCCAAGTACGCCAAAACATCAATTCAAGTCTAGCATTCATAAAGCATATATCTTCAAAATTCAGCAGGTTCTGATAATTTGGACACATATGAGAGGGCACAGCTGCCCCTGAGCAATAAGGTGGCAAAAAAACAAAAACAGGTTTTGTTATAAATAAACAACATGCCTCTAAAAAGTTAAATGTATAGAACTGTATCTTATTCTTATCTTATTCCAGTGTTTTTTTTCCTAATTTTTCTATTTGACATTGCACTGTCCACTTTCTGCTGTAACAAAAACAAATTTCCCACGTGTGGGACTAATAAAGGTTATCTTATTTTATCTCATCTTAACTGATACAAGGATATTAATACCTGTTTGTAGGTGCTAATGCAGGTGGGACCACAGAAGTTGAGCTGAGACTTCTCGATCGTGAGCGTCTGACAGGAACCTGATTTGGTGTTACAGTAAAGACCGCAGCCTTCGCAGCAGTTCATAGCTAACTGACGTATCTTGCGCCAGGTTACAAAGCAAGCATCGCTGCAGAGTCTGTGTAGGCGGCCTTGATGGGTGACCTCATGCTCAATTGGCTGTAGAGATGATCACAATCAAAACGTGGAGAAGCAATAAATACAACCAAAATGAAGAGACGCTGACCTAAAATTGGATCTTCATGTTACACACGTGAAGTCTTTTACCTTGTTGGAGACTTTACAGACACTACAGAAGGGTCTGTCAGTCTGGAGCTCTGCCGGTTTCTCTGGCGGCTTCTCTGGCTTTCTCTCCACTTGTTTATCAGCCCATTTGTCAGGAACCTTGTCAGTCTGTTTCTTCTTGTGTCTAAAGACGGACAAACAGAACTGGCCGCAAAAGTGCATGAAGGTGCGGTCGTCTGCTGGGATCGTGATCATGTCCCTGGGCTGAACAATCTCCCTGCAAAGAGTAAAATAAGAACTAAAAACAACACAGACTCAAAATATCACCCACTGTCATAGGGCCTGAGTAGTCCTGCCATTGTGGATTGCTAACAGGAAGTTTAAGCTGTTTTGAAGGTCAGTGCATGAGCTGGACAAAGCATACAAAATATACAAACAAATTGCATAAAATATAACAGCATTCATATGTAACCCTCAAAAACTACTGCTTATGACGCTGCAGAAAAATGAGGATTCAAAATTCTGACATGTGGATCCCTGTGCTGGTTTAAATGGAATAAATCAAATCTTTTGATTCACAGGTAGCACCGGAAGCCCTTTTTTTTGCAGGCTTGCTGTCCAAATCAGAACAAGGACCATCACTGCCACCTAAAATCATAGATTGAGTTTTAAGTTTGTCCGATAGCTGAATGACATCAAATGAAACTGGAGTAGCAGACCCACAAAGACCAATGAGACTGGACGGAGCAACAACTGAAATTTTAAAATAAAAGTGAGGGGGCTATCTTTTTAGTAAGATGATCATGTTGCTATCGCTAAACCCCCTGCCGCCGCCCTTCTGAAAGATGCTACACAGGCTGTGTAGCATACAATAGTGTAGTGTACAATCCTCCATCAGGGCTTTGGAGAATATCAGGAGGTGCAGCTGCAGCTCTGTTTTCAAAAATCTGACTGGAAAAAAAAAAAAAAGCTCAAGTAAGCACCTAGTTTAAATCTGCTTACTACAAATTTGACTGTTAGGTGACAAATTTGGCATTTTTTTAAACAGTTGTTTACATTTATGTTGGTTGTTTAAGAAAACCAGCTGCTCCAAAGCAATGTGAAAATAGAGGCAAAGGGAGAAAGTTATGCTATGCACTAAATGGTCTCACATTTCAGCGACATTTAAAAAATTTAAAAGTAGATCATGTAAAATAAAGTAGCATTTCGTTAGACTCTCAAGTGACCATCCGTATACGGTTTTCATAGCACCACAAGGCAGTGAGTTCATATCGATGCCCAGTGGAAACAAGTGTGTACCTGTTGCACTGGAAACAGCATCGGTTTTTAATGGGCAGAGGAATATGGCCCGTCAGACATACAGTGGAGCAGAAGAGCTGCGTCGATCCTTTTCTCTGGAAAGCCGTTTGGCCTTTCAGCAGAACCTGAAAATGTAAAGTCACATCATTGTACATATTCTCAGCAAATAACAGCATTAATAAGCTAAATACAGAGTTACGTGAAACTTTTCAAATTGTAGTTTTCCTTTAACAATGTGCATTTTTGCATTAATACCTTAGAGCAACCGCTGCAGCGAACGCTACCAGGAACTGGGGGTTGTGGTGGGCGCGGCGGTATTGGTGTCAAAGCTGGTATTGAAGTTGGGACTGGAACTGGAGGTCTGACGGGGAGGGAAGCCATGGCTTGTATGACAGCTCCTCTACCAGGGATAAAAATGGCAGTCGGAGTCGGGGCTGGAACCGCTGCTGGCACTGAGGTGGACAAGAGGTTAACAAAGCCATCAGGCAGATTTATTAACCCTTAGATAATTTGCAGATTTTTCCTTTCTGCCACTAATCCGTGGTTTATCATTAGGTCCAATTTCAGGCCAATTTTCAGACCAAGATCTTCTTTGGTTCACTGAAACTCTATGGTGCATTATTACCAGGACTAATAATAATAATAATAACAATAATAATAATAATAATAACACAATTTGAATTCTTGTTATTACAGTTAAAATCAAATAAACTACAACATAGTGTATAAGACATCACCACTAATGTTAAAACAAATGCACTCACTGGTAGGAGAGGTGAAGGTGTTGCCTCCACCTACGGAGAAGACAGAGCTGATCCTCAGCTCCTCCTGCAACAATAAAACAATAAGAAATCAGACTGCACATTTCTGTCTGTCTTTCATACTGCTATAAATCACATCAAAAAGGTCAAAAGATCATTTATTTAAAAAGACCCTCAGAATCAGCCATTTTTGGTACAATAACTTCAGTATATTTAATCAAGGCAGGTAAAATTTGATCTTCATGCTGTGACTATATAAGAGGATAGCATATTGCTCGTATGCTCCAAAATGCTGAAAAACATGACTTAAATTTAAAAGCACACAATTTTGAACCCATGTCACTGCACTTCAAAGGCCTGCAACTGTGAAAATATTAACATAGTGTGAAAATAAAATTTGACATGTTATTGTGCAAAAGCAATCGGCTGATTCTGAGGGGACTGGGTGGGATATTTTTAAACTTGACGACCGAAATAATGAGTCTATGTACTGTTATGAAACAATTTAGTCTGTTAGCAGCTTCAATCCAAATACAGTGAGGTAATCTTTAACTTCTCTCTATACCAACCTCCTGGTGTTCGAGCTCCTCTTTGATCTGTCTGATGGAGCTCTGAGGCAATAACGCAGCATCGTAGCCTTCATCAATAGGCTCCTCTTTTATATTCACACTCGGAGAAATCGGGGGATTGCTGTCCTCCACCGGAGCTGCCTCTGACGTCTGAAATAATAGAAAGCGTCCATAACTACCCAAGCTGAAAAGGCAGTTAACTGACAGTGTTTTCCAACCCTCACCTCTCCCTGCTGACTGTCTTCCGTCTCCTCTGTTTGGTTCAGGACGCCTGCATCTAAACATGGATAGGGGAAAAAAGCAAAACAAAAACGGCATGTATTATTGTTTTCGTTATTTTTCTTTAGTAAACACTTTAAATAAGTTGGAACAAATATGATCTGCAGAGGAAATAGATGCAAATCAAGATCCTTTCCAGATGGTATTACATCCCTTTCTGCTTTTGTAATCAGTCCCAACACCACTGTCTGACAAGCAGCCTCAGACCATGACGGAGCCTCCACTGTGTTTCACAGATGGCTGTAGACGCTCTGCTGTACCCGTCTGATGATTTGAGCTAAAAACTTCAAATGTGGATTCATGACAGGTTCTTGTTTAACTTCTCTTCTTTCAGAATGGCTTGTTGACCGGCAGTACTTCCACTGAGAGCTTCTGTCAGTGCATTACCCGATACCAACAGATGCTAAATTCTAAGATTTTCTGAGAAAAAAAAAAAAAAAAAAACCAAAAAGGAAAAAAAAACAAATTGAACAATAAAATGCATGCTAAGATTTTCATTAAACCCCTGGAACTTCACAAAAATAACAAATTCTGATTCATGTGGTATTAACATTGATATTACATTAAATCGATATGTTGTTGGTCACACACAGGAACTGACTGCCACTTATTCTAATTGTAGCATGGGCATGCACTTGTTAAATTAATGTTTTTGCACTTTTTTACTCTCTATAAGGTTACATTTAATTCAACTGAATTATGGCACCAAATCACAACGAGTCAGCTCCCCGGGCGCTTTATATTGTAAGGTAAATACACAATAACACAAAGAGAAGCCCAACAATCAGACAACTCTTTTTAACAGGAAGAAAAGTCTGGCAGAACCAGGCTCAGGGAGGGGCAGCCATCTGTTGCAACGGAGTGGGTTTGATTGTAAGAAGGAATTCAGTATTCATATTTTTCATATGTACGTATTTGCACTGTGTGTACTTCACAGGTTTTTTTTTTTTTTTTTTAAATCTGTGACACCTTTTGAAACCATTTTCACTTTTCTTTCAGGACATGTGCAGGTTACAACTTCTAATGGCTCAGTGGATCTTAAATGATGATCCAAGCAGATGGTAAACATCTTTATTTTAGTCCTTTACCTCACTGCACAGACATTTCCCAAATTCTAAATCATTTAGTAGAATTAGAAAATAAAGTGAGTCTGAGCTAACCTCATTCCTGTCTTCACATTTCTGAGGTACATCTGCAGAGCAGCTCGCCGGGATTCAAATCATTTGTCTCTTGGACTAAAAGAAGTAGGCTTCAAGGAGAACATCCTGCACTTATAAGGCTTCTCTTCATGCTGTCCTCTTTAAAGAAATAGCTGGTGTTTCACTCCTGTTAGCTGCAGACCTGCAGGCTTAACAGACTTTTCTGTGCTGGTAACACGTAACCTCTGTTGCTTTCGCCACTTTTCGGCCTCAAAAGTCCCCAAATCACTCCAAGTTAGTGAAGGTTATGAAAGTTGGCTGCTTCTACACTTGAGAAGCCCCATCTATGTGCTGTTAAAACCGTCAGTCTGCAAGTAAAATGTTTTGATTTCAAATAGTCAATCTATTAAATTTCAAATGCTGCCATTCATTCTTTTTTAATTGTCAAGTTTTGTGACGTAATCAGACAGTGCTGCCAGATTGTGAGCTTTTCCCTCCCCTTGTTATTAGAAATGTGTGTGACATGACATGAGCCTACACATCACTGTATTTTTATTTATATTCTTCTAAAAAGTATTTATTTAGGACTGCCTTTTTAAATTTTTAATGCAAATACTACAGCCTCACTTTAATGTTACTATTTTTCTTGTTTGTTTTTTTTTAAGTTTCTCGTTTTTACTAAGCATACTATTTATATGGTATTTTAAATTACTGAATATTTGTTTGCTTTTCTTACTTTTTCTTCTAATCATCTGCTTATAATTGCTTCACGGATGAAAGACATCTAAACTGACCTGCATATGCAGTAATAACATATTGTTATTGTACCTTACACTATTAAGTGCCTTCAGGCGACGATTGTTGTTATTTGGCGTTCCACAGATAAAGCGGAATTAAATTGACACCATTGTGCCTTCATGAGGGTTGTTTTTACTTTTATTAAGCTCCACCCTTGACTCAAAGACCGTTTTATGAGCTGAATGGTACGCTCTGTGACTAACTGTATAAAAACAGTGGAGTAGAAATTAAAAAAAAAATAAGCAAACAGATGAGTCACTAATTATCGTGTCCTTCAAAAATAAGCAGCGTTACCTCTGCTGTTGTCTTGTGACGAGTGAAAGGTGTTGGCGGAACCGGTGCTCCCTGCCCTCTCTTCTTGCTCCTCCTCCTCTTCCTCCTCCTCAGCCTCCCCTACTTTTGGCTCAGAACCAAAGGTATTGCTCGGAGCTTCGCTGTTCTCCTGCTGCCTACCTTTCCTGCCGGCCTTATCCACGTCTACATCCTCCAGGGTGCCCATGGGCAGGGCAAAGTGCCAGTCTTCATCATCTTCCTCCTGCCCAAATGAAGGAAGGCCATCCAGCGCGTCATCAAAAGCCGCTGCCCCGCTTCCTCCTCGTCCACCTCCCCCTTCGCTGGTCCCCATTTTAAAAGAATCCTGTGGGTTAGAGGTGGGCGAGGCAATGCGAGGAGGTGATGACTCGGCCGCCCCTTTGTCTGTCCTTTCTTCTTTCCTGCTGCTGTTGCTATCCTCCTCCTCTTCCTCCTCCTCCTCCTCCTCCTCCTCCTCCATTGGTTGTTGTTCCTCTTGTCCTGAGGTTTGGTCCACTCCCTTCGTCTCATCCTGTCCACCACTCTTGGAAGATGCATTGGAGCCCCTGGAGGAGTCGGCGAAGTCTCCCAACCCCATCACCTCGTCAAACACCCTGGACATGTGCTCCTCATGCTGCAGAGGAGAGAGATCATTATTATTTCTCATTTCACATCCATATACAACACAACTTTTGACAGATAAGGGCCAAATATGTTCAGTGGAAACATAAAATACATCCTGGATACAACCCCAAATTGGATAATTAGTTAAGAAACTTGATACACACAATCAAAGATATAATTAAGGCATCAAGTGCCATTTTAGTTTAACATACACCAGTTTTCTGACTAAAAACACATATTCTAGAGATAACCAAACACGTAGCATGACTGCCTGCTGGTGTCTTACTCGAGTTAATGCATTTTTCTGTTATTTCTGCCAATCTTGAATAAAGCACAAAGATGTTTTTAATAATTCATTAATCTAAAAACATCTAGCAGGGAGTCAGTCCCCAGAGACTCCCATGGTAAGAAAATAAACTCTTGATTATGACTTTAAAAAAGTATGAATTTCTATACAATAGACAATAAAACATCCAAGCAAATAACAATCATTTTAAAGAAAAATACAAAAAAAATCAACGAAAACCTGCCTAAGATGATAACACAGACACATAGGTCAAAATTAAGACCCAAAAAGCATATGGACACCCAGTGGGACCCTCAGAAAACCTGGCCATGAAATCAAAAGTTATCAGACCCGTGGAGCTGTAGCCCAAATCTGATAATTTTACCTTGTAACTGGGACGAAATGTAAAGCTTGATTTTCAGACTTCGCTGGTTTTGTTGGTAAAGACCATAAGACACTTTACAGCACCCACTGAGCCAGCGACCTCTTGACAGCAGTATCTTACATTCACCACAACCAGTGGCCTCTGTGCGCACACACAGGAGCTTCTGTTGTAGTTTGACTATGCCTCAAAGATCTACCTATTGTATGGAAACACACATCGTCAAGGCAGCATGTCCCATTTTTAACCGAGTGTTATGGGTTTGTGGGGAAAAAAACAAAACAGCCTTCCCTGCAAGACGAGCTTAAGGACACGTGCCGTTTTATTTCAATTACATATTATCAAAACTATTTTTCGTAAAAATTTACATTTCAACTTTTTAACTAGAATCAAGAGTAAATCATTATATTCTGGAATGAGGATTATGTTGAGCACACCCTCTGCTGGGCTCCAGGCTGAATTGTGGCACATTTCTGTAAATAAAATAACAGGAACTGAAATGGCTCCCCTACACTGGCAGACGTTTTATCTAATCACTCTTAAAAATGCAACCTTCTCATCACTCTCTCTCTGTGAGTGGAGATGTGACGCTCTGAGGGTTTTCTTGATGTTACTCACAGTTATGGACCTTGTCCTGGTCTTTCTGGGTCTGCCCGAGCGTCTTCTGTTCTCAATAATGAGGCCATCATTTTTGAACTTTCTGATAATATATTGAATTTTGGGAGGACGGGACATTGATTTGTTTGCTAATCTGACGAACAGAGTGTCCCAGTGTGTGCAAATAAACAATGCTTATTCGTTTCTCTGCGCACACCTCACTCATCTTTACCATAATTTTCTTTTTGTTAAATGGGAGTTGCTTACCAGTTTCATGGTAGTTTATAATGGATGAACAAGGCCAATTAGCACAGAGTATAAATACCTGGCTCTTGCAGAACAACCACGGGTGAAGATGATCACACTGATGATGGACCACACAAACAAAACTTGTTCAAATACTTTTTCCAAACTGAGATCATGTTTCTTTTGTTCCTAAAAGAGGAGGAAACGTCTTCACCTTAATTTAAAAGGTATTATTTAAAAGCAGTCTTAAATATTCAAAAAATAAGCCTTAACAGCAGCTTTTTGAAAAAGCATTTAACTACAGTAGGGGAGTTTACATCCACTCATCATGGGTGTGACTATCATGGTAATTTGGGGGATATTAATGATTTCTTATTTTTGACAGGGTTGAATAATTGTACAGCATACATCTTTAATGACTTGAATGAACAAGAACACAGAGTGCACAGTTTTGAATGAATTTTTGATTTTTTTCTTAGATACACATCCACTGGAATGTGTTTAAACGTCTCTTGGCAAGCTGCAGTTCTAGTAGATGCTTTAGGTAGTCAACCACAAGCTTTTTTATCTGACCTCTCTTCTTAGCAGAATTGGTAGAGTTAATTTAAATGTGCTGATTTGCTGGCACAAACTCTGCTTTTTAAGTGTAGTCCACAAATTTCCAATAGGATTGAGCTCGAGGCTTTGGGAAGGCCATTCCGAAGTTTAATATTAGCCAGTTTTATCAATTCTAAAACCAGTTTTGATATGTTTAGGATTGTTGTCCTGTTGGAGTTTGAGCTGTCTAGCTGTTGAGTTGAGGTGAAGTTGAAGACTTTGGAGATAGTTCTCCTTCATCCACTGTTTATGTAATGTAGAAGTAACTATATAATTAATTGGGTTAAAGCACTTAATTAAAAGTAGTCTAACATAAATGTAAATGCTGTAATTTGATTATTTTAATAAACCATGTAACTTGGATGGATTAGATGCTGGCGTGACCACAGTGCACACGTCTACTGTTGCTCACAGTGGTCCAAGGGACCTCTCAGGGAGTTTGTGTGTTCGCTCAGACATGTGAAAATTAGAGGGAACATCGCACCGGAGTATATTCTCGAGCATCTCACACTTCTGATAATCAGTTGTCTGCTTAATGTTTATTCAGCTGTGTAAAAACTATAACTTTAATCTCAGCCAAACCGATTTACTCAGGAGCAAATAAAATACTGAAGAAAGCCAAACTTATTGTTTTTTAAGATAACTTAAAAATGAATAACATTTTTAAGTTATCTAAGTGACTTATATATCATGTTTAACCTGAGTAGCGAAAGACAGCGGTTGGTTTGAAAACGATTTGCCGGGAGTCCGGTGTTCTCACGGGCTCTAGTGAGCCTTAAACCCCGGCTAGCTATCGAGCTGGTGGGTAACAGACGTCTCCGAAAATGTCGGGGGGGCTTTTGAAAATATGTGGTGTCTTGATAAACTGAGCAGATATTTGAGATTTACACAGCTACATTCTTGCCTGAAAATATGTTAAACGTTTATTTTGTGACCCAGAAAGTATAATAAGAGTAATATTAAAACTAACTAGCTTCCGCCATTGTTGGAAACCGAGCAGGGCTGTGCTATGAATTCTGGGACACAGCTTCTTCTTCTTCGGGGTTTAACGGCAGCTGGCATCCTTGTACATGCAGTGCTGCCATCTTCTGTTTTAGTCCGTTATTACACTCCTAAATCCTACTACTTATTCAAGCGTCTTTTTGGATTTTACAAAGCTTCAAACGACGCGTCGACTATTAAATTAGTCGTCGACGATTTTGGTAGTCGACGTAATCGTGACTAGTCGGCTAATCGTGGCAGCCCTAGCTGCCACACAGTTGTAGTCAATCATGTATACTAATGAGAAGTTAACAAACATTGGCCATGTCAAGATAAGAACCTTCATTTATAGAACCTTCAGCACCACTCACTTAAAAGATGGAAGTGAGTATATGTATAAATTTGACCCTGAATGGATTAGAAAAAAATCCAAAATACATTAAGCTTGTGCACCCAATTCTTGGTTTTTAAAGTCATTAAAGATGTGTGCTGTACAGTCATTACATGCTGGAAAAAGAACAGTTCAAAGAAATACTTAAAAATCCCCAAAATATCATGAAATTTATGCCCATGATGAGTCTATGAAAACTTGTGACCACAATTGTATATGTGGAGTTTACAGGTTGTAGGGCTAACTTAAGTCAGCTAACTTGGGCTACATCCACGTTCGAAGCCATTTGCTCTGTGTTTGTAGTTTTGAAGCCTACGCCTGGTTGCTTGTGGACCTCCCCCTAGATTTCGATTGATTAGGCATCCATCAAATGTAACAACCAGGTCACTCTTCAAACAGGAGTATCCTGCACTCACTGGTTGTCACTTCAATCGCTCGCCGGGAAGTTGATTTAAGTCAGTTTTGGATTGTGCCTACAACGTATAGTCAGTGGTTATTTCTCCTGCAGTCATGAATGTCATTCAAATTCCTGCTGCAAACTTCTTCCAGTTTAGACATAGCTTTAGTTAACAAGCTGCATTTATATCACATAACTGCTAATGACCAGTTCAATAACTCTGGTTAGCTAAACCTGTTGGGTGGCTATACCCTTAACTCCAGTATCCAGGTGGAAAAATACTCTGTTGCACTTTCTTTATTGAGGGGCAAACTATGTACAGTTGCAAAAAAAACATGGAGTTCATGGCTCTTTCGAAGGCGGCCTCAAGTGGCCATTAGAGGAACTACATTTTTTGTCATGTGGCAATCAAAAAAAATGTACCAGAAAATCCCCGAAGAGTACCAATGCTATAACTCTGGTACCTGTATATAAATGTAATAATATTTTCCTGCTTCTAATCTGTTAATTATACAAATATCATTAAGACCAATGTGAGTTAAACGTTAGCTTTCACGTTTTAGTGCCTTTTTAAAGGCTCCAGGCCTCATGTCTAATTATTAGTTGTATGAAAGAAGGGGGGGTCCCACCAAACTCCATTTAAAATTCAGCCATATTCTGAACTCACTCATACTTTTGAGTTCAGACACACCCCAAAAAATAATGTTGGTGATGGCTACACTCCTCACGCAAAAAACGGCTTTAATGTAGCCACAGATAATTTCAATACACCCCCCACTTCTCATTATTCTCAGCAGTCCTGGCCGATGCTACGTGGACACTGCTGCAACCCAAAAGTTGGTCTGCGGCTGGCTTAATAACAAGCTCCCGAGGTGCACATCAAAGGCTCGTGGACACAATGTTCTCAACATGTTCGTTTGCTGCTCTGCAAATTCTCGGCATGCATCAGCACTGAATAGCAAAGCAGCAAGCTAGCCGCTAACACTAGCCTGAATGTGCGAATCTCGACCGGCCCACAACAACTAAACAACACAGTGTGTAGCTGGATCAGCTAATCCGTTTAGCGTCCAGTTGAGTGCCGCTATAACTACAGCCTGGTTGTGAATGCCTTACCTTTAATCGTTTAAGTCTATATTCCTCCGAGTCCGCCATGTTTTAATTATGCTGCAGACGCCGCGCTTCGCACCCAGCCGCCTACCTCCTCTCGGGGTTATGGGTCATGTATGTATGCAGAGGATGCTGCAGTTCACCGAGGAAACGAGCGGACCGACAACAGACGCAGAGGAGTTCACTTCGTAGGGAAAAAACTTGTATATTAGGCTACTTTTAAAGTGAATCCAAAGACTACTACAGAAGAAACAAAAGTACTTTCATAGAAGAGATGTGGGTTAAGATTACCTTAATGACTAGATAAGCGTTCCCTTCTTTTTACTCCTGAAACTGTAAGCATCATAAATGTCAAGTAGCGCTGCGCAGTCTTTTCTTATAAGCACGTCTTGAACTTTACTTTTTAATACTCAAACTCACACATCAAGCACTTGCTTTTTAAAAAAGCAGTCTCCATGGCCAATTTTTTTATTGCTGCTATTTTGTGGTGATTACGGTAAACCCTGTTTGTAAGTGACTATGAAATGCTGCATTTCTTACTGAAGATAAATGACAAGCGTTTGTTTCATCATTCCTACGCATCCTCCATATTCCTTTCCCCGAGTTTGGTAACACAGTGGATATTTATGTGCATGTGTCAGTATACTGTCAGGTGGGTGACAAATTAAAGAACCTGATCCTTACAGTGCAAATCAGCGCAGAGTCGTTTTGATTGATCACCTATTATTAATGGAGAATCACTCCCAGGATTACATAAACATGATGTGAATGATGTGCCACGGCCTTCAGTCTCCAGCTGTCAACCCAGTTTTACATTAATAAGAGATTTTGTTAGAAAGCCCTTTCGACCACCATCATCAAAACACCAAAATAAGGAGATATCTGTGGAGGAATGGCGTGAAATCACTCAGATAATTCTCCACAGACTTGGACAGTCAGTCCCCAAAGGAGCACCGAGGCTTATCTGGAGGTGCACACCTTACTATAACAGTTCTTTCCTTAAAGTTGCCCTCTGCAGTTCATCCTTTCAGAGGTCGCATCTCCTGTCCGACAGGGGCGAGCTATTTAAATGTACGACCCTACCGTAAGTATTAGTGTGTTTGCGCAATATATATATATATATATATATATATATATATATATACTGTAAAAATAATAACGGTCCTTCCATCTGGTAAAGAACAGCTGAGATTGTGTAGGAGTATGATATTTTAAAGTGTGGATGTGGAGTTGTACAGTCTAATAGCCACAAGTAGAAAATATCTCATGGGCTAGAGTGAATTGTTCGTGATGCTGAGGAGATTCTTCAGCATCCTCCGCTCAGACACCTCTACCATCTCAGGTACCACTCTCAGAACTAAACCAGAACCTTCCTAATCGTTTTGTCTATGTGTACTTCTAGATTTCAACCTCCATCAGTGATACAGCCAACAACAGCAGAGCTGTCCAGAAATCTTTGTAGGTGGCACAAGTCTGATCTGTACCTTGAGTCTGAGGTGTAGAAGATGAAGAGAAAAGGTGATTAGACAATTCTCAGTGGTGCTCCTGTGCTGTTCAGTATGCTGCCTGAGCATACTGATGCAATCTTATTATACAAATGCATTTTTAAAGCGGTATTTATCAGGAAAACTAATAAATAAAATAACTGTAATAAATTAAATGAAAAAGAAAAGTGAGCAGAGAAAATGTTTTTGTAGCTATAACTCAGGGCAAAGCCTGTAAACTTTCAAAGCATTTTAATAATTAGATCTAGCTTTTATGTCCTGGTGAGCCCCAATAAGTATCTAGAAGTTTTATTTAAAATTTTGATTTGATTATGATTTTCACTGTTGTTAATTTCTGTATTTTTAAAAAGGCCAGTTCTACTATTGTTAATGTCTCGCTCATGTGGCTGTTGTCGGTAGTGTCAGGTGTCTCTTCTGTGAAGTAAATTGCGAGCAAAAAGACACGGACCAATTCTTTGTGAATACATGCTTGGTCAATAAACCTGATGCCGATTAAGAAAAATACTGTATAAAGTTCATGCGCATTTATTATAGCAGTTTCGGTATACGTTGCATAGAAATATGTGAACTAGATCAGACTCAATGCTGTCGTCTAATGGAGGTTTTCTCTGCTTGGCTGCACTTCTATGTGCGAACTTTCACCGGGGGTCAAACGGTGATCTGAACGTTTTCCGGAAGCCGTGCAGAGAGAGCTTCAGGTCGACGTTTGTTGTTGTTGTGGATTGCTTTGGATCCGCTCGCCAGCTGTCTGGGAGTAGGGTCAGCGGAGAAACGAGCAGGCGGAAGTCATTTTCCCCGTCGGATGAATGGCAGTCACGGCGGTGAGAGCGGCGGCAGCCGCGGGAGGTCCGGCGTCTTTGTCCCGCTTCAGGGGAGCGCTGGTCGCGGGTGTGCTAGGAGACTGTATCGGAGGAGAGTTTGAAGGGGCGGAGGAGGTTCCCATGGAGAGTGTGCTGCAGCACCTCAGCAGCCTGGACGACGAAACTAAAGGAACAAGTCAGTGAGAGGAGGAGGTGGTTTCATAACAAGCCCACTGCACCGTGAAGCAAAGCTGACATGCAGAGTAGCTTAAAGGGATCAAAATGGTTTGAAATTACCAAAGACAGAAAGAAAGGGAAAAAAAAGATCACGTCTCAAACCGGCAGGGGTCTCTCCAAGGGGGGGATGGGGAGGCACTAGCCCCCTGAAATGAAAGTTGCTCTATAAGACACATTTGCTCTTACATTGTTTTACCATGTTTTGTGTATGATTATGGTTCATAAAATAAATCCAACCTATTCTGGCTAACTTGTCAACCAATCAGCATTCAACTGATAAATAGGTCATCTGTGTTTACCAATGTGCAGTTGGAATTTTGGAGGACTGCATGAGGGCATGTTTGGGGAAGCTGTCCATGTAGAAATCTGTATGGAAACTCGCATACCCAATACCGTAAAATATGCATAAGGTACCACCAGAAGCAAGAGCCATTTCCCGCAACCTTCTATAGAATAAGAAGTCTTTTGGAAACTCCAGGTATTGCCCCTGGTGGCTGTTAAATAGAGTGCAGGGTTAAGGCTGGGTTAAGGTGTCTCTTTTTAGACATGGAACCTAATCTTTGTGCAGACAGATAGGTGGTTAACTGTCAATTGAATTAGCTTGCTATCCTATCTGCTGCTTCACCATTTCATCTGTCATTACTGTGAAGATAAGGTGAAGAATGAGACTTTGAGATATTCCTCAAGCTTCTGAAACCAATAATGCATAGCTTAATTATAACAATTTTCACAAAAATCAGATCTGGACTGGCTGGGATGGGCTGGGAACAAACAAACTACAAAAATAATAATAAAAAAAAATTACAGGGTGTAAATTGTGCCGGATAAATCTTCTTGTCCTTAGCGGGCGACCAGCGGCGGTGGTCTGCCGCGCAACCAGAACGCTGCTGTAGGTGCCGCAGGTTCTCTTGCTTGACCAACGATTATCTTCCACGCTTTTCGATCTAAGGCGATGGTTCTTGCCTGCTCGAGGTCAAGTCGAAGGGCCTTCAAATCATCCTGGATTTGTTTCATCCATGTCTTCTTTGGTGCATTTCGATGCACCCTCCAATCGGTGGGGCGGGTCAACTAGAGTAGGCCATGGGGGTAGCGGCTTGGCAGCTAAATAGTTACTTAAAATAACTTCAATGTTATACCGTGTAACATTCAGATGAATATGCTGCGGTTAGATTGGAAAAGAACACTTTAAATACCCCAGCTCCCTTCAGAAAAAGGCCTAAATGTTGGCAGACATGACTTTAAGTAATTAAATAATCTATATTTCCAGCAACAAGTGATATACACATTAATGAATCTATAATTACATCCACACTGTATTTCTATAAATATGCTTGGTTATAGTTCATTTAAATCTTATATGAGTAACAGGGGGAAGTAAATTAAACTATTAATTTTTCCTGTGTAAACAATCACCATCTGTAGATATGTTCATTTTATTATCCGCAAATTATATTGGTGTCTTTGTTGGCTAACGATTCCAGCCAGTCCACTAGATTAGGCGATAAAGTGATTACAATTTCAGGATGATTAAATTGGTGTTAGCTGTTTATTTCCAGTGCGGAATTACTGTTATTATTTGTTAAAATGTGTGTATTTATGTTTTTGTGTTTTAGGTATCCTTGAATACAGTGATGACACAGCCATGGCACGCTGTGTGGCTCAGTCTCTACTCACCAGGACTGGCTTTGATGAGCACGACATGGCTCGCAGGTAGAGGAATCATCATCATCTTTATCTAAAATAAGCCTAAAATCACTTCACCATCATCTTCTTCCTTCCTTCTCCTGCATTAAGCCAATTTTCCTCTGATTGGTTGTTCCTTGTAAACCAGGGGTAGGCAACTCCAGGCCTCGCGTGCCTGTGTCCTGCAGGTTTTAGATCTCACCCTGGGTCAACACACCTGAATCCAATGATTAGTTGATTACCAGGCCTCTGGAGAACTTCAAGACATGTTGAGGAGGTAATTTAGCCATTTGAATCAGCTGTGTTGGATCAAGGATGCATCTAAAACCTGTAGGACACCGGCTCTCGAGGCCTGGAGTTCCCTACCCCTGTTGTAAACAAAAGGTTTAAACAGCAGAAGGGTGGGTCTTCTGTATACACAGCCAAGAGTAGAAAAATTGTCTCACAGGCGTTATTTGTATTGCAACAAATAAATTTTTGGAAACTTTGCACATGTTTAATGTGAGGCTCCACATTTGGAGCAGTGTGTATATATGATAGAAAATAAGGAAAAGGATTTAAGGAGTTAAATATGGATCCAAAGGCTCTTCGGGTAAGCTGATGATGGTTCCTACCTCGGTGACTCACCATTTTTAGGTTTGCAAAGGAGTACAGTGCATCCCCACATCGTGGTTATGGTGCTGGAGTGATCCAGGTGTTGAAGAAGCTCTCATCCCCCCAGTTAAATGACGTGTATCAGCCAGCGAGGGACCAGTTTAACGGTCGGGGCTCCTTTGGAAATGGAGGGGCCATGAGAGCAGCTCCCTTTGCCCTGGCCTTTCCGGACTTGTCTGATGTTAAAAGGGTGAGCAGGGGTCTTTTGAATGTTGAGTTTTCTCTCTCCAATGGATCGGATAGAAACAACATCTTTAAATTTGCTCTTTTTCTCTGCAGTTTGCCCATCTGGGCGCCATGCTGACGCACTCCTGCTCTCTGGGTTATAATGGGGCGGTGCTGCAAGCGTTAGCTGTGCACCTGTCTCTGCAGGGGGCACTGGACTTGCCTCACCAGTTCATCAGCAGGCTAATTAAAGAGATGGAGGAAGTGGAAGGTGATGAGACTGCACGCAATGATGCAAGAATGTGAGTAGACCGGTCAGAGGCAGCGAAAGCGAACAGGGTTTTTCCTCCAAAGGAAAACATTGTAGTTTTTCTGTAATTTATGTTTTTTATTTGAGGTTTTATTCCCTGAAGCATAATAGACATTTATCTTACAAGTCTTTGTCATACAAGGTAACTCAGACTCAATTACTTTTTAAATTAAACTTTCACATCAAAAGGCTAATTCTGAGTCAGAAAAAACAACCTTAGGAGGGATTTATGTCTTGCAAAATGTGTTTTTAAAGGTTGAAACATCCCTTTTCATGCTGTGTGAGATGTATATATTTTTAATGTATGCTTTTGCAGTTTAAAAGAAGCAGAGAAGCCATTCTGTGAACGTCTCCACCGAATCAGAGACCTGATGGACAGGAGCAAAGTTAGCATAGAGGAAGTCATCTCTGAACTGGGTCAGTATGATTATTTATCGCTGATGAGGAGGGGTTTGTGATCGGGTTTGTTTGTTTTCAGGATTACGGAAATGTTTATTTAAAGAATTCCATAAGAAAGGTTTATTGACAGATTTTGGGTTTGATCTAAAATTAGAGGTGACTTTAAGAGTCAATCTGAATCTGGATCTGGGTTTTTTAGGAAGTGTACATGCAAAATTACATTTAGATTCATGAAGCCTGCCCAGTTTTGTTCATACCACCGTGCCCCTGTTACAGAATCAGTCATTCAAAACCACCACTCTGACTATTACTGCCATCTGCCACGCCCACAGTGAGACGGTGTTGGGAGCTGAATATCAGAGGGGGAGCAAAATTTAATACAGAGGGGTTATTACCAACTTGGTTGAATAAGCCATCATCAAATAAACACTATAAAGACAAAGAACATGATAAAAAAAAAAAACACCATTACTATATATTTTTTAAATTTTAGATATATTTCTCCTGATTTATTCTAAGTAAATTTCCCCATCTTATTTATCTTTTAGTATATGAGGAAGTATTAATGGGGGTTAGGGAGCAAGCCACATGTGCAATAAGGCCCCGATCCACTTCCTTTTTTACATGACATTTCCTGTTTCTCTTGACTGCCACCACAAAAACACGCCCCTCTCTTTGTGACTTTTACCAGGTAATGGCATTGCAGCTCTTCACTCCGTCCCCACTGCAATTTTCTGTGTGCTCCACTGCCTGCAACCCCGGGAATGTCTCCCAGAGAGCTACGGCGGCGTGGAGAGGACGATAGCGTACAGCCTGGCGCTGGGAGGGGACACTGATACCATAGCCTGCATGGCTGGGGCCATCGCGGGGGCCCACTACGGCATCGAGACCGTCCCTCAGTCCTGGATAAGGTGCTGTGAGGGGGTGGAGGATGCAGACCAGTATGCAGAGAGGCTTTACAAGCTGTACCACCAGTCACCACTGGGGGGCAAAGGCGAGACAGGCGAGCAGAGTGGCGAAAACAGGTCAACTGCTGCTAATGGCACAGAGAAGAAAACTGGAGTAGAGTGATGGATCAGTCAGATTGTCATTAAAAGACTTTCACACACATAAAGAACGCGTAAAAAAGACTTTAAATTTTGTTTTGTTTGGAAAAGCTTTTTTTTTTTTGGATCTTGATGGTATTAAATAATTTAAGCTTTGAGGAAGAAAGTGATTTTTCCAAACTGTCAACATGAAATTTATTAAGTATCTGAAAATTAGAGCTGAAGAAAATTTCCAGTCTTAATTTTGAGAATGTGGCTTTTACACAAACTGCCAAACTTCTCTGAACGCCAATCCAAAAGTGGTCTAAATATGAATAAACAGCATATTCATAAACGCTCTCTTTTCCTTGCTTTCCCCTGATTTATGTCCTGTCTCGTGAAAGTTGCACTATAAATTGACAATGTCTTGTTTTAGCAATTTGGTGAAAAATATTTAATAAACTTTTTATTTTCTTTTTAAGTCACACATCTGTACGAGTGTTCTCAGACCCAAAAAGCACATCTACTTCATGAAGATCTGCTCCATTCAGATGCTTTTGTGATGCTTATTCACGCAAACTTGTAGCGAGTACAGACGAATACAAACAGAATCTGAATATTGCAAGAAATCAGGAAATGTCAGGAGCACTAAGTTCACTGATATGTTTGAAATACTTTATTTTTTTGTCGATTATAAAGTGACAGCAAGGTATGACTGACATGCAGTAAATGGCAGAGCTGTAAGGTCCCCTGCAATGCTGAATTATAGCGTGTTTTAGTGTTTATTGTATTAAAAAAAGATAATCAATGTTTTTCAATGACAAATATGGATTTGTGTCCCCCTGTAAATCTTAATGAATTTTGAACTTAAACATCTTGCAAACGATCTTTTACAATGAGCTTAAATGAAAGTTGTGAATTTACAATAACATCAATTTAAAAATGCAAGTAAAACACTTTAAATGCACCTTTAAATAAAACAGCAACACTGCATTATCAGATGTAATTTAACATGTAAGGATAATTCATGGAAAAAGGCTTATTTTATTGGTAGCTTTCAGTTATCTGCATGTTATCAAAGATGCTATCCATGTGTGTTCAGTAGAAATTACAGGTTTTTGTCTGCAGGGGCGACCTCTAAGAAGAGCTGCAAGAACACTGTTAACTTGTCCAGCACTCTTGGGCAGAGCTTGTAATGAATGAAGGGTATGTAGACTACAATGCCACTTAAGATAAATAAAGCCACGTAGAGGTACTCAATCTGAGGATTGTCTATGATGGGTGCCAGCACGAGGAATATCGCTGCAATGAGGACCAGTATAGGAATTACAATGGGAACCTGTGGGGAGAGGAATAACCAGGTGTGAGGACAAGATGTTATTGTCATGTAATGTGAAAACAATGATGACACTAACCTTGTACGACCTTGGGAGGTCCTTCTTCTTGATTTTGAGATAGATGAGCCCAGACAGGACAATGGCATAGAAAAACCAGGCGCTAAAACTGAAAACGGCAGAGGAAGAGAAATTAAAGACAAACAAAAAAAAGCAATGTGTGCTAAAAAAAAAAAAAAACCCTCAAACAAAGTAGAAATGGAGCAGAAACAGAGTCAGCCTTCACCTGAAGTAGTTGACGATACTCTGAAAGTCTCCAGGAATCAGCACCACCAGAGAGATTATTGTGGTGAAGATCAGCGCCGGAGATGGAGTCAGTCTGTGGACGTGGGCCATGGACAGAATATCTGGCTGCAAAACCAGCACTGGTCTGTGTGAAAATCTGCACGTAGCTTTATTTTAAACAGGTGTGTGTGTGTTCTTATAAGACAGAGAGACTGTTACCATGTGTCCTTCCCGGGCAGCAACAAAGCACACACGGCCGCCGCTGAAGAACGTCCCGTTTAGAGAACCGAAAGCTGACAAGGCTGCGGCCACAGACATGACCCAGCCCCAGCTGCCCAGCACCTTATTCCTGCAGGAAAACTGTTTGTATTATAAAAAAATCTTGTAGTGCATATCAATCAACCCTTTTCTATATACATTTCAGTAATTTAACAAATTAAATCAAAAACATCTTCTGTGGACCTATTTAGGAATAAACCTCTTGGACAGGATGTGATGTCACCTCAATGTAATATTTGTCTTGAAAGGTGTTGAATGGGGCCTTTGCTGGTGTGACCAGGTTTAACACTACAAACATCTGTTCTGAGGCCCCTTCTGTATGGAATCAGAACGATGCCACCTTGAAACGAAACCGAAAAAAATATTGAAACCGAAATAAATGTACTGAAAAATCTTGTATTGAAACCGAAAAAAAAATTGATAGTGAAAAACAATTAATTGAAACTGTAATTTTTTTGTTTTCGCTTACAATTTTTTTTTTTTTCGGTTTCAAACCATTTTTCAGTTTCAATCTGCTGACACTGTTTTGGCGTCCGGGGGCGCGCTGGGGGGGCGGGGTTTCCGGCCCGCATGTATTTGCATACATTATAGAGGCCACTAGTGCTGACCAAGCTGCCATCTTTCTCTCTTCCCGTCCTTCAATGGCTGCTTCAATTTGAGCTTGAACCTCCAAACCGCAAGTAAGTAATCATTTTTTGTCATCTTTTCTTGCTGTCCCACTGGGCTGGACATTAGTTTAGTTTTTTTTAGCTACATCTGGTGAAGTTGTGGTAAAATGCTGGTATTAGCCTATTCGTCGTAGCAAGCTAGCCTGAAGCTAATATTTGCTAAATTTAGGGACACCTGTGTCTCTTCAGGAGTTGGAGGCCGGTGTTCTAGGAGCGGATCTCAGGATCTCAACAGGCAGTGTTGGGCAGTAACGTAATACATGCACCGGCGTTACGTATTTAAAATACAAAATATGAGTAAATGTATTCGTTACAGTTACTGTTCAATAGGTGATATTGAGAATACAGTTAGTTTGTTGAAATAAATGGATTACATGGCGGTATTTACCTGTTTCATATGTTAGGCTATGGTCTCTCTATTTTTTGGTAATTCCACGCCGGTGGAAACCCAAACAAAACACGCAATAAGAGCCTCTAAAAATTATTATACAAAAATGATTTAATATGAAGGCAATAGCAGAGTGTTACAGGCATCGCCCTAAACAATGTAGCCTCATGGGCAGTGTAGTCTGTGCTGCAGGGAGAATGGACTGCCATACCCGTTATGTGTCTGTGAGCGAGGGAGGGAGAGAAAGGACAAGTATGAGCTGTCACGGAGCAGAAACGGGAGCTGGAAGCATGTAAATATAATAATAACCACTGCAGCCAAAAAAGAGTGCCTGACGAGCCCAGCTGTAATTAAGCTGTTAAGACTCGACTGTACACCGTGTTCGTGTTTTCCTCCGAAACAATAAGCAGCCTTTCAACGCCTCTCTCTGTCTCTCGCTAGCAAACTTGACCCAGACAACAAAGTAAAGCTAGTTTTCAGCTACGAGCCCGACACGAACCCGACGTATTAGCCAGAGGTCCCTTTACTACGGTTCGGAGCCGCTGACCTGTTTTATATACGCGCTGAATAGTTTTCTACACGAGATCGCTGCAAAAAGTGCAGCCTTACCTAATGTCCACCTACTGTTACTCATTTATATTAAGATTTTAACATCTAGTTGGTATTGGTATGGCGAGTAGCCTTCAGTAATAGTAATAAAGCACACAGCAATAGCACATTCATGTAGTTGTAAAGTATTCAGAATACATTACTCCTATAATCTTTGGTGGAATACATTTTAAAATGAACCTTCCCAACACTGTCAACAGGTTAGCACCTCATACCACAGTGCATCAAAGCAGTCTCATGAGCGCTGGGAAGGACGAGCCCAGAGCCCAAAACAGACAGTGCAGGAGATGACAAGGTTAGTAATTGTATGGTGAAAATTATACTTTGTTATCTTGATTGGCAAAAGAAAAGTAAATACAAAATCTGCTTCTCACATTTAGGGCATTTCCAAGATTTTTTTTCAAAACTTCAATTTCTTTCATTACAGCTGTCCTGTGCCAGAAGTTCTGTTGACCCACAGTGAGAGGCATCATTTCAGAAACACCAGGAAGACTGAAACCCGTCGCCAGGATCAAGCAGGGCTCGTGATCTTCACCAGCAGCTCCCTCACAAGAAGGATAAACCCAGCATTTCATGAACACTGATGGAGACCTTTGCTTTGTGTAATGTTAGAAGTACTCAGATAATCCTCAGAGGGTCTGGACTTTTACATAATATAATAGAATAGAATTCAACTTTGTTGTCATTGCACATGCACAGGTACAGGGCAATGAAATGCAGTTTGCATCCATCCAGAAGTGCTTTAGCCATGATATAGATATATTACAATATATTAGCAATAATATAGATATGTAAGTATATTACAGAAATGGGTCTATTATGGTATGTTACAATGTACACGGTATGAAGTATGTTAAGAATATTCTATAAGTATGTACAGGCTGTAGTGAGTACAAAACTATGTACAGGCTATGAACAGGATATAAATATGAAAAACTATACAGAAATCTGAGATATACAGTTATACAGAAATGTGAACTATGCAAGTTATAAACAGTTGTAGGATTAAAAATCATCATATGTACAGAATGATTATTTACACAGAACTATACAGTAGTGCAGGTAAGTAATAGCTATAGCTATAAGCTATAGCAATAGCTTTAAGTCCTGTAGAAAGTTAAATATATGTTGTGCTCACTGGTTACTCTGGTATGAATGACTCTGAATTACTTTATGATAAATAACACATTGTCAAAAAACAGTGAAAGAATTCCAGATCACAAGTTTTTAGTTCAAATACAAGTAATAACCTTTGACTTTAATCAGGTTTTATTTAATTGTGTCAGAGAAAACATGTGCTCTTCATGTAGCTGAGTACATTCAGTGTTTAAAACAGAAGTTGTGCAGGTCTGAGATCAGCAGTTTTCTGAAACACCAAACTGAGGTACTGTTAATGCTGATGTATAGTGACACAGTTACAGGGGTGATTAATCCTTTTGACTTTTTGTCTTTAAATGTATCAATAAAACAGCTGCAGCTTTCACTGACAGCACATGTGGTACTTTAACCTTTGTACTGTTTTCTTCAGTTAATTTTGGAGTTACTACAAAGATTGAAGATATAGGACGATCTGTCTGCTGTCACTGGGTGGTGCTGAGGTCTGAACCTGACAGCAGCTCCTGTAATCACAAACAGAATCATCACAAACTGAAATATAAAGTTTATCTCTCAAATCTGAAATAGAGCTGATCCTTCTCAGTCCTCACACACTCGGGATCTGAAGTTGTTCAGTCCTACAGTTCTGCCGACAGCTGTTTATTATTTATTTTTTATTTGTTTTAAAGGCCTTACTAACACATTTTTTAATATCATGTTTACCTTTGAGTTGTTGATGCTTTATAAATCGACATCTGCAAAGATGAGACGATGGAGCAGGTTTCAGCTGAGGTTCAGTCTGCTGCTGCATCCTGGTCACAACATACAGAGGTGTTAACAGTTCAGTATTGAACAAGAAATATTAATGTTTCAAATTATTTGTCCTAAAGGATGCAAGCTGTACAGAGTACTGCACATGTGACTTTGTGAACATAATTCATTAAAAATAATTTGGACAGTTTAACCTGAATATTTGTAACAAACTCAGTTAAAAAAAAAAAAAAGCTAAAAAAATAATCAGGGGAAAAATGTAACATTTTAACTTAAGCTGACAAGCGGAAGTAGTTGGTTTCAGTACATAAGTATCGGGCTTTGCTATTTAATCCGTAGCTATTGACTAATGAGTGGAATTTAAAAGTTGGCGTTAATGTCCTTCCACATGTGGAAAGCGACAGAAAACATGCTGCTGTTTGCACATATTTAATAATCAGCTCTGCACAGGCGCAGAAGCAGAGTCCAGCCCGTTGCTCTTACAGTATAATACTCATAATAAAAGTACAGTAACCGTGGTTAGTCACTGAGCAGCCCGGTGCGTTTCTCTTGATTTCTTTAGTCAGGGTAAATTCATTCACCTGCACTGGTTAGCTAAACGAACTTTACAAAACAAGTTTCCCCGACAGCCGAGTGCTCATTTTAGCTAGCTAGGTCCTTAGGTAGCTAGCTAAGGACCTAAATTACGGATTAGCTTACAAACACATTTAACTTACCAAAAATAATGCGGTGGGGCCTCAGGTCCTCCTGTCCGGTAGTCCAATTTACTGAAGAACACCTCAGGCTGTCACTTTGAAATAGTCGGTAATGTAAACGCTGGACCTCTCGGCATCTGCCATCCCTGAACAGACACGTGCGAGTTTGTCCGTGACCGCAGCCGCGTCGTCAGTGTTTTCTCCAGTCATTGGTCAGCATTATAATATATGCAAATACATGCGGGTCGGAATCCCCGCCCCCCAGCGCGCCCCCGTACGCCAAAACAGTGCCAGCAGAGTGAAACTGAAAAATGGTTTGAAACCGAAAAGTGGATTGAAACAGAAAAATGGATTGAAACAGAAAAAAAATGGATTGAAACCGAAAAATAAAAAATTGTAAGCGAAAACAAAAAAAAAAAATACAGTTTCAATTAATTGTTTTTCACTATCAATTTTTTTTCGGTTTCAATACAAGATTTTTCAGTACATTTATTTCAGTTACAATATTTTTTTTCGGTTTCAATATTTTTTTCGGTTTCGTTTCAAGGTGGCATCGTTCTGATTCCATACCAGTGACGGGTTGTTGAGAAGTTCATATGGGAGAGAGTTCCAAAATGACACCCAGATTGCAAACATTGAAGGAAGGCCAGATGAGGAAACCATCTATATCAGGGGTAGGCAACTCCAGGCCTCACGTGCCTGTGTCCTGCAGGTTTTAGATATCACCCTGGGTTAGCACACCTGAATCAAATGATTAGTTGATTACCAGGCCTCTGGAGAACTTCAAGACATGTTTAGGAGGCAATGTAGCCATTTAAATCAGTTGTGCTGGGTCAAGGACAAATCTAAAACCTGCAGGAAACTGGCACGCGAGGCCTGCAGTTGCCTACCCCTGGTCTATATCAATAAGTAGATGGCCAGTCTTCTGGAGTAGGGCTTTGGGGGCCTCAACCAAGACCTCTGCGTTATTACTGTTGAGCTTGAGTAGGTTAATTGACATCCATATTTCTATTTCATGCAGACAGTTGAGAAGTGATCATGGGGAAGCAGGGTAGAGGGTTTAGTACAGAGATAAAGTTGTGTATCATCAGCATAGGAATGGAAGCAGAGACCATGGCGGTGGATGATCTGACCAAGGAGGAACATAGAGACGGTGACGAGAAGGGGTCCAATATCTCTTGGTATTTGTGTGACACCAGAAGTGAGCACCTAACTGTAGTGATGCTCTTTGCTGCCATTTTGTGTTTGAAGTGTTTGGAGGTGACTCTTAAGTAATTTTCCTTACAGTGGATTGATGAGTCTTGTGAGAAATCACATCAACTGTGCAAGATAAGTTTCATAATTACTTGTACAGTGGGCAGATTTAAATTGCCTATTAATCACCTATTAATCCCACTGGATGATTTAATCTCTGGTATCAACATGGCAGGGAGCTAAAATGCTAATACAGAGGATTAAAAATGGAGACAGGATTGCAACATCCATCTTTAAATACAGTCTGTATTTTCAACTTACAAAAACCCCATTTGTTTGACCATCAGTAATTTTAATGCACATATCAAATGATTGTACAGAGAAGAGGATTTCTTCAGGTTTGCTTCCTGTTCTATGGGAGAAGTAATAATAATAATAATAATAAAAAAAAAAAGATCTTATCAGGTTGAGAACAGGTGTTGTCTTACCCCCAGGTAACTGCTACCGCGCTTGAGGACACGAGCTCTTTAGGTGTCATTACTGCCAGATAGCTCACATTCACCAGCAGGTACAAAGTAGTCACAAGAGAAATGGCTATCAGCACCGCCCGAGGAAGATTCACCTGTACAAAAAAAAGATATGACATGGTTGTAAAGTTTGGCTAAACCTTGATTACACATATTAACAAAGCAGTCTCTCATGACAAAACAAAGCCTCATTGAACATTTACTTTTTTAATACTTTGCCAAACCGTGGAGGGGGGGGAAAAGCTCCCCAAGCAACACCAAGCACCAAGTTTCATGCAGTCAGGACAAGCTGGAACTGCAATTACAACAATCCTAACAATGCCAACTCGTGTACCTCTTTAGTCACCTCAGACACTTTAAACACTGATTTAAGCATTGTAGGGGTATATGTTGGTACAAAGTCAATGAATTACCTGAAACACAAATTCAGAGTTTAGGGGGGGAAAAGGTAAGTGGTCATTTTTCTCAGGATAGCAGCAAGAAAACAATCATATTTCCCAGCAGAATCTTTATCAAAGATTATAAGCTGTATTTAAAAAAATTTAGCATGAACAAATGCTACTATTTCAGGTCACTTCAGACCCTTTCAGCCTCACCTCTGGTTTGTTCAGCTCCTCAGTCACATAATTCAAGTTGCTCCAGCCAGAGTAAGACCAGAGGCCTTGATAGAAAGCCCTTCCCAGAGTGTTCAAAGAAAACTGAGTTCCTTGAAAAGCATTCTCAATGTTAAAATTTTCCTCGATCACAGTGCTGCTCCTCATCACTTCCACTAGCCCTCCAATTACAATGAAAGTGAGTGAAAACACTTTGGCCACCAAGAAGATCACCTGCACTCTCAGAGCAAATCGGACATTCAGGATGTTGGTAATGGCAACTACCAGAATACTAAAAGCTGCAAAGCATTTCACAGCCAGCTGAGGAGGTGGGCAGCCTGGGTAAAAGGGAGCCATTGCATACTGTGCAATGGTCATTGACATTGCTGCAATGCTGGAAGGTTTCAAAAGCAGGATGAAAGTGATTGCTGCAAAGAAGGCTGGGAATGAACCATAGATCCTCAGGATGTAAGTAAATTCCCCACCGGATTCAGGAATAATGGTCCCAAGCTCAGTGTAGGAGAGAGCTGCAAGCAAAGCTACAACACCTGAAAAAAACCAGATTAACATGCTGGCCCCATGACTTCCCACATATGCCAGGACATACTGTGGGGACATGAAGATACCGGATCCAATCATGGTTCCAGAAACTATTGCTACTCCACCAATCAATCCAATTTCCCTCTTCAGTTGCAGGCCTTCGTTTTTTGGGGTTTTGTCCGCCATGGTGAGAGAGAGCAGGGAGCACAAAACGACACGTCTACAGAGCAGACTGAGAAAGATCACAAAGAATTCAGACGCTACAAACTGCGTAGAAAAAACTTTCAAAAGAAATCACGTGGTGTAAAATATTGTGTTGCCTTCTTTTCTTAGGTTTCACATAAAACAGTGATTTATTTTAGGTTCTGCTCTATAAAACACAGTTGGAGAAATGAAAAATTCAAAATAGAGACTGTTTTGAATATTTCCAGTCTCTTGGAAATGTCCCTGCAAGCCAAGTGGATTCTTCTGGTGTCCTCAATTCTTTCTCTGGTGTTTGTTCATATTATGTATACTTGTGTCTGGATCTACGTGACCTACATGAAGATTAAAAAAAAAAACCTTGTACTTTCAGTAAAAGATTAGACAGGGCCTCATCTGAGTGAAGAAAGTAACAGAGTATCTGCATAACAATGTTATCAGAGGAAGGACATGACTTGACCTGGTTCTCCCTTGTGCCAGTTTAACTCTTGTATGGTGTTCGGGTCTGTGAGACCCGTTTTCAGTTTTTTTCAAAAGAAAAATTAAACAATTAATTATTTTTTCAACCGGAAATTCATTGGCTTTGGCTTATTTTCTGTGAAGAACATAAATCCGAACTAATTTTCAATGACCTCATACTGTACCTCCCCCCACGCATTTACATTACATACAAGGTGTTCGGGTCCACTGGACCCAGGTCTAATAAAAGTGTTGAAAGTGTAGGTCCTGTGTTCCCACACTCTGTCTTCCTCCTTTCTGGTGCTGCTGATAGTGTTTTCTTCCCCTCCTGCTCCTGCACAAAGTTGCAACATTGTTGAAAATTCAACTATCGACACCGTCTGCTCTTACATTCCCACACATTTTACCCTCTTTCTTGAGGGATCCAAATGTTATGTTCTCATACCCTGTCCCACCTGCAAATTAGGGGCATAATACTATAAATAAGACTTTGCCAGTGTGGTTCTTTATCACAACTGATCAAGATGGCAAAAGATTATCTGCTGCGAGGGCCATCCAATTGATTTTGGAAGAGAGAGGGGCTTCGGATGATGATGTTGACAAAGAGGTTTCACAATATTTCACATTTCTGAAAATTCAGAGTCTGACAGTGACTTTGAAGAAGAGGACGAGGTCGAGCACCATTTAGTAACAAAACGAAGATGAGTACCCCATCTGCAGCCAGCTCCAGGACCAGAACAAGCCCACCAGACAGCAAGTGAAGAAATATGGATGTCAATAACTGGTGACATTGAATGGTCTTCTTGCCCAAGAAATGAGCCACCCTGCAGAGCTGTTACTGTGATAAGCCAGGGCCAACACGGCTGACAGTTACTCATGTGCAGGACATCAAGTCTTCATTTGAGCTTTTCATCCCAGATTCCATCCAGAAAATTATTCTGGATTGCAGTAATCTAGAAGGAAGGTGTGTTTTTGGAGAGAGGTGGAAGGAGATGGACCAAATTCATCTAAGAACCCCAAAGGCCTACTTTGGGGTTTTTATCCTTTCAGGAGTTTTCAGGTCCAAAGGGGAATCCACAGAATCCCTGTGGGATGCAGAAACCGGCAAGAACCTTTCCGTGCATCAATGTCTCTGGAAAACTTCCACAAAATTTCCAGGATTATCCGTTTTGATAACCGAGACGACAGACCAGCTCGACGGCAGAGAGACAAGCTAGCTGCCATCAGGACAGTGTGGGATAAGTGGGTGCACCACCTTCCCCTGTTTTACAACCCTGGGCCTAATGTCACCATTGATGAGCAGCTGATCACATTTAGTTGTGAAACATATTGCTTCACGTGTAAATGTGTTGTGTCTTTCCACTCACTCCACTTGATTATAACTGATTTATTTTTTTTATAACATTTTATAAAAACAAAAAAACAAAAAACGAGAAGCACATTAATTCATAAATGTGATCTAACAAAGGTAAAGGGAAAAAATTAACCATGTTTGCTGTTCATATGGCTTGTAATTGGGATGAAGTAAATATCTGTTGAGTAATTTAACATAAAATTGTTTGATAGTGTTAATTTGGAAAGCCAATACTCTAGCGGGTCCACCAGACCCATGAACACTGGCTGAGTAACAAAAATATGAACCACACATACCACACAAGGGTTAAGCAGTCCAACAGAATAACATAAAACTAAGTTGAATATTTACTTTCTTTAATGCTTTGCTAAACCATTTAGTTAAAAATGCTCTCCAAAGTTGAACTCTACTTATAATTAAATAGGACTCGAGTCTAAAATAATAGAAAAGAACACCAAGCACCAAGTTGCAAAATGCAGTCAGTGGAAATGGGTTAATTATTATGAAATGGCGTGAACAATAAGGACAATCACACTGAAGTTTTAACCATTTAAGATGAGGATAAATTAAGTTTGTCATAAGTTGAGGTATTTTTAAAGACTTTACCAAGTCTTTAAAAATATAAAATTCCTATTTAAACAGTCATATTATTATTGGTGCTGTCAGCGTTAATCTCGTTAAAATGACGTTAATGCCATAACTGCATTAACGTGGCAAATCTCCATTACCGCCGTGTGCGTGGGGCTGCATGGTGTCAAACATTAACAAGCTAACTGCACTGATTTACAGAGTGTTATAGACATCCTGTGTTAGGACAAAGTCAATAAATGACCTGAAATACAAATTCAGAGTTAAGGAAGAAAATATAGCAGCATATAGGCATCTTTTAGAGTAAAGAATTAAATCATTCTTGACAGGTTTTAAGCTGTATTTGAAAAATTTAGCATGAACAAATGCTACTATTTCAGGTCATTTCTGACCCTTTCAGCCTCACCTCTGGTTTGTTCAGCTCCTCAGTCACATAATTCAAATTGCTCCAGCCAGAGTAAGACCAGAGGCCTTGAAGTAAAGCCTTTCCCAGAGTGTTCAAAGAAAACTGAGTTCCTTGAAAAGCATTCTCAACGTTAAAATTTTCCTCGATCACAGTGCTGCTTTGTATGACTTTCACTAGCCCTCCAATTACAATGAAAGTGAGTGAAAACACTTTGGCCACCAAGAAGATCACCTGCACTCTCAGAGCAAATCGGACATTCAGGATGTTGGTAATGGCAACTACCAGAATACTAAAAGCTGCAAAGCATTTCACAGCCAGCTGAGGAGGTGGGCAGCCTGGGTAAAAGGGAGCCATGGCATACTGTGCAATGGTCATTGACATTGCTGTAATGCTGGAAGGTTTCAAAAGCAGGATGAAAGTGATTGCTGCAAAGAAGGCTGGGAATGAACCATAGATCCTCAGGATGTAAGTAAATTCCCCACCGGATTCAGGAATAATGGTCCCAAGCTCAGTGTAGGAGAGAGCTGCAAGCAAAGCCACAACACCTGAAAAAAACCAGATTAACATGCTGGCCCCAGGACTTCCCACATACGCCAGGATATACTGTGGGGACATGAAGATACCGGATCCAATCATGGTTCCAGAAACTATTGCTACACCACCAATCAATCCAATCTGCCTCTTCAGTTGCAGGCCTTCGTTTTTTGGGGTTTTGTCCGCCATGGTGAGAGAGAGCAGGGAGCACAAAACGACACGTCTACAGAGCAGACTGAGAAAGATCACAAAGAATTCAGACGCTACAAACTGCGTAGAAAAAGCTTTCAAAAGAAATCACGTGGTGTAAAATATTGTGTTGCCTTCAATTAAATATTAACTCGTCAGTTTTCTAGCTGTGGAAAAAGTGCTAACCACTGCACCAATGAGCCACTAGTTGGTTTGGATTATTATATCCTAAACCAATATCAGTTCTCAGGTTACTACAGTTTGTCCTGGCCTACTCATCTAAATTAGTAAGAAGATAAAAAAAAATGCACAATCATGAGTGAAGTCGCACAGTGTTGGCATGCTTCATCTTTATTTTGACTTTCTATAAACTACTAATAGTAAATTTTGAAAATCTCACTTCTGGATGTTTCACCTCCTCAGTTAAATAATTTAAAGTGTTCCAGCCATCATACGACCACAAGCCCTGATAGAAAGCAATGCCAATGGAGCTGACCCCTGCATTGGTTCCCTCAAAGGAGTCCTCAAAGTTCTCAGTGCGGCCCTGGAAAAGCATCACAATGCCTCCCAGGATGATCACCACCAGGGCCACCACCTTCACTGCCATGGTGACCACCTGGATGCCTGTGGCCAAGCGGACGCTCAGACAGTTGATTATAGCCAGCACCAAGATTGATACAGCAGCCATTAACTTCACTGCCAGCTGTGGAGGAGTGCAGCCGCTGTAAAAGGGGGCCACAGCATATTCAGCAAAGCTGAGAGCGACTCCTGTGCCACTAGCCGGCCTCATGACCACGATGAAGCTGAAGACGAACATGAAGGCCACCACTTTCCCTGCAGTCCGCAGTATGTAAATGTACTCAGCTCCAGACTCTGGTATGATAGTGCCCAGCTCAGCATAGCACAGACCCCCCAGCATGGCTATCAGTCCACAGCAGGACCATATAATGAAGCTGGCCCCTGGGCTCTGTAGGAATGTTTAGCTTATTTTAAAGTTTAGAAATGTGTTAACATAGAATGTAGAATTATTGTAGATACACTGACACTGCCCTCAATGTAATAAAGGCCTGACTGTGTCATGAACTTAGGAGTAGATTGTAGGAGACCCCTCCCCCAGTTGAACTGTGAAAGGTCTCAATATCTGTAACTGGATAACTGTGGTCTGGAAGGGAGATGGGTTTTTATGACCTCTAGGGAGTCACCTACACCCACAGTGTTTTAACTGTCACGCACACTCACTCACGTGCACACACATACACACAGGTATGCGTACACAGTCACTCACGAGCACTCACATAGACACGCGGAAACGCGCACATGTAGGCACTCACGTGCTCGTGCACATAGACACAGACAGAGTTTGCAGCACACCGTGGGGGGGGGGCTTATGATGGGGTCGCTTCTATAAAGTTGGCTGTAACTAACAAAGGGGTGAAGATTTTGCAGAGGGACACACCGGCCTCGTCTTCCCTTCTAGAAGATGCATGCTTAAATGAAGATGAATAAAGGTTTTGTGAAATAACTACTGAGTTCCGGTGCCGTCTCTGGATGCCTCGACGAATAAAAGAACCGGGGTCAAACTGATTTCGCAATAGCTCCCAATAGTGGAAAAGACGTACTGGGGAGAAATGAAGATCCCAGATCCAATCATGGTTCCACCAATGAAGGAAACTGCTACTATGATCCCCACTTCCCTCTGCAGATTGAGTCCATGTGTATCATCTCCCATGTTCAGAAAGTTTTTGTCTTCCTAAAAGCAGCGGACAAGAACACCTGAAGCGTTGTCTGTTACATAAGAGGCGGAGCACACTTAATTATACAGCTACGAAATGAGGCTACTTTTAAGCAGATTTTAAGAATGTCTGCTTGTCCAGAGTTGGTTTTTTCTTAGGTTTCACGTTAACAATGATTTATTTTAGGTTCTGCTCTATAAAACACAGTTGGAGAAACGAAAAATTCAAAATAGAGACTATTTTGAATATTTCCAGTCTACTGGAAATGTCCCTGCAAGCCAAGTTGATTCTTCTGGTGTCCTCAATTCTTTCTCTGGTGTTTGTTCATATTATGTATACTTGTGTCTGGATCTGAGTGAAGAAATGAACAGAGTATCTGCATAACAATGTTATCAGAGGAAAGACATGACTTGACCTGGTTCTCCCTTGTGCCAGGTTAAGCAGTCCAACAGAATAACATAAAACTAAGTTGAATATTTACTTTCTTTAATGCTTTGCTAAACCATTTAGTTAAAAATGCTCTCCAAAGTTGAACTCTACTTATAATTAAATAGGACTCGAGTCTAAAATAATAGAAAAGAACACCAAGCACCAAGTTGCAAAATGCAGTCAGTGGAAATGGGTTAATTATTATGAACTGGCGTGAACAATAAGGACAATCACACTGAAGTTTTAACCATTTAAGATGAGGATAAATTAAGTTTGTCATAAGTTGAGGTATTTTTAAAGAATTTACCAAGTCTTTAAAAATATTTAAACAGTCATATTATTATTGGTGCTGTCAGCGTTAATCTCGTTAAAATGACGTTAATGCCATAACTGCATTAACGCGGCAAATCTCCGTTACCGCCGTGTGCGTGGGGCTGCATGGTGTCAAACATTAACAAGCTAACTGCACTGATTTACAGAGTGTTATAGACATCCTGTGTTAGGACAAAGTCAATAAATGACCTGAAATACAAATTCAGAGTTAAGGAAGAAAATATAGCAGCATATAGGCATCTTTTAGAGTAAAGAATCAAATCATTCTTGACAGGTTTTAAGCTGTATTTGAAAAATTTAGCATGAACAAATGCTACTATTTCAGGTCATTTCAGACCCTTTCAGCCTCACCTCTGGTTTGTTCAGCTCCTCAGTCACATAATTCAAGTTGCTCCAGCCACCGTAAGACCAGAGGCCTTGAAGTAAAGCCTTTCCCAGAGTGTTCAAAGAAAACTGAGTTCCTTGAAAAGCATTCTCAACGTTAAAATTTTCCTCGATCACAGTGCTGCTCCTCATCACTTCCACTAGCCCTCCAATTACAATGAAAGTGAGTGAAAACACTTTGGCCACCAAGAAGATCACCTGCACTCTCAGAGCAAATCGGACATTCAGGATGTTGGTAATGGCAACTACCAGAATACTAAAAGCTGCAAAGCATTTCACAGCCAGCTGAGGAGGTGGGCAGCCTGGGTAAAAGGGAGCCATGACGTAATGTGCGATGGTCATTGATTTTGCTGTAATGCTGGAAGGTTTCAAAAGCAGGATGAAAGTGATTGCTGCAAAGAAGGCTGGGAATGAACCATAGATCCTCAGGATGTAAGTAAATTCCCCACCGGATTCAGGAATAATGGTCCCAAGCTCAGTGTAGGAGAGAGCTGCAAGCAAAGCCACAACACCTGAAAAAAACCAGATTAACATGCTGGCCCCAGGACTTCCCACATACGCCAGGATATACTGTGGGGACATGAAGATACCGGATCCAATCATGGTTCCAGAAACTATTGCTACTCCACCAATCAATCCAATCTGCCTCTTCAGTTGCAGGCCTTCATTTTTTGGGGTTTTGTCTGCCATGGTGAGAGAGAGCAGGGAGCACAAAACGACACGTCTACAGAGCAGACTGAGAAAGATCACAAAGAATTCAGACGCTACAAACTGCGTAGAAAAAGCTTTCAAAAGAAATCACGTGGTGTAAAATGTACTTGTTTTGCCTTCAATTAAATATTAACTCGTCAGTTTTCTAGCTGTGGAAAAAGTGCTAACCACTGCACCAATGAGCCACTAGTTGGTTTGGATTATTATATCCTAAACCAATATCAGTTCTCAGGTTACTACAGTTTGTCCTGGCCTACTCATCTAAATTAGTAAGAAGATAAAAAAAATGCACAATCATGAGTGAAGTCGCACAGTGTTGGCATGCTTCATCTTTATTTTGACTTTCTATAAACTACTAATAGTAAATATTGAAATTCTTACTTCTGGATGTTTCACCTCCTCAGTTAAATAATTTAAAGTGTTCCAGCCATCATACGACCACAAGCCCTGATAGAAAGCAATGCCAATGGAGCTGACCCCTGCATTGGTTCCCTCAAATGAGTCCTCAAAGTTCTCAGTGCGGCCCTGGAAAAGCATCACAATGCCTCCCAGGATGATCACCACCAGGGCCACCACCTTCACTGCCATGGTGACCACCTGGATGCCTGTGGCCAAGCAGACGCTCAGACAGTTGATTATAGCCAGCACCAAGATTGATACAGCAGCCAAAATTCAAAATAGAGACTGTTTTGAATATTTCCAGTCTACTGGAAATGTCCCTGCAAGCCAAGTGGATTCTTCTGGTGTCCTCAATTCTTTCTCTGGTGTTTGTTCGTTTTATGTATACTTGTGTCTGGATCTACGTGACCTACATGAAGATAAAAACAAAACAAAACACTGAACTTCCAGTAAAAGATTAGACAGGGCCTCATCTGAGTGAAGAAATGAACAGAGTATCTGCATAACAATGTTATCAGAGGAAGGACATGACTTGACCTGGTTCTCCCTTGTGCCAGGTTAAGCAGTCCAACAGAATAACATAAAACTAAGTTGAATATTTACTTTCTTTAATGCTTTGCTAAACCATTTAGTTGTATGGATGTAAGTCCCAAAAAAATGAATTTTGGAACTGAATCTGAATGATAGAAGTGAAACTGAAATTATTCGAGAGCTATACTTTTAAAGGATAAAATACAGTTTCAGACATCCTGTGTTAGGACAAAGTCAATAAATTACCTGAGGTACAAATTCAGAGTTAAGGAAGAAAATATAGCAGCATATAGGCATCTTTTGCACTAATGCATCAAATCATTCTTGACAGGTTTTAAGCTGTATTTTAAAAAAAATTAGCATGAACAAATGCTACTATTTCAGGTCATTTCTGACCCTTTCAGCCTCACCTCTGGTTTGTTCAGCTCCTCGGTCACATAGTTTAAGTTGTACCAGCCAGCGTAAGACCAGAGGCCTTGATAGAAAGCCATTCCCAGAGTGCCCACAGAATACTCTGTGCCTTGAAAAGCATTCTCAACATTAAAATTTTCCTCGATCACAGTGCTGCTCTGTATGACTTTCACTAGCCCTCCAATTACAATGAAAGTGAGTGAAAACACTTTGGCCACCAAGAAGATCACCTGCACTCTCAGAGCAAATCGGACATTCAGGATGTTGGTAATGGCAACTACCAGAATACTAAAAGCTGCAAAGCATTTCACAGCCAGCTGAGGAGGTGGGCAGCCTGGGTAAAAGGGAGCCATGGCATACTGTGCAATGCCCATTGCCATTGCTGCAATGCTGGAAGGTTTTAAAAGCAGGATGAAAGTGATTGCTGCAAAGAAGGCTGGGAATGAACCATAGATCCTCAGGATGTAAGTAAATTCCCCACCGGATTCAGGAATAATGGTCCCAAGCTCAGTGTAGGAGAGAGCTGCAAGCAAAGCCACAACACCTGAAAAAAACCAGATTAACATGCTGGCCCCAGGACTTCCCACATACGCCAGGATATACTGTGGGGACATGAAGATACCGGATCCAATCATGGTTCCAGAAACTATTGCGACACCACCAATCAATCCAATCTGCCTCTTCAGTTGCAGGCCTTCGTTTTTTGGGGTTTTGTCCGCCATGTTGAGAGAGAGCAGGGAGCACAAAACGACACGTCTACAGAGCAGACTGAGAAAGATCACAAAGAATTCAGATGCTACAAACTGCGTAGAAAAAACTTTCAGTGTTATCAAGGGATTGTAAAACCTAGTTGTTATCCTCATTTAAATATTAACTCTACCTTTTTATTTTTTTTTTGCTCTATAGCAAAAGTGCTAACCACTGCACCAAAGGGCCAACAGGCTTGGGTTATCATATCTAAAAGTAATATCAGTTTTCTTGTTACTTTGTCCAGTCCACTCATCACTCATAAGAAGATAAATTATATACAATCCTGACTAAAAAGCCAAAGTCTTGGATCGATCTGTCTCCTTTTTTTTGTATAATATTAACCACAAACAGTAAATGTTCAAATTCTGACTTTTTTGATGTCTTAAGAACATTTTACCTGTCATCCCTGAGGCTTCTAACGTTCTAAAAACAAAATGTGAAGAGTTCCAGGTATTTAAACCACAGTTGTTGATCTACTATTAATCATGTGTGTCATCACATGAACCATATTGTTAAAAAAAGTACCAGTTTTTGAAGCTCTTAAGACTACCATGACTTAGATTACTGCAAACCCACGCAGACTTACTTCTGGATGTTTCACCTCCTCAGTTAAATAATTTAAAGTGTTCCAGCCATCATACGACCACAAGCCCTGATAGAAAGCAATGCCAATGGAGCTGACCCCTGCATTGGTTCCCTCAAAGGAGTCCTCAAAGTTCTCAGTGCGGCCCTGGAAAAGCATCACAATGCCTCCCAGGATGATCACCACCAGGGCCACCACCTTCACTGCCATGGTGACCACCTGGATGCCTGTGGCCAAGCGGACGCTCAGACAGTTGATTATAGCCAGCACCAAGATTGATACAGCAGCCATTAACTTCACTGCCAGCTGTGGAGGAGTGCAGCCGCTGTAAAAGGGGGCCACAGCATATTCAGCAAAGCTGAGAGCAACTCCTGTGCCACTAGCCGGCCTCATGACCATGATGAAGCTGAAGACGAACATGAAGGCCACCACTTTCCCTGCAGTCCGCAGTATGTAAATGTACTCAGCTCCAGACTCTGGTATGATAGTGCCCAGCTCAGCATAGCACAGACCCCCCAGCATGGCTATCAGTCCACAGCAGGACCATATAATGAAGCTGGCCCCTGGGCTCCCAATAGTGGAAAGGACGTACTGGGGAGAAATGAAGATCCCAGATCCAATCATGGTTCCACCAATGAAGGAAACTGCTCCTATGAGCCCCACTTCCCTCTGCAGATTGAGTCCATGTGTGTCATGTCCCATGGTCAGAAAGCTTTTGTCTTCTCTGAAGCAGCAGCGAAGAACAGACGTGCAGTTACAAAACGCTGCCTGTTGCCCAATAGGAGGAGTGCACAAAATTAAACTGCTATGAAATTAAAATGAGGCTACTTTTAAGCAGACTTTAAGAATGTCTGCTTGTCCAGAGTTGGTTTTTTCTTAGGTTTCACGTTAACAATGATTTATTTTAGGTTCTGCTCTATAAAACACAGTTGGAGAAACGGAAAATTCAAAATAGAGACTGTTTTGAATATTTCCAGTCTACTGGAAATGTCCCTGCAAGCCAAGTGGATTCTTCTGGTGTCCTCAATTCTTTCTCTGGTGTTTGTTCGTTTTATGCATACTTGTGTCTGGATCTACGTGACCTACATGAAGATAAAAAAAAAAACCAAAACACTGAACTTCCAGTAAAAGATTAGACAGGGCCTCATCTGAGTGAAGAAATGAACAGAGTATCTGCATAACAATGTTATCAGAGGAAGGACATGACTTGACCTGGTTCTCCCTTGTGCCAGTTTAAGCAGTCCAACAGAATAACATAAAACTAAGTTGAATATTTACTTTCTTTAATACTTTGCTAAACCATTTAGTTGTATGGATGTAAGTCCCAAAAAAATGAATTTTGGAACTGAATCTGAATGATAGAAGTGAAACTGAAATTATTCGAGAGCTACACTTTTAAAAGATAAAATACAGTTTCAAAGTAAATGAATTCATTTTCAAAATATAAAATTCAATTTCAATTTAGTGACGATAATTTTCAAAACTGTACATTGAATTTCAAATTAGACTGATTCAAATTCAGTTTTTAAAAGCATTTATTCAAGTTACAATTCAGGTTCAGTTTCTGATGGCACAAAGTTCTGCCCATACTCTTCTTTTAATTAAATTGGACTCCAGTATGATATAACAGAAAAGAACACCAAGCACCAAGCTGCAAAAAGCAGTCAGTGGAAATGGGTTAATTATTATGAACTGGCGTGAACAAAAAGGGACGATCACACTGAAGTTTCAGTCATTTAAGATAAGGATAAATTAAGTTTGTCATAAGTTGAGAAATTCTTTAAAAATATTAAATTCCTATTTAAACAGTAATATTATTATATAAAATGCTGTAAGGAGCTGCAACTAAAAACAAAGTATATGTTCTGGAAAAGCTGGAGATACAGAAAAATGTTGGTCAAAATGCTTCTTGTTGTCAAAATATATTCTGATACTTGATCCTCATATATTATATTCACCAAACACCTTTATATACAGTCTTTGAGATCTAGGAGTCACACCTCATTGGAGTTAGGACCGAAATAATAGCAAAGCAAACATACTCCACTCTCGTGTACATTTATTATCGCCATACAACACCTCAGACACTTTGATCACTGATTTACAGAGTGTTATAGACATCCTGTGTTAGGACAAAGTCAATAAATTACCTGAGGTACAAATTCAGAGTTAAGGAAGAAAATATAGCAGCATATAGGCATCTTTTGCACTAATGCATCAAATCATTCTTGACAGGTTTTAAGCTGTATTTTAAAAAAAATTAGCATGAACAAATGCTACTATTTCAGGTCATTTCTGACCCTTTCAGCCTCACCTCTGGTTTGTTCAGCTCCTCGGTCACATAGTTTAAGTTGTACCAGCCAGCGTAAGACCAGAGGCCTTGATAGAAAGCCATTCCCAGAGTGCCCACAGAATACTCTGTGCCTTGAAAAGCATTCTCAACGTTAAAATTTT